>NW_016804646.1:5711056-5766336 GCF_001698545.2 Rhinopithecus bieti
AAGGCCGGGCGCGGGGGCTCAAGCCTGTAATCCCAGCACTTTGGGAGGCCGAGACGGGCGGATCACAAGGTCAGGAGATCAAGACCATCCTGGCTAACCCGGTGAAACCCCGTCTCTACTAAAAAATATTTTAAAAAAAACTAGCCGGGCGAGGTGGCGGACGCTTGTAGTCCCAGCTACTCGGGAGGCTGAGGCAGGAGAATGGCGTAAACCCGGGAGGCGGAGCTTGCAGTGAGCTGAGATCCAGCCACTGCACTCTAGCCTGGGCGACAGAGCGAGACTCCATCTCAAAAAAAATAAATTAATTAATTAATTTAAAAAAAAAAAAGGGAAAGCTCAAAGAGGAATAATTTCATATAAGAAAGAATCTTGTATGGTAAATTTAGTCCTAAAATAAAATGACTAGTTGTTTAAGAAAGAGGGATGTTCAGTAGAAACCAGAAAGTCCGGGCATGTCATAAATGGTCTGTATAAGTCACAGTAAGAGGATTTATTTTAAAAAAAAACTTTTATATGATCAAATTGTTTACAATAAAAGGGAAATTATAATGATCTTCCTAGAGATTGGGCTTGATGTAAGAAAAACAACACGTATACCCTAAATTATTGGTCAGAACAATGAGATTTTCTTAAGGGTTGATTTACTCTTAATAAATTACAAGAGATATTAATTTTTTTTTAACCCAAAGTTCAACTTTTATTGCATCCCAGGTTTTTCAACCTTCTCTCCCCTTTTAAAGGGCATGTTTTCTTAAAGGTCTAAAGGAAATGTTTTCTTCCAACATAGTATTCCGTATACTACAGAAGTTTTTCTTTTGCCCTTTGGTAACTGGCCTAACAGATTTTATGTTTTATCAAAATAATTTCTATGCTATTATTATTAAGTTTGGTTTGCTTAGGAAAAAACTGAGACTGAAACTTTTTTTAAATTAAGGTTATTACAACTGTGTATCTTTCTGTATGTGCTTTTAAAGTACTTGTGAGATTAAGTTACAGGGCTTTGCCTCCTGGGTCTATAAAGGACACCAAGTCCTGCTAAATCTTAAACACTGACAGCAATTAAAGCTTCATCTTACTTATTTATTTATTTATTTTTGAGACGGAGTTTCACTCTTGTTGCCCAGGCCGGAGTGCAATGGTGTCATCTTGGCTCACTGTGACCTTCGCCTCCCGGGTTCAAGCGATTCTCCTGTCTCAGCCTCCTGAGTAGCTAGGATTACAGTCATGTGCCACATGTGCCGCCTGGCTAATTTTGTATTTTAGTAGAGATGAGGTTTCTCCACGTTGGTCAGGCTGGTCTTGAACTCCCAACCTCAGGTGATCTGCCCGCCTCGGCCTCCCAAAATGCTGGGATTACAGGGTGTGAACCACCGCACCTGGTCAAAGCTTCATCTTTATTGATTGGCATTGTAGATGATGCCAATCAAAATAAACTACATTCCTGAGATACAGGGCCAGAAATTAAAGCCATTCAACTCCTCAAGGCCCAGGGGCTATCATGGAAGAGGTGGGCATGTGAGATTATAAGGGCCAATTTTATGAGATAAAGTAAGTTGTTTCTCTGTAAATTAATCATTAATGTCAAAGGCACACTGATGCAAGACCAGCATATGGACTCCTGTGTCAGAATAACAAAGTTTTCTTGAAACATTAACCAATTCCTTAATAAAGGTTATAAAGGTTATAAAATGCTTATGGAAGTTACATCTTATGATCAAGATTAAAACTGTATAGGTTGTTTACAAAATTCTGAAAACAAATTTAATTATCATAAAGGCTAATCAGAAACTCAAAAGAATGTGACCATTTGTCTCCCCCCTACCTGTGACTTGGAAGCCCCTCCCTGCTTTAAGTCTTCCTGCCTTTGCTTTGAGTTGTCCCCACTTTCCAGACCAAACCAATGTACTTCTTACATTTATTGATTGATGGCTCATGTCTCCCTAAAATGTATAAAACCAAGCTGTGCCCTGACCACCTTGGGTACATGTCGTCAGGACATCCTGAAGCTGTCACAGGTACATGTCCTCAACCTTGCCAAAATAAACTTTTGAAATTAACTGAGAACTGTCTCAGATTTTCTGGGTCTACACTCTGATTAGTCCAACCTGGAATCACAAGATCACAGACATAAAGCTTGTGTCTCAGCCCTGCTTGGGTCTCAGCCCATGTTTTGCCCCAAACATGGGTGTGTTCAAAGGACTGGAGCATCAGTGTGGTCCTGCCTGGGCCAGCAGTGTGGAGGGCTCCACCTGTCCAGCCATCATCACTACAGACTTCTGGAAAATCTCAGGTACCTGCCCCAAAGAGTGCTTCCCATGGGACAGTCTCCCTTCCCACCTGCACCCCAGATTCAGGTCAGAGTGCTGTGAACTCTTTGCAAAAGACAGCTAAGAAAAAAGCCCCTGCAGATTCACAAATCTATAAAATCCATGCAAACTCCTCATTGGCACATTTGTCCCATAAATCCAAACTTACTTTGCTTTCTCTAACACAGGGTTTCTCAAGCTCAGCAACGTTGACATTTGAGCTGAAGAATTCTTTCCTGTGGGACTGTCCTGTCCACTGTAGGATGTTTAGCAGCATCTCTGGCTCCTTCCCAGTGGATGCCAGGAGCACCCTCATTGTCACCCCAACTGTGACACCCAAAATTGTCTCTAGACATTACCAAATGTCCCCTGGGGCAAAATCACCTCCCCATTGTGAATGTGATGCCCTACACTATTTCTATAACATTGTCTGTTTAGATTTATTTCGTGTCTTCCTTTCAAATTCCCTATCTGTCTTCACCAGGGCACTTTTGACCTAAATTTCTTGGTTGCAGACTGTTTTCTCGTCTGGCTGAAATCATCTGGTAACAGCAGTGTAATTCCTGTGGGAAGATGTACTGAGCATGACCATTTTGGAGAAAGCCCAGGTTATTCTGGTAGTGAATTGTAAACTGCTCTTTTAGCCACAGGAGAATTGGCCTCAGAGCAGAGGTAAAACATAAAATTAAGGCAATTCAGTAAAATCTTTCCAGAGGCTGTACTTTGCCTATGGATAAATAAGGACTGTACAGGAGTATCCCTGGCTCCTTCCCCTTCCAAGAGGGCTGGAATTCACTTACAATAAAAGCTCAAGTCTCCAGAAGCAAAGTAACAGAACCTGGGTTTCTGCTTCCCCTGGAAAGTTTTCAGTTTCCCAGCTCCACTGAGGACTTTCTAATTGTCAAGATGTTCTGCAAATTTAAAAGATTGTGTGAATTATTTGTATAAACAAAATGCACTGTGGCGTATTTTAGTGTTTCTGTTTATCAAATCACTTTCCCAGGTACAAAGTGATGTCAAGTGCAAAATTCATCCACAGGACCTCTTATCACACATTATTTTCACAATACCAAGTGGACTCTACTGTCTATTGTTATTGCTTCTCAATTTATATAATTGGCAGATATCTACATATAATAATGTCATTTTCTATTTTTTTATTGTCAGTACCACTTCTTTTTCTTGTTCTTGTTTTTTTTTTTTTTTGGAGAAGGAGTTTCGCTCTTGTTGACCAGGCTAGAGTGCAATGGTGCGATCTCGGCTCACTGCAACCTCCACCTCCCAGGTTCAAGTGATTCTCCTGCCTCAGCCTCCAGAGTAACTGGGATTACAGACATGCACCACCATGCCTGGCTAATTTTGTATTTTTAGTAGAGACAGGGTTTCTCCATGTTGGTCAAGCTGGTCTTCAACTCCCAACCTCAGGTGATCCACCCGCCTTGGCCTCCCAAAGTGCTGGGATTACAGGCGTGAGCCACCGTGCCCAGCTGTGGTGTGATCTCAGCTCACTGCAAGCTCCGCCTCCCGAGTTCACGCCATTCTCCTGCCTCAGCCTCCCAAGTAGCTGGGATTACAGGTGCCCACCACCATGCCCAGATAATTTTTTTTTGCTAAATCTTAAACACTGACAGCAATTAAAGCTTCATCTTACTTATTTATTTATTTATTTTTGAGACGGAGTTTCACTCTTGTTGCCCAGGCCGGAGTGCAATGGTGTCATCTTGGCTCACTGTGACCTTCGCCTCCCGGGTTCAAGCGATTCTCCTGTCTCAGCCTCCTGAGTAGCTAGGATTACAGTCATGTGCCACATGTGCCGCCTGGCTAATTTTGTATTTTTAGTAGAGATGAGGTTTCTCCACGTTGGTCAGGCTGGTCTTGAACTCCCAACCTCAGGTGATCTGCCCGCCTCGGCCTCCCAAAATGCTGGGATTACAGGGTGTGAACCACCGCACCTGGTCAAAGCTTCATCTTTATTGATTGGCATTGTAGATGATGCCAATCAAAATAAACTACATTCCTGAGATACAGGGCCAGAAATTAAAGCCATTCAACTCCTCAAGGCCCAGGGGCTATCATGGAAGAGGTGGGCATGTGAGATTATAAGGGCCAATTTTATGAGATAAAGTAAGTTGTTTCTCTGTAAATTAATCATTAATGTCAAAGGCACACTGATGCAAGACCAGCATATGGACTCCTGTGTCAGAATAACAAAGTTTTCTTGAAACATTAACCAATTCCTTAATAAAGGTTATAAAGGTTATAAAATGCTTATGGAAGTTACATCTTATGATCAAGATTAAAACTGTATAGGTTGTTTACAAAATTCTGAAAAACAAATTTAATTATCATAAAGGCTAATCAGAAACTCAAAAGAATGTGACCATTTGTCTCCCCCCTACCTGTGACTTGGAAGCCCCCTCCCTGCTTTAAGTCTTCCTGCCTTTGCTTTGAGTTGTCCCCACTTTCCAGACCAAACCAATGTACTTCTTACATTTATTGATTGATGGCTCATGTCTCCCTAAAATGTATAAAACCAAGCTGTGCCCTGACCACCTTGGGTACATGTCGTCAGGACATCCTGAAGCTGTCACAGGTACATGTCCTCAACCTTGCCAAAATAAACTTTTGAAATTAACTGAGAACTGTCTCAGATTTTCTGGGTCTACACTCTGATTAGTCCAACCTGGAATCACAAGATCACAGACATAAAGCTTGTGTCTCAGCCCTGCTTGGGTCTCAGCCCATGTTTTGCCCCCAAACATGGGTGTGTTCAAAGGACTGGAGCATCAGTGTGGTCCTGCCTGGGCCAGCAGTGTGGAGGGCTCCACCTGTCCAGCCATCATCACTACAGACTTCTGGAAAAATCTCAGGTACCTGCCCCAAAGAGTGCTTCCCATGGGACAGTCTCCCTTCCCACCTGCACCCCAGATTCAGGTCAGAGTGCTGTGAACTCTTTGCAAAAAGACAGCTAAGAAAAAAGCCCCCTGCAGATTCACAAATCTATAAAAATCCATGCAAACTCCTCATTGGCACATTTGTCCCATAAATCCAAACTTACTTTGCTTTCTCTAACACAGGGTTTCTCAAGCTCAGCAACGTTGACATTTGAGCTGAAGAATTCTTTCCTGTGGGACTGTCCTGTCCACTGTAGGATGTTTAGCAGCATCTCTGGCTCCTTCCCAGTGGATGCCAGGAGCACCCTCATTGTCACCCCCAACTGTGACACCCAAAATTGTCTCTAGACATTACCAAATGTCCCCTGGGGGCAAAATCACCTCCCCATTGTGAATGTGATGCCCTACACTATTTCTATAACATTGTCTGTTTAGATTTATTTCGTGTCTTCCTTTCAAATTCCCTATCTGTCTTCACCAGGGCACTTTTTGACCTAAATTTCTTGGTTGCAGACTGTTTTCTCGTCTGGCTGAAATCATCTGGTAACAGCAGTGTAATTCCTGTGGGAAGATGTACTGAGCATGACCATTTTTGGAGAAAGCCCAGGTTATTCTGGTAGTGAATTGTAAACTGCTCTTTTAGCCACAGGAGAATTGGCCTCAGAGCAGAGGTAAAACATAAAATTAAGGCAATTCAGTAAAATCTTTCCAGAGGCTGTACTTTGCCTATGGATAAATAAGGACTGTACAGGAGTATCCCTGGCTCCTTCCCCTTCCAAGAGGGCTGGAATTCACTTACAATAAAAGCTCAAGTCTCCAGAAGCAAAGTAACAGAACCTGGGTTTCTGCTTCCCCTGGAAAGTTTTCAGTTTCCCAGCTCCACTGAGGACTTTCTAATTGTCAAGATGTTCTGCAAATTTAAAAAGATTGTGTGAATTATTTGTATAAACAAAAATGCACTGTGGCGTATTTTAGTGTTTCTGTTTATCAAATCACTTTCCCAGGTACAAAGTGATGTCAAGTGCAAAATTCATCCACAGGACCTCTTATCACACATTATTTTCACAATACCAAGTGGACTCTACTGTCTATTGTTATTGCTTCTCAATTTATATAATTGGCAGATATCTACATATAATAATGTCATTTTCTATTTTTTTATTGTCAGTACCACTTCTTTTTCTTGTTCTTGTTTTTTTTTTTTTTTTGGAGAAGGAGTTTCGCTCTTGTTGACCAGGCTAGAGTGCAATGGTGCGATCTCGGCTCACTGCAACCTCCACCTCCCAGGTTCAAGTGATTCTCCTGCCTCAGCCTCCAGAGTAACTGGGATTACAGACATGCACCACCATGCCTGGCTAATTTTGTATTTTTAGTAGAGACAGGGTTTCTCCATGTTGGTCAAGCTGGTCTTCAACTCCCAACCTCAGGTGATCCACCCGCCTTGGCCTCCCAAAGTGCTGGGATTACAGGCGTGAGCCACCGTGCCCAGCTGTGGTGTGATCTCAGCTCACTGCAAGCTCCGCCTCCCGAGTTCACGCCATTCTCCTGCCTCAGCCTCCCAAGTAGCTGGGATTACAGGTGCCCACCACCATGCCCAGATAATTTTTTTTTTTTTGTATTTTTTTAGTAGAGATAGGGTTTCACCATGTTAGCCAGGATGGTCTCGATCTCCTGACTTCGTGATCCACCCACCTCGGCCTCCCAAAGTGCTGGGATTACAAGCGTGAGCCACTGCGCCCGACCACCAGTACCACTTCTTAACTAGCTGTGTCTTCCATTCCATTTTGGATGTTGAGCTAAAACCTCAATTTGCTGAAGTAAGCAATGGCTTTTCTTTGGACATAAGCCAGAACTTGCCTACTAGATGTTTTGGGTTGGTGTTCAAGAGATGATCAGTAATGGTGGAATTTTACCATTTGTGCTGTTTTGTTGTTTTTACAATTTTTTATTGATACAAATATTTGTACATATTTGTAGGGCAGAAGTGATATTTTATTACATGCAGAGACTGTGTAATAATCAAGTCAAGGTGTTCACGGTGTTCGTTGCCTCAAGTATTTCTCATCACTTTGTGTTAGGATCATTTAAAGTCCTCTCTTCTGGCTATTTGGAAATATACAGTTTGAAATATGCAATACATTGTTGTTAACTATAGTCACCCTACTCTTCGTTGGAACATTAGAACTTATTCCCTTTATCTAACTGCATGTTTGTACCTATTAACAGATCTCTCTTCATGCCCCCTCCCCAACACATGTTCTTCCTCACCTCTGGTAACCATCATTCTATCCTCTACCTTCATGACATCAACATTGTTAGTTCCCACATATGTGTGAGAATGTGTGATATTTGTCCTCCTGTGTTTACCTTAACGTAATCATCTCCAGTTCCAGCCATGTTGCTGCAAATGACAGAATTTCATTCCTTTTTTACGGCTGAGTAATATTCCATTGTGTATCAGTACCACATTTTCTTTATCCATTCGTTCACTGATGGACACTTAGAGGGATTCTGTATCTTGGCTATTGTGAATAGTGCTGCAATAAATATACGAGTACAGGTATCCCTTTGACATACTGATTTCTTTTCCTTTGGATAAATATTCAGTAGAGGGATTGCTGGATCATATGGTAGTTCCATTTCCAGCTTTTTGAGAAATTTCCATACTGTTTTCCATAGAGGATGTACTAATTTACATTCCCTCCAACAGTGGATAAGCGTTCCCTTTTCTCTGCATCCTCCCCAGCATCTGTTATTTTTTTATCTTTCTAATAATAGCCATTCTGACCAGGCATAGTGGCTCACACCTGTAATCCCAGAACTTTGGGAGGCTGAGGTGGGTGGATAACTTGAGCCTAGGAAGTCAAGACCAGCCTAAGCAACACGGTGAAATCCCAGCTCTAAAAACAACAACAACAACAACAACAACAACAACAACACACTGAAATACCGTGGACAAGACACATGATCCGCAGAAACTCAGGTCAGACGTGAAGGTTATACACCACTGGACTGTTCTCCATTAGTGGGCATTTCAGATTCTCTAGGTTAGATGTGAAACATTCTAGATTTTCCACCTCAAAAAAGATGATGCTCACAAATAGAATGAGTGCTAGCATTTTTGTCCCTCTAAAACCTTTTAAAAATGTTCACAAACATTGGGTATTCTGTAATTTTGACTTGACATGAAATTAGTATAGTGATATAGACTTTGTTTTCAAATATGAGGTAGGCTTTTACATTTTGTTTTATTTATTTACTTTTATTTTCATTTTTTCAGAGACAGGGTCTCACTCTGTCACCCAGGCTGGAGTGCAGTGGCACCACCATGGCTCACTGCAGCCTTGACCTCCTGGGCTCAAGCAATCCTCCCACCACAGCCTCCTGAGTAGCCAGGACAAACGTGCATCCCCAAGCCTGGCTAATTTTGTTAAAATTTTTTGTAGATATGGGGGTTTCACCATGTTGCCCAGGCTGGTCTCAAACTCCTGGGCTCAAGTGATTCACCCACCTTGGTCTCCCAATGTGCTGAGATTACAGATGTGAGCCACTGTGCCTGGGTGCATCACATTTTACCAGGGACATTTGGAGCACTCCGTTTCTACTCCTGTAACTCAAATGAGTTTATTTGTAGGCATCACTTTTATCCTTGGTTTTTATATATTATACATATATTTAAGAAATTTGGCCAGGTGCAGTGGCTCAACCTGTAATCCCAGCACTTTGGGAGACCAAGGCAGGTGGATCACCTGAGGTCAGGAGTTCAAGAACAGCCTGGCCAACATAGTGAAACCTCATCTCTACTAAAAATCCAAAAATTAGCTGGGCATGGTGGCATGTACTTGTAATTCCAGCTACTCAGGAGGCTGAGGCAGGAGAATCGCTTGAACCCAGGAGGCGGAGGTTGTGGTGAACTGAGATTGTGCCGCTGCACTCCAGTCTGGGCAACAGAGTAAGGGTCTGTATCAAAAAAGAAAAAAAAAAGAAAAAGTTTTAACGCTCTATAAAATCATCTCCCATATCCAGCCTGAGGTAGTTAAGCCAGAAAGTAACATGGAAATTTGCAAGATGCAAACAAACATTAAAAGAGAATCTACAGATAAGAAATATAGAACATAGGAAATATCTTTCTGAGAGAAAAATTGTTAATAATACGTTCATTCTTGTTACCCATTTGGTGTTTAATAAATGTGTCTTGAATGAATGTATGGGTAAAAACTAGATTTTTTTTCTCAATATGAAAATAAATACCTATATACCTTGTTGTATATAGGTATACAAGTACCTATATGTCTTGGTCTTCTATCTTTGAGGTTCATTCTAATTTAAGCAGGCCGGGAATAGAATTAAATACAAATGCATGGACTGGAAGGCCTAGTTCCCAAACTAAATAGAAGTAACTGAACAAGGAAACAGATTTTTGCCTTGATTTGAGGAAAGAGGCATTAAGACCTAGCCGTGTGTGTATATATATATATACACATACATATATATACACACACACACACCCTAGCCGTGTGTATATATATATACACACACATACACATATGTATATGTATATGTGTGTGTATGTGTATGTAAACATATATATATTTTTTCTTACAGAGAAGTCTACATACACCTTTTTGAGTGACTCCCTTGTTTAAAACAACAATATCTGATTAGAGTTAATAATACTAATTGCAATTGTTTATTATTTATTTATACTTATGTGCCAGGCACCATGCTAAGCATTTCATACGTATGATCTCATTTCGCTTTTCTCTTTCAGCCCTCTGAAAGAGTTGACTTCATCTAGCATAGGAAGAAACAGATTCTTGAAGAAGTTAACTTACTAAAGTTTGCCCAGCTAGAAAGTAATCTAACCCTACTTTGTTGGAGTCCAGGATTCGGGATCTTAACTGCTTCTCTGCACAGTACTTTGTTTAGGGACAGGAGTTGTCAAACTAAGATTTTTTTTTTTTTCACTTGCATCGTTAGCCTCAAAGTGAATGCATCACTACCAGGTGGAGAAGATTATCCTACAGGGATTATTTCCTCATTCAATCCATCAAGTTCGGTCAGTGGTTTTACTTCAAACTGTAAAAAATGTGCCAGCATCAAACATTCTGGCTTCCCACAGGTGCATGAAAGCAAACAGGTGGCGTCATTGGAAGGCATTGGTGACCAGGTGAAACGTCATCCAAGACAATGTTTCATAAAGACAAAGTTTCATAAAGACACAGGTTGATTTTGCCCACAATTTCACTTCCCTAACTCTTATCTAATGTCACTATCCTCCCTTCACAGTGGGAATAATATAATGCTTTTTTCATCCAAGGAGCTGGCAGTTTTACTGGTTGTCATTGTATTTATCAAATATGATGATTGTTCTAATATCTTATCGCTTCCTTTAAGAAATCTATTACTCAATTTAAAAGATACAGGATAGAATAATGCAATTTATAAAATAACCAAAACATGTCCTTAAATTCCACTATTGTAATAGTGACCTCACTTCTTAAACAATAGATGCTAGTATTCTTATTATCAATGTCTTTTATTTTATCCTGTAGGAAATTATTCACTTGTACAAATAAAATAGAACTACTTGGGATTTTTAAAAATGATCCTTCCCTCCTTCATTTTGGGTAATATTTGAAGAACCATTGTTCAGGAGAAAATACCGTGAATGTAGACTAAGAGATGTCCACAAGATTCATGGGGACAAAGGAAACACATAACAAAGAAAACTTAGAGTTTGCAAAACAAATAGAACTTGGTAACTGTGGTACCTCTGCCCTGAGCTGCCGGTCTCCTTCCCCCTAACTTTATAAGCAGTGAAAACTTCCTATCAAATGTACCCCGGAAGACATTTTCCAGGAAAAGAAAGCAACCCCCTTGACTAGACAATGAGCGGCTGTCAAGCTGCTAGGGACCAATTTGTTCCTAGATCCAGCTGGGGACTGGATCCACTTCCCATGCAGCTGTGCACAGCAACTGATCTTCTCCAGATGTGGAACAATGAGGCTTTCAGCAGGACATATCCTATGGTGAGTGCTAGACAGAACTCAAAGGCTGGAGATGGAGAGGGATAGTGTTGAGAGCCAGGGAAGTGTTAAAAAACTCACCCTCTAACCTGAAGAGCCACATTATAGGTTTTCACACACATTGGTTAGTAGAAAAGGAGGCCAAAATGAAAAGCAGAAAATTCTTCGTAAGCTGGAGTTTCTAAAGTGCAGTGCTCTTCAAGTTTATAATGCAATCAGCACTAAACCAATGCTGTTTCATAGAACACTTGAAGATAACTGCTTTGATGAGCCCACAGAACTTATTTAACAACTTGCTGCTGATATCAGTATGCTAAAACTTGGGATGTGTATGAAATTTTGGAAGAAAAAAGGAAAATAACGAACTGTCGGATTGGGAAAAGAGATTGAAATCCAACTATTTCTTCTAAGTTGTGATACTAAGTAGTCATGATTATTAAATATATCTCTTTTATGTCTAACTTTTTCAATGCTCTCCTCCCATACTTAGGGCACATCGCTAGAGCTGCTAGGAAGAGAGGGCCGAATACACAGCCCCGCCCTTGGCATACGTGGTCTAATTTCAAGGGATTGCTTTAAATAGAATTCTCTGCTAGAGCTAATTGGTGTCAAATATGAGAAGAAAATTATCCTTTCATAGAAGGGGAAAGTCTGCCTTCGTTCAATGGTGTGCCCTGCGCAATGATCGTGCCGTCAGGTTTCACAGAAGCCTCTTTGTACCAAACACTGCTGATGCAATGAATGTGACCACAGCAGAGCCTGTGCCCTCTTTTGTTGCTGAATGTGGACTCCTACAGTGCAATGCCACCTACTTCCCCAGCTTTGTTTTCTCATAATAACCGCTTTGCATTTTTGGTACTTTAACGAAGTGTTATAGCCCAGAGCTTTTAAGATCTATGATTAACAGGAATTTTAATATGTTGCACATTCGAATAGGTTTGCCAAGCTCCTGACGGTTTCCCTAATCACCAGGAACTTAAATATCACCAAACGACTCAAAAAAAGCCTCAGCTGCAAAATGCATGTCCTGCCAGGTGTAAGGTTTCTGTCTAGACCAATGAGAAGGGCTTGAAGGTCACTGAATTCCCACACGGGGTCATGCGCCTTTCCAGGTCCTGGAGACACATCAGAAAGGATTTTCACATGTGTGCATCCATCCCTTCATTCATTCAATTCCCTTAGTTATTTGGGGCCTTATGTGTGACATCTCTTGGTAGATCCTGAGTGGAGCAGGTTAATCAGAGGGGGGCAAGAGAGCAGAATCAAAGTTAAAAATTACATCATCTCTGGAAAAAAACGAGCTGTAGAAGACATTGTGTTAGATCCTACTATTGAAGCAATGTATAATTCCCAAAGAGTATAATTATATTGTAATTGAGTAGGAGAATGTCATTATTCTTGAGAGATATATATTTAGGGGTAAAGTATCATGATGTCTATGTTATCAAACAGTTTAGCAAAAAGTGTATACATATGTGTGTGTATATGTACACATACAGATTCCACTGTGGTCACATTCGTCGGATCAGCAGTGTTCAGGTACAAAGAGGATTTTGTAGAACCTGACAGCATGATCATTGCCACTATATATACATATACACACACACATATGTATAACTTACACATATACACACCAGATGTAATGTGGGTACTACTGTGTTCATAAGGTCATGCCTCTGTTGTAAGCAATGGGACATGTTTTGAGAAGTCCATTGTAGGCGGCACGTGGCTCACCACCTGTGACTCCAGCACTTGGGAGGGTGAGGAGGGCAGATCACCTGAGTCAGAAGTTCAAGACACCCCATGGCCACATGGTGAAACTCGCGTCTCTACTAAAATACAAAATTAGCCAGACATGGTGGTGCACTCCTATAATCCCAGCTACTGGGGAGGCTGAGGCAGGAGAATCGCTTGAACTCGGAGGAGGGAGGTTGCAGTGAGCCAAGATCACGCCACTGCACTCCAGCCTGGGCAACAGAGCAAGACTCTATCTCAAAAAAAGAAAAAAAAAAAAAAAAAAGAAAGAAATGCATTCTTAGACAACTTTGTTGTGCAAACATCATAAAGTGCACTTACACAAACCTAGATGGTATAGCCCATGATGCACCTATTTCCTTCAGGCTACCAACCTGTACAGCATGGGACTTTACTGAATAATGTAGATAATTGTAACACAATGGCTTTTGTGCATCTAAACATAGAAAGGGTGCAGCAAGGGCTAGGAGCGGTGGCTCATGCCTGTAATCCCAACACTTTGGGAGGCCAAGGTGAGTGAATCACCTGAGGTCAGGAGTTTGAGACCAGCCTGGCCAACATGGCAAAACCCCATCTCTACTAAAAATACAAAAACTAGCTGGGTTGTGGTGGTGGGCACCTGTAATCCCAGCTACTAAGGAGGCTGAGGCAGGAGAATTGCTTGAACCCAGGAGGTGGTTGCAGTAAACCAAGATCATGCCACTGCACTCCAACCTGGGTGACAAGAGCAAAACTCCATCTCAAAGAAAAAAAAAAAAAGAAAAAAAGAAAGGTACAGCAAAATCCAGTATACAGTATAAAAGACAAAAATTGGTACACCTGTGTTTGGCACTTACTATGACTGTGGAGCCTGCGAGACTGGCAGTTGCTCTGAGTCAGTGAGTGAGTGGAGAGTGAGTGTGAAGGCCGAGGACGTGACTTTCCACTCAACACTGTTCACTTAGGCTAGACTAAATTCATTTAAAAATGTCTTTCTTCAATAATAAATTGATCTTACCTTACTGTAACTTTTTTACTTTAAAACTTTTTCATTTTTAAAAAACCTTTGGACCCATTTGTAATAGCACAGCTTGTAACACAAACACATTGTACAGCTGTAACAAATTTTCTTGCTTTATGTCCTTATTCTATCAGCATTTTTCTATTTAAATTTTTTTTTTTTTACTCTTAAAACTTTTTCTTAGAAACAAAGATACAAACACACACATTAGCCTAAGACCACACAGGGTCAGGATCACCAATATCACTGTCTTCTGATGTCTGGTCCCCCTGGGAGGTGTTCAGGGGCAAGGCCACCGTGAAGATGCATCTCCTGTGATCACAGTCCGTCTTCTGGATACCTCCTGAAGGACCTCTCTGAGACTGTTTTACAGTTAACTTTTTTTCTATAAAGAGAAGGCATACACTCTAAAATAATGATAAAAAGTATAGGCTAGTAATACCTACACCAGACACACTGTCATTTATTATCATTACCCAGCATTATGTATGGTATGTAATTGTATGTGCTGGATTTTTATATGATTGGCCCCACAGTGGATTTGTTTACAGTGCTGCATTGTGATGTTAGGACAGCTAAGATATCAATAGGCCTTAGAAATTTTTCAGCTCCATTATTATTTTATGGGGCCATCATCATATATAAATATATAATGTGTATATGTCTCTCTTTAAAGATAGCAGATACGGGCCGGGTGCGGTGGCTCATGCCTGTGTTAGATATGAGTTCTAAATTTATCTTCAAAGAATAAATATGTCAGTATGTTCAATTCTTTGCCTTCTACTTTTCAATTTGACTTCCTCATAAAGCAACCTTTTTCGATTACCCACCTCACCCTGACTTATTACCTGCTCCACCCTGACTCATTCTGATTACCTACTCCATGCTGACTCATTCCGATTACCTGTGCCACCCTGACTCATTCTGATTACCTACTCCATGCTGACTCATTCCGATTACCTGTGCCACCCTGACTCATTCTGATTACCTGCCCCGACTCATTCGGATTACCTGTTCACCCTAACTCATTCTAATTATCTACTCCACCCTGACTCATTCGGATTTCCTGCTCCACCCTGACTCATTCAGATTACCTGCTTCACCCTGACTCATTCCTATTACCAACTCCACGCTGACTCATTCTGATTACCTGCTCCACCCTAACTCATTCCAATTACCTGCTTCACCCTGACTCATTCTGACTACCTGTTCCACCCTGATGCATTCCGATTACCTACTCCACCCTGACTCATTCCGATTACCTGTTCCACCCTGACTCATTCCGATTTCCTGCTCCACCCTGACTCATTCCGATTTCCTGCTCTGCCATAACCATTTTTCCCACCAAACCACTCACCCTGTCACTCTCTTTAAATTAGCCAATCAGAATTAGTTTAGCCTGTGCGGTCTAACCCTAGCCAATAGGGGAAGGACACAGCAGCAGGGGCCATATGCCTCAGGGATAAGAACCCCTTGCCCTCCCTGGTCCAAGTGTGCACTCACCATTGCTCCATCTGTAAGGGTGCACCTTTCTATAGAAGTACATTGCCTTGCTGAGAATTAAAAATAAAAATTTCTATTCGAGTGCTATTTCTTTTGCAGCACCGAAACTTTATTTGTAACAATTTGGGGCTCCCGGTGATTTTTATTCCCCTCCAGGGCGGTCTCTGGTTCTCTCTTGTGAGGAGGCTCGCCCCGCCCCCTTGTGGCAGCCTCAGGGATGAGCAATCAGGACCCACCCAGTTGGAGGATTAACCCCAGATCTCAGCAAGGCGGAAAGAAACTGGCCAACAACCTGGCTTAAAGGAGCCTCACACACTGAGGCGATGACTGTGCACAGACCAAGGAAGGAGAAGCCATGGGAGCCGGTAAAGTACTTCCTTGTTGGTAACATTCTGGAGGGCTAAATGTGTGTGTGTGTGAATGATCGCAAACGACCGTACTTGTGGTGGTGTTCGTGTGGATGGTGACAAGTCCTACGGCTGGAGGGAGTGAGTGGGTATCCTCCACGGTTCCGTAGCTACCTCATATGGCTTAGGGCGGATCCTGCCAGGGATTTATACAGGCAGGCCAACACCAAGAGGGGCCTAATGCTCCCTTGTGGGGAGCAGCCAGAGAGGCAACACGAGTGGGAAGTGTGCAAGGGACCTTCAGAGGGGGAAAGGGAGGGAACAGGTCAACCTCCCAGAGCAGCAAGGCAAGACACCACCTGGTTTGAGGGGTTCAGCCTTCTTCAAATTTCGGGGTGTTGAACCTCACACAAACCTCCTGTAGTAAGAAAAATATTCAGAATTCCCCTTTCCTTTCTTCTGGGCGGGGGGGGGAAGAGTCCCTCCACTCCCACCAGTCCCTCCCCTAGGGGAAGGGAAGGAGAGGGGTGAACAGCAGCATAAGTGGCTGGCAGAGAAAAAGACAGAGAGTCAAAGAGAGAGAGAGAGTCAGAGAGAGAGAAAGAGACAGAGACAAAGAGGGAGGCAGAAAGAGAGAGAGTAGTAAAGAGAAAACAGTGTACCCTATTCCTTTAAAAGCCAGGGTAAATTTAAAACCTATAATTAATAATTGAAGGTCTTCTCCATGACCCTATAACACTCCAATACCACCACCTTGTTGTCAGTGTAAACAAGGTTGTAACCCAAAAGCACTGAGGTGACTGACAACCTGGAGCCTTCCTAATCAAAAATCCTTAACCCAGTAACCCGTGAATGACCCAAATGCATTCAATCTGTAGCGGCAACTGCTTTGCTAACAGAAGAAAGTAGAAAAATTTTTAGAGTAAACTTCATTGTGAACACACCTCATCAGGTCAGAACTATCCTAAGTCAAAAAAAAACAAAAGATAGCTTACTGACTCAAGAACCTTAAAGTATGAGCTATTCTGTTAGAAAAAGATGATTTAACATTAACCACTGAAAATTCTCTTAACCCAGCAGGTTTCCTAACAGGGGACCTAAATCTCAATTACCATACAAAGGTCCAACCAGACCTAGGAGGAACTCCCTTCGGGGCAGGACCATAGGTGGTTCCTCACGGGGGATTGAAGGAAAAAGACACAATGGGTATTCAGTAAGTGATAAGGAAACTCTTGCAGAAGCAGAGTTAGGAAAATTGCCTAACAGTTGTTCTGCTCAAACACGAGTGCTGTTTGCACTCAGCCAAGCCTTAAAGTACTTACAGAATCAGGAAGGAAGCATTTATACCAATTCTAAGTTACTATGGACTGAAGAAGGTCTTATTAATAGCAAAGAATAATTGAAATGCCAAACTTACAAGGTTTTCAACAGAAGTAAAGTTTGCTAAAAGTTAAGAGTGTAACATGTATTATCCTAACTTCTAATCTTGTGGCCTTAGACAGTCTAGTCCACAGACATGAAGGAAGTTCGCTTTGGAAAAGAATGTTATCATCTTTGAGAAAAAACAAAGAAGGGGGGAGAATTTATGTAAAAAGGAATGTTATATGGTAAATTCTTGTCCTAGAATAAATGAACTGGTTGTTTAGAGAAAGGGATGTTTGCAACAAGTCAGAAAGTTGAGGTATGTTGAAGAATTGTCTGTGAAAGTTGTGGAAAAAAACGTTATAAAAAGGAATTTATGCAAGAAATGTTGTATAATTGAAAAGTAATTAGGCCTCCTGAATGTAAAACTATTGAAGAAACAGTTTATGTGCAAGATATGTAAGGAAAGTAAAATATACTTTTGGTAAAAGGGTTATAAGGAGATATAAGAATGTAAATGGCTAAAAAAAATAGTTTGTTTTAAAGGTTTAACCAAGTTTTGAAATGTTAGTTGAAAAGAAAATTCTATGTGTAAACATATTGGCTAAAGTTAATGTCCAGTTTCTCTGAGAACTGGACATTAAAATAAAAGCACAAGAGATTTTCTTAAAGCACTAACCTGCTCTTTACAAAAATTATAAAAGTTTCAAAAGAGTCTATACAAATCTTACCTTATGGTCAGACATTAAAAATTGGATAAACACGTCTATAAGATTTTATTAAAATTGAGTTTAACGTTAATAACACACTAATATAAAGGTGAAATTTAGCTTATCTGATATAAATATCTGACAGGAAGCATGGGCAAATATAAAACGGTGTTTGACTTTCTTTGGTCTAAAAAAATAATAAAAATAGGTGCTAAAGAAAATTTCTCAGTAAGAAGGCGCCAAGGACTATAAAGTCCATTACTGATGTCCCCACATTTAAAACCAAAGATCAATTTCTTAGAAATTATATACTTGGTTTATCTTCCACTTTCCTTTCTCTCAAAACTAAAAGTCTTCTAGCACAGGTACCAGTCCTAGAATTTCTGGTAAACCAGCACCAGCCTGAGGATCACATTCTCATCAAAGGTTGGAAAGAAGGAAAACTCGAGCCAGCCTGGGAAGGACCTTACCTTGTGCTGCTAACCACTGAAACTGCTGTTCCTGCAGCGGAAAGGGGATGGACTCATCACACCCAAGTCAAGAAAGTGCCACCCCCTCCAGAGTTGTGGGCCATAGTCCCTGGGGAAAACCCTACCAAACTAAAGCTAAGAAAAATTTAATTCTCTTTCATCTATTCTATTACTCTTTCTTCCTTCCTCATTCTATTGCTGAGCATCTAGTTATTAACATAAGCAAGTCAATTTCACCTCAAACGATTGCATTTGATGCTTGCCTTGTTTTATACCCTGTGGGAACTTGCCAAGTCAAAGACAGCTCTCTACTTCAGAAAAGTACCTCTGTCCCTCCTGACTCTCCTCAGATTAGGCATTAGTGAATTGGGACCATTTAATCCGAGGAGATTTTGGTAAAGACCCCAGTGTCTACCAGGAGTCTTGCCATCCTGATGTAGAGCCTTTATGCCATAGTTGGTCCAACATTCTATGGACCACTAAAGAGCAAGGATGGACTGCCCCAACCGGTTTTTGTAATTTCCTAAAACTGTACATTCATGTTACTAGAGGGACAGCCCCTCATTAACTCAGCTAAACTAGTGCAATCCTATACAGGTTATTATCGTGAATCCTCAAAGTTCCTCCCCTTTTCCAAGCCAGTTCCCTTCTTTAAGCCAGTTTTATGGTATGGGGGCTGAGGTTTCAGGGATAGACCCTATTGGATTCTTTAAAATGCATTTCTTTGATCCCCGCCACCTGCACCTTCTTTTACGCCTTCTTCCAAAACCTCTCAGAGTGGAATAATTGCTCCTCTTCCATCTAAGCACAAGACCAAGATAGCTATCGTAGAAGTTAAAGACTTAAAACAAACGTTGGCAATTAAAACAGGATACCAAGATGCAAATGCCTGGTTGGAAAGGATCAAATATTCTGTCCAAACGTTAAACAAAAGCAATTGTTATGCTTGTGTGCATGGCAGGCCAGAGGCCCAGATTGTCCCCTTTTCAGTAGGGTGGTCCTCCAGTTGACTAGGCATGGGCTGCATGGTAGCTCTTTTCCAGGATTCTACAGCCTAGAGTAACAAGTTGTGTCATGCTCTCTCTCTGCTATATCCCGAAGTCCGGCACCCTGTGGGTCAGCCCCCGAGGGCCATCCAGCTTCTGTCTCCCAACACTAAGTTCACTTCGTATCTCTCACAACAGGGAGGAAACTTAGCATTCCTTGGAGACCTGAGGGGATCAGAGAGCTTGAGAATTTTCAAGAGCTTCTCAATCAGTCAGCCCTTGTTCATCCCCGAGCGGATGTGTGGTGGTATTGTGATGGACCTTTACTGGGCACTCTGCTGAATAACTGGAGTGGCACTTGTGCTTTAGTCCAATTGGTTATCCCTTTCACCCTGGCACTTCATCAACCAGAGGAAAGAAAAATAAGACATCGTAATGCAAGACAAGCCCCTTACTGGTCTTTCAACTCTCATGTCTGTTTAAACGCAATTGGAATCCCACGAGGAATACCAGATCAATTTAAAGTCCGAAATCAAATAACTGCAGAATTTGAGTCAATATTTTGGTGGGTGACAATTAATAAAAATGTAGATTGGATAAACTACATCTACTACAACCAACAGCCATTTATTAACTACACTAGAGATGCGGTTAAAGGAATAGCTGAGCAATTAGGGGTTACTAGCCAGATGACTTGGGAAAATAGGATAGCCTTAGACTTGATATTAGCAGAAAGAGGAGGAGTTTGCATCATGATTAAAACTCAATGTTGTACCTTCATCCCAAACAACACCACCCCAATGGAAGTATAACAAAGGCATTGCAGGGTCTGACTGCTCTGTCCAGTGAGTTAGCCAGCAACTCAGGGGTAAATGACCCCTTTACAGGATGGCTAGAAAAGTGGTTTAGTAAATGGAAAGGATAATGGCCTCAATTCTTACTTCCCTCGCAGCCATAATGGGTGCTGTGTCACACCATGCATCCGTGGGTTGGTGCAGAGGTTCATAAAAACGGCACTTACTAAAACCTCCCTTAACTATCCTCCACCTTATCCAGAGAAGCTTCTTTTGGAAAATCAAACAGAACAACTAAGCCAAGACATGTTAAAAAAGTTTGAAGAGAAAGAACTGTAAGGAAAGGCAAGAGCAGGGATTGTTAGATATGAGTTCTAAATTTCTCTTCAAATAATCAAGATGTCAGTATGTTCAACTCTTTGTCTTCTACTTTTAAACTTAACTTCCTCGTAAAGCAACCTTTTTCGATTACCTGCTCATTCTCCACCCTGACTCATTCCAAAGCCCGGCTAATTTTTTGTATTTTTAGTAGAGACAGGGTTTCTCCATGTTGGCCAGGCTGGTCTCGAACTACTGACCTCAGGTGATCCACCTGTCTCGGCCTCCCATAGTGCTGGGATTACAGGCATGTGCCACCTCACCTGGCCCAAATGGTTCTTGACTAACAGGAAAGCCCCAGCTCTTAGAGCTGGGCAGGCAATCTTTGATACGCAAAGGCAGGCCATTAGAAACTAGTTCCACTCAAACATGGTGATTCCTGCCCTCTTCTCCTTGCCCTCATATAAGCCTGGCAACAAGGCTATCCTTCCATATCCCCACATGTGTAGAATATCATGGCGCCCTGCATTTGCATATTAAAAGGCTAGGGTGGGAGGGCCAGTTTTTTTCACCGGGCTATATGAATGACATGCCTGGTCAAACCAATCCCCTGAGCCCTATGCAAATCAGACACCGCCTCCTCCAGCCTCTTTGTACCTAGCATGCAGGATCTTCTCTCTAGGCTTTGGAGCCTACCTCCCTCAGTCTCTGAGCAGGGGAGCTTCTTCCTTCTTTCTTCTCCCTTCCTTCTTGCCTATTAAACTCTCCCCTCCTTAAAACCACTCCCTGTGTGTACCTGTGGTTTCTTGCAATGACGTGAGATGAAGAACTTGGTGTTCCTCTGCTCATCGGAGCCATATCACAAGGTCTCCTGGCCAAGTCCAAGGAGGCCTGGAGAGGGGCCTGTGCTATAGAGAGTCCCTCAGCTCAGCCTGTGCCAGGCCTTCGTGCTGCAGGTGCACCACAGATGCGGATGTCCCAACGGCACTTGGATGGATATTTAGTGAAGGGGAAAGCAGAAAGGACGCTTATAAATATAAATCAGAAAGAAGATGGACCAGACCCCCTGCTTTGTCTTGGCTCAGAAGGGCTTTCCAGAAGGCCATGGAAGATGGCATGGGATGCCGCCAGCTAGCCAGATCACACGTAGTGATGTTCACACTCAGGTTGACCTTTCTGACACCTTGTGATGGTTAATACTGAGTGTCAATTTGATTGGATTGAAGGAAGCAAAGTAATGTTCCTGGGTGTGCCTGCGAGGGTGTTGCCAAAGGAGATTAACATTTGAGTCAGTGGACTGGGAGAGGCAGACCCACCCTCAATCCAAACGGGCACCATCTAATCAGCTGCCAGCACAGCTAGAATAAAGCAGGCAGAAGGTAGAAGGAACTGACTGGCTGAGTCTTCTGGCATCCATCTTTCTCCTGTGCTGGATGCTTCCTGCCCTGGAACATCAGACTCCAAGTTCTTCAGCTTTTGGACTCTTGGACTTACACCAGTGGTTTGCCAGGGACTCTTAGACCTTTGACCACAGACTGAAGGCTGCGCTGTCGGCTTCCCTGCTTATAAGGTTTGAGGACTTGACTGGCTTCCTGGCCCCTCAGCTTATAGATGGCCTACTGCGGGACTTCACCTTGTGATCGTGAGTTAATTCTCTTTAATAAACTCCCCTTCATATATACATCTATCCTATTAGTTTAGTTCTGTCCCTCTAGAGATCGCTGAGTAATACGTGCCTCAACATCAGGGTTCATTGCCCTTCTTATTTTTTTATTTTTATTTTTTTGAGACAGAGTCTCACTCTGTCACCAGGCTGGAGTGCAGTGGTGTGATCTTGGCTCACTGCAACCTCCACCTCCCTGGTTCAAGTGATTCTCTCTTAGCCTCCCGAGTAGCTGGAACTATAGGCACATGCCACCATGCCCAACTAGTTTTTGTAATTTTAGTAGAGACGGGGTTTCATCATGTTGGCCAGGATGGTCTTGATCTCCTGACCTCGTGATCCGCCCACCTCAGCCTCCTAAAGTGCTGGGATTACAGGCATGAGCCACTGCGCCCAGCCATTCCTTGGCCCTCTAATGCCTTCGATCTATGGGCCACCTCAGCTGGCAGTCCTAGACAATGCCCCCATCCTTGACCCTCACAGACAACCTAACTCCAGCCTCAGCCGTGCTACCATCTGGAGGTCCAACCCCAGAATTCTGTTTTGGTAGATTTGCTCCACCCCAAATGCATGCCCTAAAGCTCCAATGAGGCCTCAGTATAACTTGCAATATGCTGTTTTTCTTTCTGAGTCCTAGCTACAGATAAAGCTGGGTCAGGTGGTCCTCAAGGTCCCTTTTAGTTGTAAAAATCATTGGACTTGACCTCTTGCTAACGCCCACATCCTAAGTAAATTGAGACCGTCCATTTCCTCCTTCCCCTTTCCTTCTCTTGCTGAGTCAGAATTATTTCTTTTCACTGATAAAACCAACCCCTCTGTCATCTGTGTTCTTGCATCCTTCATGCGTCTTCTGGGAGGTTGCTCTATTTATTCCCCTTTTCTTTTCTTTTCTTTTTTTTTTTTTTTTTTGAGACGGAGTCTCGCTCTGTCACCCAGGCTGGAGTGCAGTGGCGGGATCTCAGCTCACTGTAAGCTCCGCCTCCCAGGTTTACGCCATTCTCTTGCCTCAGTCTCCCGAGTAGCTGGGACTACAGGCGCCTGCCACCTCATCCGGCTAGTTTTTTGTATTTTTTAGTAGAGACGGGGTTTCACCGTGTAGGCCAGGATGGTCTCGATCTCCTGACCTCGTGATCCGCCTGTCTTGGCCTCCCAAAGTGCTGGGATTACAGGCTTGAGCCACCGCGCCGGGCCTATTTATTCCCCTTTCTCTGGCATCTTTGATCTCTTGGGGGCTCTTAGTTCTCAAGCAGCATATCCAGCCTGCAGGGTTGGTCGCCAGCTTCTCAGTTATTCCTTTTTAGATGAGTAAGAAAATGAGTAAAGGAGGAGGGGTGGCCTGGGTGCCCTGCTTGGGTTCAGCGCTCAGAGAGTGGGCAGACGCTGAGGGGTGGCTTTCCCTGCACAGCCAGTCCGGGGTGGGATGTGGGAAGGGCCCGGACAGAGCTCCCTGACACTGAGGAGGACAGGCTGCGGGCACCGAGGTCTGTGTCAGGAAGGATGGAGAGACAGGCACTCAGGAGTCCTGGGCTCAGCTGGATGAACGTCTGGTTTTGTGGGACCAGATGCCGAGTTGTGAATCCACTGTACCTACAAAGAAGTTTTTGTTCTCCTCAGACATAGTTGAGAAGAACAACTTGCTCAGTTTTATTTTTATTCTTTTATTTTTTTGAGACGGAGTCTCGCTGTGTTTCCCAGACTAGAGTGCAGTGGCGTGATCTCAGCTCACTGCAAGCGCCGCCTCCCTGGTTTACACCATTCTCCTGCCTCAGCCTCCCAAGTAGCTGGGACTACAGGTGCCCGCCACCACGCCTGGCTAATTTTTTTTTTTTTTTGTATTTTTAGTAGAGACAGGGTTTCACCATGTTAGCCAGGATGGTCTCGATCTCCTGACCTCATGATCTGCCCACCTCGGCCTCCCAAAGTGTTGGGATTACAGGCGTGAGCTACCACGCCCGGCTGCTCAGTTGTATTTTTTTAAATTTTATTGCTTTTAGTGACAGGGTCTCACTTTGCTGCCCAGGCTGAAGTGCAGTAGCATGATCATAGCTCTCTTCAGCTGCAAACTCCTGGGCTCAAGTGAGCCTTCTAAGTAGCTGGGACTACAGTCATGTGCCAATGCACTTAGCTAATTAAAAAATTTTTTTTTTTTAGAGATGGGGTCTTGCTGTGTTGCCCAAGCCGGTCTCTAACTCCTGGGCTCAAGCAATCCCCCCACCTCAGTCTCCCAAGCTGCTGGGATTACAGGCATGAGCCCCTGCACCTGGCTTTCAGTTGGTTTTTATTTTATTTCAAGACAGTTTCTATCTTTTTGCCCAGCCTGGAGTACAGTGGCATAATCTCAGCTTACTGCAACCTCTGCCTCCTGGCTTCAAGTGATTCTCCTGCCTCAGCCTCCTGAGTAGCTGGGATTACAGGTGCCTGCCACCACATCTGGCTAATTTTTGTATTTTTAGTAGAGACGGGGTTTCACCATGTTGGCCAGGCTGGTCTTGAACTCCTGACCTCAGATGATCCATCCACCTTGACCTCCTCAAAGTGCTGCAATTACAGGCGTGAGCCACCGCACCCAGCCTCAGTTGGTTTTTAATTACTCCCTAGCACCCAGGTGACCAGTGTATTTTCTGTGGCCTTTTCTTAGCCCACTGTCACTTAAGGGGAAGGGCACAGGACTAGAAAGGGGTTAAAACTGTCGGTGATACTGCCAACCCAGGAACCCTCCACCCATTTTCTGGCTCCAGGGCTGCTGTTCCTGGATGTCCCTGACCCCAGCTCTTCCTGCGCCTCCTGCTCTGTAGTCCAGAGGCAGCCACCTGGGCTTAATGTTCCTCCCGCACCAGCAGGGCCCAGAAACCAGTCTCCAGGGCAAAGGTGGTAGCGTCAGTCACTGCCTGTGTTGCAATGATGTGTGAAAAAATCCTTGTGGAATCAGTGAGTGACTCTATCCATCCTTCCTCATTCCGTTTACCATCCTGCAAGTAAGACTAAAATTATAATTCAGAGATCTTGGCTGTAAGAATTTTATACAATTCTGGAACCTTAAAAGTGTGTTTCCCCAGAGTGATCTATGGTAAGCTGAAAAGTGAAAGGGGTCCATATTGGGCAGAAGTGTAACCCCTGCAGATTTGTATGTTGAAGTCGTAACATATCGTTACTGTATTTGGAGATGGGGTCTGTAAAGAGTTGATTGAGTTCAAATAGGCCATTAGGTTAGGCCCTAATATGACTGGTGTCCCCTTAAGGGGAGGAGATTGGGACACAGACAGGTACAGGGGGAAGACCATGTGGACACAGGGAGATGACAGCTGTCTAACAAAGCCACGGAGACACCAACCCTGATGACACCTTGCTCTTGGACCTCGAGCCTCCAGATCTGAGAAATCAATGTCTGTGGTTTGAGCGGCCCACCTGGCAGCCAGTCCTGTAAGTGGAGCAGAAGGAGTGGGAGACAGGGGCTGTTAAGAGGAAAGGAAGCCGTCCAGGCCCCAGGCCCCAAGGCAGCAGGCCTGAGAGCGGACGGGGTTCCATGGGGAAAGGCCCTGGGAGGCCCCTGCCCGTAGAGTGTAGGGAGTACCCTGATGGGGGGAGAATTACCTTCAGAAGCAGACAGCACAGGCGTTGCACCCCGCACAGGGTCACCAGCTACCCAGGAGAGCAGAGACAGAGCCACAATGAGCCGATGTCAAAGTATGCGAAGCAGGAAGAGACCAAGCCCATTTCTCCAGTGGGCAGCTGGCCTGGGTGGCGCCCACAGCCGCAGAGGCACCCCCCGCCCCCCGCCACCGTTAACATGCCATGAGCACCAGGCCCAGGACACGGCCTTCTGAGCTTGGACAAGAATTGAAGTCATGGGTTCTAGACCAGCTCCCCCGACCCAGTTCCAATCACACCAGCATTTGGGCATCTAGAATACGAAAAATCGGAGCTAGCCTTTTAGTGCTAAAATTTTATGGTTTTGATTCGTAATGATTCATAGTGAGTCAACAAGAAAAAAGTTCAGTTATGTTCTGAATATGCTAGTTAGGAGAAGAGTCAAGCCTGTCCTCTATTGTGTAAATGTTTCAAAGTCATTGGAATCTGAAAACTGTTTCGTTGTTTCCAGATGAAAGGTTCAGATAGGGGAAAATTGATTTTACTGGAGCTTCTCACCCGCCACGGTGCACAATGGGCACAAAGTGTACCTGTCTCACTTGTGTTTCTTCTTCAGAGCCTTCTGGGCACAAGGAGATTGCAAATTGCGCCTTTTCAAGGTGAGTGTTCCGAAGCCAAAAGAACATATTATAATTGTGTGTATAATAGCACTTAAAGTTGACATGCCATATCTACTTCCAGTTTTCTTTCAGAAATAGGATTATCCCAGAAAATGAAAGTTGGGTATTTACAATGCGGTCAGCATCTTCTTTCCTAAGATCTCAGTGCTTTCCAAATACCAAGAATCTCTCTGTCTTAAAATTATTTAAAAATTGCAATTAATTGCAAAATTAAAAGAAAGGGATTTAGTGGTTGTATCTCTGTTCCCTCCCTCTTAGCTAAAGCCACATGACGTCTTCATTTTTCAATTCATATCCCGCCAAATAGACAAGAGCACCACCACAACGCCCACAGATACCTACCCGCCTGACCTACAGCTGCAGAACCCAGGGCAGAGTCCAGAGGAGCGAGAGACCTGGTCTTTCCTGAGGACATGCCCCTCTCTCCATGGTTCTGTCTCCTTGACCCTAACTCACCAGGACTTTCCTGGACTCTGAGTTCTTCTTTCTTATGCTTTGTTGGTTCGGTCATTCCTTTCCCATTTTATCCTGAGATGAACAGTTACTCTTAAAGGAAAAGAGTAGTTCTCTCAGTTCGAATCCTCTGGCATACTGGATGTGCTTGCTTTCTGTGACCTCCTGGGGAAGGGAGCACTCCCAGAACTCCTGTTGGCAAGGGCGGCAGAGACCCAGGTTCATCCAGCTCCTCCCTGCCCTAAAAAGGACCTGGGACCTCCCCTAGGTTTCTCTCAAGGGAGCACAAATCCTTCTGTTTACATTGACTCATTCAACAAACATTTGTCAGAACACTAATGGTTTAGGTAGACTCTTAGAATGTTGGAGTTTCGAGAAGGCACAAAAATAATCTGGTTCAATGCTTTCATTTGGTGGTGAAACCCTAAAGTTCTGTTGACAAAAAGGGTCAAATTCTGTAAAATATTTAAAGAGATTTATTCTGAGCCAAATATGAGTGACTGTGGCCCATGCCACAGCCCACAGGAGGTCCTGAGAACATGTGTCCAAAGTGGTTGGGGCGCAGCTTGGTTTTATACATTATAGGGAGGCATGAGACATCCATCAAATACATTTAAGAAGTACATTGGTTTGGTTGGGAAACATGGGACAACTCAAAGTTGGGGGTGGGGGCCTTCCAGGCTATGGCTCAGTTTAAACATTTTCTGGTTGGGGCCTTCCAGGCTATGGCTCAGTTTAAACATTTTCTGGTTGACAATTGGATGAGTTTGTCGAAGACCTGGAATGAATAGAAAGGGAATGTTCAGGTTAAGATAAAAGATTGTGGAGACTGGCCGGGTGCAGTGGGTCACGCCTATAATCCTACCACTTTGGGAGGCCGAGACAGGTGGATCACCTGAGGTCAGGAGTTAGAGACTCATCTGACCAATATCGTGAAAACCCGCTTCTACTTAAAATGCAAAAAAATTATCCAGGTGTGGTGGCAGGCACCTGTAGTACCAGAGGTTGAGACAGGAGAATTACTTGAACCCGGGAGGTGGAGGTCACAGTGAGCCAAGATCGCGCCACTGCACTCCAGCCTGGGCAACAGAGTGAGACTTCATCAAAAAAAAAAAAAAAAAAAAAATTGTTTAAGATTGTGGAGACCAAGGTTCTTTTGAAGTCTTACTGTGGCTGCCCTTAGAGTCAACAGATGACAGATGTTTCCTGTTCAGACCTTTAAAAGGTGCTAAACTTTTAGTTAATCTTGTTAGGATTGGGAGGGTCTGGAAGAAAAAGATCTAGCTATGCTAATAGAGATTCTTTACAGATGCGAATTTTACCCCACAAAGGACAGTTTTGCGGGGCCATTTCAAGCTGTGGCAAAGAAACATGCTTTGGGCTAAAATATTTATTTTCTTTGACTGTCTTGTAATGCCAGAATCAGTTTGGAAAGTAAGTCACGGTATATGGATTTAAATAAAATCCATCTGATGAGAATTTATAGTTTGTAAGGCATGACTCCCCAGACCCCTTAGATAGGAATTTGGGCAAGATAAAAAAAATCAGAGTTTAGTCCTCAGTTCCTAGAGAAGGGACTTGCCCGGTGGAAAGGTTATGAAATATAAAATATAAAGAACATATAAAATATAAAAAAACATATAAAATATGTTGCTGGCACTACAGGACTGGAATCCAGCCACTTAAGTCCTGGCCTGAGCATGCGAGGGTTCCTGTCTTTTCCTGCTGGCCATAGCTTCAGGAGCGGGCTGTGCAGCTTCATGCGTCAGGCATGTGCTGTTTCCAAACTTGAAGGCCCGCCCTCTCCATGCCTGATACCCCAGGCAGTAGTTCTTGCACTGGCCCATCTGTGGGCTTTGACAAGGACACAGTCTGCTCTTCTGCACATGACGGCCGTCAACACTGAGATACCAAAGATAGCTTTGTGTTCCCCCTTCACCCTTGGACATCCCTCTGGCCCAGGAAGCTAAGACTTTCCACACATCAAGAGACCAAAAGAGACATTGCTTAACTTTTGATTTTTTTCTTTGAAAAAAATTTTGCAAAATATAACATAAAATTTATCATTTTAACTATTTTTAAGTGTACAATTCAGTGGCATTAAGTACATTCACAGTGTTGCACAATCATGACTCTTCCCTTCCAGAACTTTTTCATGATCCCAGAGAGAAACTCTGTCCTCATTTGCTATTGGCTGCTCTGTGTCTCCAAAATTCTTATGAAGTCCTACACCCCAGTACCACAGAATGTAATTGTAACTACTTCCAAGAGGTAAGTAGGTCAAAACAAGGTCATTGGGGTAGGCCTTAATTTCACATGACTGGTACCCTTATAATAACAGAAGATTTGGGCCAGGTGCGGTGGCTTACGCCTGTAATTCCAGCACTTTGGGAGGCCGAGGTGGGCGGATCACTTGAGTCAGGACTTCAAGACCAGCCTGGCCAACATGGTGAGACCCCATCTCTACTAAAAATACAAAAATTGTGGTGGCACATGCCTGTAGTCTCAGCTAGTCGGGAAGCTGAGGCAGAAAAATTGCTTGAACCTGGGAGGCGGAGGTTACAGTGAGCCAAGATCGCACCACTTCACTCCAGCCTGGGCGACAGAGCAAGACTCCGTCTCAAAAACGAATGAATGAATGAATGAATGAATGAATGAATAAATAAATAAATAAATAAATCAACCAGGACATCTGGACACAGCCACGCCAGACACAGAGGAAAGACCATGTGAAGACACAGGGAGAAGACAGCCATCCGCAAGCCAAGGAGAGAGAAATCCAATCTTGCTAGCATCTTGATGTCGAACTTCTGGTCTCCAGAATTCTGAGAAAATGCATTTTACCATTTTAACTATTTTTATTTAACTATTTTTTTAAGCCAGCCAGGTTTTGGCATTTTGTTACAGTAGCCATAGTAAACTAAAACACCATTAAATAATAACTTCCTGTACCCACTGTCTCAAGCCCCTGGTAACCTCTATCGCATAGTCTCTATGAATTTGCCTATTCTAGGCCCATATAAGTGGATTCATACAATATTTGTCCTTTTGTGTCTTGCTGATTTCATGCAGCATGACGTTTTCATGATTTATCCATGTCGTAGCATGCATCAGTACTTATTTCTTTTTTTGTTGTTGTTGAGATGGAGTCTCGCTCTGTCGCCCAGGCTGGAGTGCAGTGGCACGATCTCAGCTCACTGCAACCTCCACCTCCCAGGTTCACACCATTCTCCTGCCTCACCCTCCCGAGTAGCTGGGACTACAGGCACCCGCCTATATTTCCAAATAACATGAAATTGTATGAATATGCGACATTTTGTTTATCCGTTCATCTCTTGATAGACGTTTGGGTAGTTTCCATATTTTGGCTATTGTGAATCATGCTGGGTTAGCTTCTGACTTTCAAAATAAACCAAGATAAGAGCTTAAGAGAAAGAGATACAGGATTTCCAGAGCTGAGTTTATGTTGTAAAAGAGTTTAGAAAATTCGTGATAATGTAAGGTCCTGTTTTCTCTCTCTAGACCGGGGAGAAAATGTGTTCACCTTGCCAGCTGCCGAGACAGAGCTGATTTATGAAGACAGGATAATTATAATGGAGCAAGAGTAATTTATGCAGAGCCAGCTGTGTGGGAGACCCGAGTTTTATTATTACTCAAATTAGTCTCCCCAAGCATTCAGGGATTGGAGTTTTTTAAGATAATTTGCCAGGTAGGAGCTTGGGAAGTGGGGAGTGCTGTTGGTCAGGTTGGAGATGGAATCATAGCAGGGTTGAAATGAGATTTTCTTGCTGTCTTGTGTTCCTGGGTGGGATGGCAGAACTGATTGAGTCAGATTACCATTCTAGGTGGTATTAGCTGATCCGTCCAGTGTAGGATCTATGAAACATCTCAAGCGCTGATATTAGGTTCTACAATAGTGATGTTATCCCCAGGAGCAATTTGGGGAGGTTCAGACTCTTGAAACCAGAGGTTGCATGATCTCTAAACTTAATTTCTAATCTTGTAGCTAATTTGTTAGTCCTGCGAAGGCCAACTAGTCCCCAGACAAAAGTGGGTCTTTTCAGGAAAGGGCTATTATCAATTTTGTTTCAGAGTCAAACCATGAACTGAATTTCTTCCCAAAGTTAGTTTGGCCTATGCCCAGGAATGAACAAGGACAGCTTAAAGGTTAGAAGCAAGATGGTGTCGATTCATTCTGATCTCTTTCACTGTCATACTTTCCTTAGATATAATTTTTGCAAAGGCAGTTTCAATCCCTCCCTTTGAGTTTCATAGCATCTTATTCTTAAGGTGTGGGCTATGCAGATGGGAAATGGCCATCAATCACTCTGGCTTCTTCCTCCTGACAGGGGGCATAGTGGGAGTAGGAGTGGACTCCCAGGTGAGTCAACTTCCAGGTAGAAGCACTTTGTAGTTGTCTGAGTGTTTTGAGCATACTTGCATAGGCTGGGCTGGGAGTCCAAGGGTTTTTGTTGTTGTTGTTGTTGTTGTTTGTCTGTTTGTTTGGTGAGATGGAGTTTTGCTCTTGTTGCTTAGGCTGGAGTGCAATGGTGCAATCTTGGCTCACTGCAACCTCCGCCTCCTTGGTTCAAGCCATTCTCCTGCCTCAGCCTCCCGAGTAGCTGGGATTACAGTCATGCACCAACATGCCTGGCTAATTTTTTATTTTTAGTAAAGACAGGGTTTCTCTATGTTGGTCAGGCTGGTCTTGAACTCTTGACCTCAGGTGATCCACCCACCTCAGCCTCCCAAAGTGCTGGGATTACAGATGTGAGCCACCACACCCAGCCTCCAAGGCTTTTATGACAAAAGTGTTAGTATTCCCATCTATAGTTTTAGCACAGATTTAAGTGGACAGTGTACTGTAAGGTAAATAATGAGTTATAGGATAAGGGGTATAATTCTCAGTTTTAAAAGTAAATATTTGAAAATATTAGTTTGGAGACCTGTAGTCTATAAATAATTTAGGATTAAGTCTAAATTGAAGAAAATAAAATAAAACTCAAATACAACCAACAACAGGTGTACTATAGTTTTGGAACATAATTTTCTCTTTCCAATCCTTATTTTATTAAAACAAATCATAATAGGATTGACTTGTTTGTAAAATAAAATTTAATTTTATTATACTTGGCCTGATTATTTGTATAAAGTGCAGTAAGAATAGTTATTTTTTACATAGGCTTTTAAATTTTGCTTTGATGGAACTCTGTTCCATAAGGAATCTCAGATGAGACTTTTTAAAGCCGAGTCCTGTCATGGGTTTGTAGCCTCAAGTACCTATGAGTTGGGTAAATTCCTCTTCTCTTGAGGTCCCAAGATAACATGGGGCACCTGGGCCTGTTAGAAAGTGACATTCTTTATTTATCACAGGTCAGGAACACTGTATAGTGACTGTGTGGACAAGGTATGAGGCCAGTATTCTCAAGGGGTTTTTTATTGGTTCTACAAGTCAAGTTTGATTCTTTAAAGGAAAGTATGTCATTCTAGTCAGAGTCTTGGTGAAATAACCAGTTTCTCTAATTGTGTTCTGTTGTAAAATAAAACACTTTTATTGTACTTATGTAACTACCCATATTGTCATAAGTAAAGAATGCTCACAAAAGTTTTTAAATTGTGGAGAAATTAGGTAGAGAGAAAAAATGTATGTTCTAAATTATTTTCACAGGAGTATATTTTATTTAATTGTTAAAAGTTGGAAATAGTTCAAAAGAAAAGTTGCTTTTGATCTGAAAAATGAAAAGGGTCAGCAATGTTTTAAGCAAAAAAAAATTTAAAAAGATTACATTCAGTTTTTTATTAGTTCGGTCCATTTAGTCCAATTCTCATTCTGTTTGATATTCATTTAATCATTTGAGTTCTCTATGCAGTCCTAGAAAGGTTTTTTTCCTTACTCTAATGTTACTCTAATCTTTAAATTATCGAAGAAACTTGTACTTAGACACTTTGGTCAGAGTTTTATAGTTGAGTTCTTAAAACCAACTTTTAAAGAGGACCGAAATCAAGACAACAATTTTCGTGAATGACAAAAAGTTTTAGGGAAGCCATGGTCAAAGACACACTTAACAGGAAAAATTTGTCTCAATCATTTAGTGGCACACAAATATTTATACAATAACAAATATTTTCTAGGGGAATTGAAATATATAACATGAGGCATTTCAATATGGACTACTTATAAAATTAGATTACAACACTATAATATAACATAAATCAAAGAAAATTAAACACATTTTTATTTTTATGTTTCCTGTAACGATTTTAATACATTAAATAAAGTCAAATATGTCTTTTTTGGACTTTAGGCGACCTATTTTCATTGTTTTTAACTTAAGTTGAATTTTGGAAGGTTGGTAAATATAAAGATTTAAAAACACTGGAATGTTACAAAATAGGAATTCTAGGTTAACTGTAATCATTTATTTAGCCAAAATGGATAACTCAAAAATTTAAAAGGGAAAAAAAACCTTTATTCTGATGGAGAGGAGACTTGGCTTTCTAAGCAACAAGACCCAGTGAATATAGTTTGAGGCCAGTTTTCTCTCCTCTCTTCCTTCCCCTCCCCTTATTTTTGTAGTTTACTTAAAAGGGAAACAAAAATCTTTCAGTGTCTCTCAATAGTACATAAAAATCTTTTTCAAAAGAAAGAAACAAATGTCATGTATGTATTAGTGCATCTTTAATGCTAAAGCTAGTTTTGATAAAATCCTATAAATTTTCCAGTTTTAGTTTGACCATAAGCTTTGTATAAGCCTTTTATAACCCTTTACAATTTTTTTTATTGCAAAACAATGTTCTAAGAAAACTCTGTTGTGCTTTTATTCAAATGTCCAATTTATGGGAAAACTGAATAACGTCAGTTTAACTTTAGTCAACACATTCACACACAGAATCTTTTACAACGAATTTTTGTGAACCTTCCATAACTTGTTCAAACCTTTAGATTTTGCCTACCCTGCTTAAAACAATCCTTTAAGCCTCTAAACTGAGGCAAGAAATCCACATTCCCAGATCTTTTTATAATCTTTTTTATACCAAAAGTACATTCTGCTTTCCTTACACACCTTGTGTGTAGAACTGTTTATTCACTAGTCTCAAATAAGTGTTACACTGTTAACTCTTAGCAACTTCATTTTTGGTAAAAAACCTGTTGAGTAAGTGATAGTTATATACCAGGTGTGGACACAGGACACCAGAAGCTCTGACTCTTTCCAGTATAGTTAGGGGGCACAGTCAATTTCACATGTCCCAGGCCTTATTTCATTGTAAAGTAGGCAAGTTGTACAGTAAAAGTCATAGTGGCATTTTACGAAGTATTTTATGAAGCATTTAGGAGGCCCAACAACCTTTGAATTGTACAACATTTCTTGTATAAATTCCCTTTCACGAATCTTTTTACAACATACACAGACCATCTATGACATGTTTAGACTTTCTGTCTTGCACTAAACATCTCTCTTTTTAAATAGCCAGTGAACTTACTTTAGGACAAGAATTTACAGACAAGATATTTTCTTATATAAAATCTCTTTTCATTATAACCTTTTTTTTTTTTTGTATATTTAGGGAGCATGGTTAATTCTACATTTCTCTAGGCCTTATCTAGAATTTAATGGCTTCAAGGTAGATAATTTTTGAAAGTCAAAGAAGCAGTTTATGACTTGAAAGCATTTAGTAAACTTAATAGCTGACCTAATTTAGACCAAATATCTAAATTTTGAAGATGTTTCTATTTTACCAATAATCTTTAAAACTGGCTTTATTTCTGAAAGATTGTTAAAGTCATGTGAACTAAAAGGCATTAGTTTTAATTTTCCTGACAAAATATTTAAGTGTTTCTTTAAGTCAATTGATTAGAGCTCTTTTATGTAAATAATACATACATAACACATATAAATACAGACAGAAGATCCAGTAGTTGTAAGATTTTTTTCATTTGCCAGTTCTTTAAAGTTTCTTAATTGGATTACTGGTTTCAGGGTGGAGCCCTTCAAGGGACAGGGTCAGGAAAGCCTATAGTTTTTAGGGGATAATAAGTAGGCAGAGCTGGAAGGGAAGAAACAAATCCCCAAAGTTAAGGGTTCCATTTTTATATTGTATCCCAGAGCCTAAAAAAGAGGGACATGCCATTACACACCAAGGCTAAAACTTCTGCCATAATGTAAAGAAATCGCTGATGCTCCCAAAAGTCACAGAAAAAAAATGTTAGGTAACATAATATCAAACCAACGAAAGTCTTAGATTTTGAGAGAAATTTATCTGCTTCCACCTTACAGGGTTCCATGAGGAAAACAGAGGGGTTTTTTGTTTGTATTTTGTTTTTTCCAGAATGGAAGTTGTTAGAAATTAAGTTTTCTCATGTGGGCATCAAGGATAGCAAGGGGCAAAATGGAGAAATAATTCAGTTGCCTGAGAAGAAAACAAACAAATAAAACTTTTCTTAAAACAACCAAGATCCAAGAAGAGAGAGAGAGAGAGAGAGCCCTTTAAAAAAATAGAGAGAGCGAGTGCTTGGATATCTGTTTTTAATTAAGCTGATTTTAACCATAGCGCTCTTTTAATTTTTTAAAACATTTCTTATTATCAGACTCTAGTCAGGATAGACAATCACTATTTCTGGCTTTTGAACTTTGCCATAGGTAACCTCTTATGTGAAATTGGTAAGACTTTGTTTTGTTTTGTTTTGAGACAGAGTCTCACTCTGTTGCCCAGGCTGGCATGCAGTGGCGCAATCTCAGCTCACTGCAACCTCTGCCTCCCAGGCTCAAGTGATTCTGCCTCAGCCTCCTGAGTAGCTGGGATTACAGGCATAAGCCACCACACCTGGCTAATTTTTGTATTTTTAGTAGAAATGGGGTTTCACTATGTTGGTCAGGCTGGTCTCGAACTCCTGACCTTGTGATCCGCCCGTCTCGGCCTCCCAAAGTGCTGGGATTACAGGCGTGAGTTAGTGCATCTGGCTGAAATTAGTAAGTTTTAAATAAGGTTATTACCTAACCAGGGACACATAAGGTCTCCCAAAGAGGTAGTAAGCAGTTTCGTTTGTTTTCTTTTTTAAAATTAAAATCATTTTGAGTATCTTCCCAAAAGTAGTTCAGAGAAAGGAAAATTCAAGACAGGAAATCAAAAGCTTCCCGTGGCAGGAAAAGAATCAATAAATGTCAAAAAGTTACACAAATGACGAAATAGAAAGGACTCATTCTCTAAGCCAAGAATTGAATCTGAGCCACCTGTCAGAAGACAAAGCCTTGGCTACTGAGCTACAGAAATGAGTGGGGTTTGTTGTTCACTCCAGAAGGAGCCTAGAGGAGTCCATTTCAAGCTTGCAAAGGCTTTTAACTGTTCAAGATGATTTTTAGGGCTAACTATGACAGTAACCCCAAAATTCCAGTCCTCTGGATGGCAGAGACGAAGGTATCCCACATGGTCACATGGTTAAGCTCTGAAGGACATAAAACAAAGAGAAACTTCATCCAGTTTTGATTTCAGGGATCCCCAGTAAAGTTTGTAACTGACCAGCCTGCCAGGCTGACTTGAAAAGCAGGCTTCTAGGGGTTCTATGCTCACATTTTATCTTGTGATAACCCTCTTTACAGAACAACACAGAAAGGCAAGCTCATAGCACAGAGTATACCAGGTTTGTTATACCCCAAGACTAGTCTCACAAATCCTTTGTTTCTATTAATCAAACGTTTCCAGAGGAGACAAACAGTGATGTTTACCATTTACACTGAAAAACACACACATACACATGCAGAGAGAGAGAGAGAAGGATACCAGAAATTGGCTAGTAAGACATTCTTACCCTTTTTGCCAGCATACTAGATTTCCAGGTTCCCTTTCTCTGCAGCTTCCGGAAGAACAAAGGGGCTTTTGATTACCTTGTTCCCTGTTTCTTAGTTCTAGAGGTCAAGCCACTTTACAAAAAAAAAAAAAAAAATTCACCCTTTTCTGTTTTATGGAACCCTAGGCAAAAATTCTTAATTTTGCAAGATGCTGCTCAGCAGGCTGTGGGGAACCAAATTAACATTTTCTATCCCAGTAAAAGACACATAACACAGTACACACAACAAAATATACATAATAAATACATTAAAATAAATACACTACACAAAACAGGCAAAATACACATAACAAAACAGACACTAGTCACTTCATTCAGCACCCAACATCGATCTGGCAAGGCTCAAACTTTCTCCTGTTGGTCCTTGTCTGCAATTCATTCACAGGGAGGAGAGATAACCTCCGGCCAGTGACCCAATGCCGTCTTTAGGGAGCACAGAACAGACAGCCTCCCTGAGTTAGGCCTGCTGGACGTCCATCAGCAATTCCTTCAGGGTTCCCCTCTGCACATAAAAACACACATAGGCACAGGGTAAGATGACCTTCACGACACAGATTCTAGACTCAGTCTCAAACCAAGAGTGTTCCTTCAAACACGTCTCCTATTCTGCATCCAATGAGATACCCCATAATGGGGCTACAGACAGACACCCCGAGAGGCTACCATGAGTCAGCAGCACCTCCAGAGAGGCCAACAAAGCAGGAGAAGGAAGGGGCTGTTGGCAGCATCTAGAACATTCACCAAATCAGACACCCCACCGTGAACTACAGACAGACACCCGCAATGGGGCTACAGACAGACACCCTGTGACAGGCTACAGTTATGGGATGTTTCCCCAGAATTATTTTTCCATTACAGTTAAATCCATGTTCATTGGGTCAGCAGTGTCCCGCTAGTAGAGGCCGGTTCCAGAGTCAGCCCCCAGTTCAAGAGAACTAGGCACCTGCTTGGACCGGCCTCTGGATCCATCACTGGAGGGGAGCTACCAAACCATGGGGAGCGACAGGGGCAATCCCAAATGAGCCCCCAAAATTGTAACTGCCAAATGAGTTCACCTTGCCCACTGCCCAGAACCGATGTATCAAGACAGGAGAAATGTAATGGAGAAGGTAATTCACACAGAGCCTGCTGTGCAGGAGACCAGAGTTTTATTGATATGCAAATCAGTCTCCCTGAGCATTCCAGGATGAGAGTTTTTAAAGATAATTTGGTGGGTAGGAGCTTAGGAGGTGGGGAGTGCTGATTGGTCAGGTTGCAGATGGAATCGAAGTGAGCTTTCCTTACTGTCTTCTGTTCCTGGGTGCGATGGCAGAGCTGGTTCAGATTACAGGTCTGGCTGATGTTAGTTTATCCAGCCAGTGTAGAGTCTACAAAATATCTCAAGCAGTGATCTTAGACTTGACAATAATGATGTTATCCCCAAGAACAATTTGGGGAGGTTCAGACTCTAGGAGCCAGAGGTTACATGACCCCTAAACCGTAATTTCTCATCTTGTAACTAATTTGTTTGTCCTACAAAGACAGACTGGTCCCCAGACAAAAAGGGGGTCTTTTCAGGAAAAGGCCATTATCTATTTTGTTTCAAGTCAAGCCATGAACTGAATTCCTTCCCAAAGTTAGGCCTATGCCCAAGAATGAACAGGGCAGCTTAACGGTTATAAACAAGATGGAGTCAATTAGGTCTGATCACTTTCACTGTCATAATTTCCTTAGTTATAATTTTTGTCAAAGCTCTTTCAAGTGTGTCAGAGGAGACCTGCTGCCTGTTGCATCAGCCTCCTGTGTGCAACCTTGACTGGGGGCAGCAGAACCCCCCAGATAGGTGGATATCCAAGCATGGGGGAAATAAGTGCCCCATGTCCATGGAGACCTCCCAGGGTTCCCTGAGCCACCAGGACTTGAGTAGGGGTGCCTGGGTGGGGGCCAGGTTGCAGGGATTAGGACAGGTTTGTAGAGTTCGGGTGATCCTGGGAGGGATCAGGGAGCAGCCAAATGCCTTCCCTGGTGACAGGAGTGAGCCCCTTCCTCTAATCAGAGGGACCAAGTCATACAGGCCAAGACATTAGCAGCTGTGTGTGAGAGCGGCCAGGATTTTTTCAGGGTACCTCCTCAGGGGTCTGTGGGGAGGAACTTCCCAAAGGACCATGGGCATCAAAGGTGTGGCTTATCTAATTCAGATGGAGAAGCAAGGCTGAGGTTCAAGTTCAAAGAAGGATAGCCAGAAATGTGAAAGTCCTTGATATTTACAAAGGCTATTTCTTTCTTCTAGCCCTGATTCAAACTCCTTTCTGCCTATTATCAAAAGAAAGAACAAACTTGCATAATTTAAACAAATTTAAAAATAGGTTCCCTTTTGACTAAGAGAGATTAAAAAAAAAAAAAATTAGTTCTCTCTGCCTGGAACAGATATGAGGGAAATGTCAGTGGATGGAAATTGCAATGAGCTCCTATGGAATTCTGGGAGATTTGGACATGGACCCCGGAGCGATGCTGACATTTATTCATTATTCTGCACCATGGTTTTCTTATCCGTAAAGCAGGAAATGGGGACAGATGTTCCTCACGGCCCCTACGTGGTTCTGTATGGGGAACTTTTTTCGTGGGTGTGGATTTTTTTTTTTCTTTTTGAGACAGGGTCTTACTGTCACCCATGCTGGAGGTCAGTGGCATAATCATGCCTCACTGTAGCCTCGACCTCCTGGTAAGTGATCCTCCTGCCTCAGCCTCCTGTGTAGCTGGGACCACAGGCATGCAACACCATGCCCAACTAGTTATTTTTATTTTTATTTTTGTAGAGATGGGGTCTCCCTATGCTGCCCAGGCTGGTCTCAAACTCTTGGGCTCGAGTGATCTTCCTGCCTTGGCCTCCCAAAGTACTGTGATTACAGGCTCGAGCTACGGCACCCAGTCCTGTGTGGGGAACTTTTTAATAAATATGCTCTAATACAGTTATTCTCCAGGTACATCACCTGGGAACTTAGAAAGGTAAATTCTCAGAATTCCCCCCCCCCAACTTACTGAGTGAGAAACTCTATGATTTAATAAGCCCTCTGGGGAATTCTAGTATATTCTGAAGTTTTATAGCCACTGCTTTAATAGAAATGAAGTTTGAGTCACAAAATTTGTGGAATAGGGCCTCACCACTTTACTGCTAGGCAGATAACAAGGAGTAAATAATACTTATTTCCAAAAAAATCAAAGAACATTGGAAAGAATACATTAGACACATTAACTTCAGTACCAGAGTAAGTTTTCACAAACAATTTATAAATGTGTAACATTTTCCGTTTAAGTCAATAATAATTATTTTGAATTACATTTTATTTTGTAGAGGCAGACTCTCACTATGTTGCTCAGGCTGGTGTCAAACTCCTGGGCTCAGGCGATGCTCCTGCCTTGGCCTCGGAAAGTGCTGGGATTACAGGAGAGAGCCACTGTGTTTGACCAAATATTTTTTTAAAGGACCAGCAGCACAGTTAACTAGACATCCCTTTCTGATTAAATGTGCAATACACAAAAGGCTTTCATAAATAGTCATATAATAATTTGCTTATAGAGCTCTATGCAAATTATTTTTCAAAGTTATGTCATTGAGTTTTTTAGGGGGATAACTCATGAAAACCAAATGGATTAAGTACACGGGTTCTATAGTTAGTCACAACGTTGTAAGAGTAAACTTTTTTTTTTAAAGGCAAGTAGATAATTTGAGGTTGTGTACAGACGTGCTCCCAGGCTAATAGTTTTCTTTTTCTTTTTTTTTTTTTTTGAGACGGAGTCTCACTCCATCACTCAGGCTGAAGTGCAATGGCAGGAGCTTGTCTCACTGCAACCTCTGCCTCCCGGGTTCAAGTGATTCTCCTGCCCCAGCCTCCCGAGTAGCTGGATTTGCAGGTGCATGCCACCATGCCCAGCTAATTTTCTTGTATGTTTAGTAGACACGGGGTTTTGCTATGTTGGCCAGGCTGGTCTTGAACTCCTGATCTCAAGTGATCTGCCCACCTCAGCCTCCCAAAGTGCTGGGATTACAGGCGTGAGCCACTGCGCCTGGCTGGAAACAACTATATTTTAAAAGATGTAGAAGATTCAAGTGGTACCAACAATGCTTACTTTTTCCAGAAAAACATATGTGGGATTTGAGCTTTGGAAGGTGGCTCTAGTGTGTTGTAGGTGGTGGGCACCTCCAGCTCCCCTGCTCTTGCAACTCCAGTTTCTCGATGGGCCTCACTTCCTGCTGCTCCCTGTGGGAAAATCCTCCAGTTTTATCATCAGTCAGTTTCCTATTTTTTTTTTTTTTAAGTCTTGCTCTGTCACCCAGGCTGGAGTGCAGTGGCGCGATCTTGGGTCACTGCAACCTCTGCCTCCCGGGTTCAAGCGATTCTCCTGCCTCAGCCTCCCGTGTAGCTGGGATTACAGGCGTGTGCCATTACACCCAGCTAATTTTTGTATTTTTAGTAGAGACGGGGTTTCACCATGTTGGCCAGGCTAGCCTTGAACTCCTGATCTCAAGTGATGTATCCACCTCAGCCTCCCAAAGGGCTGAAATTGCAGGTGTGAGCCACTGCACGCAGCCAGTTCCCTATTTTTATCAGTGCACGTTACCATTTATCTACTCAATTCCTCACCCATATGCAAGGCTGCCCTTTTCTGAAGGGTGCTAGTGGCGAATCCATTGAAAACTCCACTGATTGTGTTCCCCTAGGGCCTCTTCAAGATGGAAAGATTCAGGTGGGACACAGTGGCTCATGCCTGTAATCTCAGCACTTTGGGAGGCCAAGGTGGGCGGATCACCTGAGGTCAGGAGTTCAGGACCAGCCTGGCCAACATGACGAAACCCCATCTCTACTAAAAATACAAAAATTAGCCAGGGTAGTGGCTTGTGCCTGTAATCCCAGCTACTCAGGAGGCTGAGGGAGGAGAATCGCTTGAACTCAGGAGACAGAGGTTGCGGTGAGCTGAGATCGCGCCACTGTATTCCAGCCTGAGTGACAGAGTGAGACTATCTAAAAAAAAAGAGAGATTCTACAGTGAGCACAAAGGTGAAAGTCACCTTGAATGCTTTTACCAATGGAGTGTGGATGAACTAATTCAGAGCAGTGCAGGCCCCTGCTGCCGGAAACTCAAAGTTCCTAAGCAGTGTGGAAAACGCTCAGGCTACTGGGAGGCAGCTGCCTTGTCAGGGTGGCCAATGGTTTCCCCGTTGCCAAATCGGACAGTTAACTCCTGTCTGACTGGACGTCTGCAGATCCCTGCCTCCTCTGTAACGCTCTTTACCCCTGACCCAGGGATCCAGGACGCCCTACTCTAGGATCATTTCCTCTGCCTCATTCATCACTCAGACTCCTTCATTTGTTCCTACTCTTCTCCCTCCTCTGAGTGCTGCAGAGCCCGGGTTTCCATCCTCAGACCTCTGCTGTGCCTGCTCTCTGTCCCAAAAAATCACTGCCAGCATCCGCAAATAAAAATCCAGCCCTCCTATTCATAGTAACATCGAATTTCAGATCAACAACAAAGAGTTTTATGGCAGAAGTATGTCCCAAATATTGCATGGCCCCAAATATTTACTTAGTTAAAAGTCAAAATTGCACAAGACATACTTATGCTAAAGAGCCTTCACTATTGGAGTCCAAATGTCACTGTGCATGCTGGGTTTCATTGGCCAAGCCTATGATGATTTCACACAGTTTCGTGGTGATACCGTCTATGGTGACTCCTCCAAAAATGTTTATCTCTAGCCTAGATCTCTCTCCTGAACAGCAGGCTCCTGCTGCCTCCGGCCCATCGCCACTCAGGTAATGAAAAGGTGTCTCAACCCAAACATGTGAAAAACAACACTCATTGTTCCCCCAATTCCTTGCCATACTAACAGGTAGTCTTGTCCCCGCAGCTGCGCACCCACGAGCCTTGCACTCAGCCTTGACTCTGTTCTTCTCACACCCCACGTCCAATCTGCCAGGAGGTCCTTGGTCCTCCTGGGCTACCCTAATAGTGCCTCTTGCTGGTCACTGCAACCACCTCCCATTCCTTTCCCTGCATTGTCTTGTGCCTCACATGGTTTTTTTCTCAACATGCCAGCCAGAGTGACTCTTTTAAAACATGTATCGTGCCATGTCACTTTTCAGCCCATCGCCCTGCAGTGGGTCCCCATGTTACTTGGCATAACAGCCCAAGGTCCTTGCTCTATCCTGCAAAGCCCCTGTGACCCTGTGGTCTCTGGAACCCTAACTCCTCCTCTCTTCCTCCAGACCACTCCCTCTTCCGCAGCCTCCTGGTGCTCCCACCAGCCAGCATGCTTCTGCTGCACAGCCGTGGCCCTGGCTGCTTCCTTCCTCGCGGAATGCTCTTGGCTCAGGTGTGCATCATGGAGATAGCTCCTGCCTGCCCCCAAATCGCTGCTCAAACCTCACCTTAGTGAGGCCGGCGCTGACCTCATCACCGACCTATTCACATTCCAAACTGCTCACCTCCCAGGACTCCTCCCCAACTCTACTTTATCATTCTTCCCTAAATATCAATGTCTAACTTATTAGGCAATTTTTTTTATTATAATTGTCCTTTGTTTTCAGTCTCTTCTCAATAGAAAGGAAAGCTCCACAATGCCCAGAGTCTGTTGGGTTCCCTGAAGAATGCCAGGCTCCCAGAAGAGGGCCTGCCTCCCAGCAGGCACATGTGTGTGGAATGAATGAATGAATGAGTGATGAATGAGGCTTGTGCAAACTAAGCTGCTTGCAGGAAACACCTGCTCCTTCCTGGGCACTGGCTGAAATCGTTTGTAGAATTTAACCTTTGACTCTTCTCCCCACCTGCCTCCTCAGTGCCTCACAGTCAAATGCAAGTGGAAGAGGGGTTGCCCTGTACCTCCAGCTAGGTGGGACTCCCCAGGAAAGAGTGACTTCTCACCACTGAGCCACCTCAGCCTTTTCCAGAGACAAGCCTTCTCTAGGCCAGTCATCAGTGTCACAGCTACTTCTTCTTGGGATTTGTGGCTCTATATTCACAGGTAAGAGGCCACGGCACCCACGGGGAACCACAGGCACCAACAGAATACACTGAAATCAATCTTGCTGCGACTGGGACTACAAGCATGGTTACTTGGCTCACCGCAGGTATTTTCGTTCTTTCTTTTTTGTTTATTTATTTTTTTGAGACAGGGTCTTGCTCTGTCCGCCAGGCTGGAGTGCAGTGCTGTGATCTCGGCTCACTGCAACCTCCTCCCAGGTTCAAGCAATTCCCCTGCCTCAGCCTCCCAGGTAGCTGGAACTATAGGTGCACAGCACCGCGCCCTGCTAATTTTTTTGTATTTTTAGCAGAGATGGGGTTTTGCTATGTTGGCCAGGCTGGTCTCGAACTCCTGACCTCAAGTGATCCACCCACCTCAGATTCCCAAAGTGCTGGGATTACAGGCATGAGCCCCTGTGCCTGACCGTTATAGGTATTTTCTTAAGTTGTCAGTTTGAGTTCTAGAGGATCCTGGGAATGTCATGTTTTAGGGGATGAAATAAGAGAGGAAATTATCAAGATTGCTTGCTAAAATGACTTGTGCATCTGGACAAAAAAGAAAATGCAAGGGAGACAAACCCCTAAATCTACTTAGTGAGAAGGTGGAGTAGGGAAGGGGACATGGTGCCCGAGGCAACAGGCTTTACAGTCTAACTTCCCTGGTGTTAGGTCCAGCTCTACTTACCCTTGTGGGAATCCTTGGCCTCTCTGAGAACTTCTTAGGGTTAGGGCCTAACTGTCCTGGAGTTAGGTCCAGTTCTGCTTCCCCTTGAAGGAAGTTCTCAGCCCCTCTGAGCCTCAGTTTCCTCTTCCTTAAAACAGGGATGCTATATCAAAGAATAGCTTTGTGAAACACAAAAACAAATGAAATACGCATGCAATGTACTTAGCATATGTTTTCATTTGTTCTTCCGGGAACAGGGTGAGTATACAATAAACTGCAGAGACTCTCATTCTTTGGGATTTAATTCTTTGGGATTTAAGCCGGCTGCTGGGTTTCTGTGTTGTTTTTCAGCTTTATTGAGGCATAATTGACAAATAAAAATTTGATATATGAATACATTGTAAAGTGCTTACCAAAACCAACTTAATTAATACATCCATCACCTCACATAATTCCTATTTTTGTGGTGAGAATGTGTAAGATCTACTCTCAGCAAATTTCAAGCATAGAATGCATTATTAACTGTAGTCACCATGCTGTACATTAGGTCTTCAGAACTTATTTTTTAACTAAGTTTATACACTTAGACAAACATCTCATTTCCTAGATGCTGAGTTCTAAGAAAACAATATAACAATTTTCCCAAGGGAAAAAAAAAGAAATTCAGGCCAGGTGTGGTGGCTCATGCCTGTAATTCTAGCACTTTGGGAGGTAAAGGTGGGGGGATCGATTGAGCCCAGGAGTTTGAGACCAGCCTGGGAAAAATAGCAATATCTTGTCTCTACAAAACAAAACAACAACAACAACAACTAGAAAAAGTAGCCAGGTGTGGTTAGCTGGGCATGGTGGCGCGTGCCTGTAGTCCCAACTACTTGGGAGGCTGAGGTGGGAGGATTGCTTGAACTCGGGTTTGAGACTACGGTGAGCCTTCATCTCAAAAAAAAAAAAAAAAAAAAAAAAAGACAAAGAAAGAAACTCATTTTCCTTAAGAGTTTGCTTTTGCCTTAATGAATGTTACTTAATGTTGTGAATGTTTAGAAATCAAGTAGGAGCTTCTGTATGAAACCTCTGCTCAGCCAAGATACCTTACTGTTCCCACAAAGATACTACAGGATCAGGCTGTAATCTCAAAGCAACGCTTCAGCCAGTGTTCCTTTTAGACAAGTTATATTCATATAGGATGTGACCTCTTTCTAGAATAAAACTGAATTATGTAAGTAGTTCTTGGCAATGTTTATCAAGCCGATCTTCAAAGGGTTAGTATCAAGTAGCAGAGGCTTGATAGAATATATTTTTTGCTGTTAAAAAGAATACTAAATTGTATGACATATTGTTATAATAAGGAAAGGTGTCAAAACAGACACAGGTGAAAAAAAAAACCAGAATAATCGCAAAGGTTGTCTCAACAAATGCAAACTATTATAGTGTATGCCAATCATATCACATAGGCCAGGCTTACCTATGACAGTGTTCCTGAAGCCCTTTTCAGAAACCAAAGCTAGAATCCATTTCATTCCTGGGTAACCTGAAAAAAGATATTTTAAAATTAGTATGGGACTGGGAGAGACTAAAATCTGTTGTTTTGGAGGGAGATCTAGAGTTTTCTCTTGGACAACAGATGGAGAAATTGGAGTGAATATTTTTTCTTTTTAGCTTTTTTATTGAAATCACATGAATACAAAAAAGGGCACAGACCATAAGTGTACACATATCAATGAATTTCCCTAAAGTGCACACAGCCATGTAATGACGACCCCAAACAAGAAGGAGAACATTACCAGCACCTCCGAAGCCCCCTTCCTACCCCTCCCACTCCCTACCCCACCTGCATCTCCAAAGGTAACCACAAAGACTTGTAACATTATCTTGACACATAGACTCATTGTCCCCAGTTTTAAACTTATCTTGGAATCATAGAGTGGTAATTTTTGGTGTCTGGCTTCATGGGGTCCAAATTATATTTGTGATATATTTTCATGTTGTTGCATTTAGCTGAGTTTTATTCATTTTCATTGCTGAGTGGTATCTTATAGCTTAAGTATGCCACAATTTATTTACTTGTTCTAGTTTTTATGAATATCAGTTTGTTTGCAGTTGTTTGCACTCTGTCACCCAGGCTGGAGTGCAGTGGCATGATCTCAGCTTACCACAACCTCTGCCATCTGGGTTCAAGTGATTCTTCTGCCTCAGCCTCCCGTGTGGCTGGGATTACAGGTGTGTGCCATGATACCGAGCTAATTTTTTTGTATTTTTAGTAGAGATGGGTTTTTGCCATGTTGACCAGGCTGGTCTTGTACTTTTGACCTCAAGTGATCTGCCCGCTTTGGCCTCCCAAAGTGCTGTGATGACAGGCGTCAGCCATAATGCCCGGCCCAGTGCTGTTTTTAATGGTATGTGCTTAAATGCGTAAGTTCCAGGTCACAGGTATGCGTATCTTCACTTTAGGAGAACCTGTTCCGTGACTTTCCCATACAAGTTGCATTGCTTTCCTTGGCTCCAGCAGTGTGAACTCCCATTGCTTCACATTGCTGCCAACAGCAGGTATATTTCATCTTTTGTATTTGAACATTTCTGATGGATGTGTTCAAGTGACGTTGACCATCTTTTCAAATGTTTGCTGGTGGCTGGGTGCTGTGGCTCACATCTGTCATCCCAGCACTTTGGGAGGCCAAGGTGGGTGGATCACTTGAGGTTAGGAGTTCACAACCAGCCTGGCCAACATGGTGAAACCCCATCTCTACTCAAAATACAAAAATTAGCCAGATGTGGTGGCGAGCACCTGTAATCCCAGCCGCTTGGGAGACTGAGGCAGGAGAATTGCTTGAAGCTAGGAGGTGGAGGTTGCAGTGAGCCAAGATCACACCACTGCACTCCTGCCCGGGTGACAGGGCAAGACTCCGTCTCCAAGAAAGAAGAAAAAGAAAGAAAGAAGGAAAGAAAAGGAAGGAAGGAGGGAAAGAAGGAATGGAGGGAGGGAGGGAAGGAAGGAAGGAAGGAAGGACGGAAGGAAGGACGGAAGGAAGGAAGGAAGGAAGGAAATAAGATAGATAAAACTAACACTTAGAAAGTCCTTAAACTTCACATGTAAGGTACAAAAATTAAAATTGGTATTCATCAAAATTGTAAAATTTTCAAAACATTTTTCAGGCATTAGCAAAGTGGTGATGAGTATTGATACATTCAGTAGTGCACGTAATTAGTCACAAAACCCTCTTCTTCTGGGACTTCATCTTAGAAATTTGGCCAAAAGAAGAAAAGTGTGTGTGTTGTCGTGGTGGTATACTATAGAGGTAAAGTATATGATCTTCTGAGTTAGGCACACTGGACTTGAAATCCAGCCTCTGATATTTACTAGCTAACCTGGAGGAAGTGACAAAACAAAGCTGAGCTTCAGGTCCTCATTTATAAAACAGAAAAAAAATATATCTGACACAAAGTTCTTAGTGCGCATTACATAGAAGCAAGTGCCACTGAAGAATGAGCCACAGTAGGTGAAGACTGGCCATGCACAATATCCCACAGGAGGGCAATTAAGAAAAATACTACATGCTAAGTAGGTAGAATACTTGAAAAATATCAAGAAGATAATTAGGACAATTCTGATAAGTAAATGTGTTTAGGTTGTGCTAGGTAAAAATATGGTAACAGTTTTATATATCCACTATGGTTATAGCTAAATAAAGTATGCATGCATATAAAGAAAGACTAAAAAAGAATGTGATAAAGAAAAAGGAGAAAGTTGATTTTATGGAGACTTAAAACTTTTTCTTAAATGTATGTATAATATATAAAAACCAAGAATAAAAGTGATATCTAAGAGAAACTCATTTGAGTTACAGGAGTGGAAACAGAATGTCCCAACTGCCCCTGGTAAAAGGTGACACAGTGGGGTGCAGTGGCTCACACCTGTAATCCCAGCCATTTGGGAGGCCAAGGCAGCAGGATCACTTCAGCCCAGGAGTTCAAGACATGACTGGACAACATGGTGATACTTCATCTCTACAAAACAATTTAAAAATTAGCTAGGTATGTTGGCTCATATTTGTAGTCCCACCTACTTAGGAGGCTGAGGAGGGACGATTGCTTGAGCCGAGGAAATTAAGGTGGCAGTGAGCCATGATTGTGCCACTGCACTCCAGCCTGGGCAGCAGAGAGAGGCCCTGTCTCAAAAAAAAAAAAAAAGACTCAAGTGATAATGTTCACTCATTCAATTAACATTTATTGGACTCTTGTTCCAGATCTTTGAAAACAAGTATCTTGCCCTCACAAACTAGTAGGGAATAAACATAAAAATCAGTTAAATTCCATTGTGTGAAATGCAGTAAAAGAGATTAATACAAGGTAACCCTGTCTTTGACAGGAGCTGGGCTGATGGCTTCCTGGAGGGGATGGTAAGCTAGTTTTTTTTTTTTTTTTTTTTGTTTGTTTGTTTGTTTGAGACGGATTCTTGCTCTGCCACCCAGGCTGGAGTGCAGTGGCCGGATCTCAGCTCACTGCAAGCTCCGCCTCCCGGGTTTACGCCATTCTCCTGCCTCAGCCTCCCGAGTAGCTGGGACTACAGGTGCCTGCCTCGTCGCCCGGATAGTTTTTTGTATTTTAAGTAGAGACAGGGTTTCACCGTATTAGCCAGGATGGTCTCGATCTCCTGACCTCGTGATCCGCCGGTCTCGGCCTCCCAAAGTGCTGGGATTACAGGCTTGAGCCACCGCGCCCGGCCCCGGTAAGCTAGTCTTAAAGGCTATGGGAGGTTAGCCAGCTGATGAGGGGTGAGGTAAGGGTGGTTCTTGGAAAAGTATGTGCTGTGATTTGAACGTTCCCACAAAATTCATGTTGACATTTAACTGGCAAGGTAACAGAACTAGAAAGTGGGACCTTGAAGAAGTGATTAGGTCATGAGGGCTATGGTCTCACAAATGGATTAATGTTGTTTTCAGGGGAGTGGGTTTGCTATCACGGGAGTGGGATACTGATAAAAGGATAAGTTTGGTCTTCATTTTCTCTCTGTCTCTCGTGCATGCTTCCTCACAATGTGATGCCATCTGCCACAGGTTTACTCTCCCAGATACAATGCCATGCTCTTGGACTTCTCAGTCTCTAGAACTGTCAGCCAAGTAAACATCTGTTCTTTATAAATGATCCAGTCTGTAGTAACCGGTTATAGCAGTAGAAAACAGACTCAGGCAGTATGGAAAGAGATAAGAGATAAAACGAGAGAGAGAGAGAGAGCCGGATCATGAAACATCTTGCATGTCACTCTAAGGAATTTGACTTTTTTGCTGAAATAAAAAGTAGAAGAGGTTTCTTTGAAGTCATTCAAGAGTAGAAGGGCCCTGTACTAACCCAGGAGCAGTGGTGAGGAGAGGAGAGGACTGTGGAGAAATATCTTGGAGAAGAGCATTAACAGGATGCTTTGGGGGCTGTGAGGGAAGAGAAATAATAGGATGCTTTAAGGGTTGGTTGGGGGAAGAGAAGCAAGAGGAACAGGGAAGAATAGAAGATAACTTCAAAGTCATCAGTTGCACCAAAGTGTGGAACTAGAAAATTTGGAAATTAGACTCCAGAGAACTGGCCAAATTGGGACCAAAAGATTTGTTTTTTGGACTTGCTCAATTTGAGCTTCCTTTAGGACAGATAAATGAAGATATTTACCAGGTTATTGGAAAACTGTCTGAGGTTTAGGAAAAACATGCCAACTGGAAATCTAGATCTGAAAGTTATCTGTATATTAACAGATGGGGTAAAGGGAGGAGGAAAGAGTGGTCATTTTTTGAGGTTCTACATAATTTCTGGTGCTTCACACATTCTGTCTCATTTGAACATCACAACTAGACCCATGAATTTTGTGTATAAGGAAGGTGAGTCTCCAAAAGCTTAAGAATTAGGACTCTTTGTTGCAAGTGACAAAGCTAGCTTAATGCTAGAATTTATTAAAAGAATACGGGGGACTCTCAGGGTACCCGAATTCAGAGAGGAGAGCGGCATGTTCTCATTTTTGTTTTGCAAAACTCACTTTTGCAAAGGCTGTGGGTGAGAAGCAGACTGGAGGGGGCAAGAGCAGAGACACGGAGGCCAGCTGGGATCCTTTTCTTTTCTGCTGCCTCTCTTGCAAATCAATCTTGAAGCTAAGTTTCATTGAACTAGACATAGCTTTGGCTTTAAACCAAGATAAAATGAGCGATCATGGAGAAAAGATCTCCTATAACTTCTGCCAACTTTTGTCTGATAGTTGCCTAATTTCAGTGCTATTTTGGGGGGGTAAAACGGACTCTCTCTATATAAACTCAAAATGCATGTACTACAGATGGACTTTTAATGACACTTCGCAGGATGATCATGAGTTTAAGTAGAAATTCTTTTTTTACTCTTTCATGTTGATAGACTTTTGTTTCAGCCTTGCCTTTGGATCTGAAATCCTAGGAAATTTAGTAGAAAGAATTCTGAGGTGAGAATCATTAAACACTGAGTCTGCTTCAGTGCTGCTTCCTGTTACTTGTGTCACCCTGGTCAAGCAAACCCAGCCTCCCTGGCTCTGATGCATCCTCTGTTAAACAAGGGATTTGGATTGACCCAAGTACTTCTCAAACTTTAGTGAATCTTCTGCGGATGTTGTTAAAATGCAGTATGTGATTCACCAGGCCTGGGGTGGGGCCCGAGACTCTGCATTTCCAACAAACTTCCAGGTGATACTGATGCTGCTGGCTCAGGATCACACTCCAATTAGGCCACCCTCCAAGATGCCATCATGCTGTAAGCTATAACAGCTACCAAATAAAGAAAAGCATTATGTCAACAATGGGTAACAATAAATATTTATTTTAGAAAACAAATATAACTTTTTCTTTTTTTGAAACAGGGTCTTCCTTTGTCACCCAGGCTGGAGTGCAGTGGCATGAACACAGCTCACTGCAGCCTCGACCTCCAGGACTTAGGTGATCCTCCTGCCTCAGTCCCCCAAGTAGCTGGGACTATAGGCATGTACCACCATGGTTGGCTAATTTTTGTGTTTTTTTGTAAAGACAGGGTTTTGCCATGTTGCCCAGGCTGGTACAAATATAGCTTTACTTTTCTGTTTGTAAAAGTAATGCATGCTTATGAAAATTGTTCTTAAAAAAATCACATACCATGCAATGACAGGAAGAATCATCCCAAGTTAAATACTGCTTGAACTAATGTGCTGTCTTGTCACTTGGCTATGAAGAATACAAGTGCTAGGTTTCAGTATTGGCAACTTATTACCTTGTCTTTTAAAATTGGATCATGAAACTGGTATCCTTTTCAATTTGCTGCCAATCAATTATGCATTAATTGATTTGAATTCAGTTCATTCTGTTGTGGTAGATTTGCTTCTGCATGCTATGATTTCAAGTTGCTCATTGCCTGCATTCAGGACAGGGTAGTTTTTGGGGTCATCTCAGCCAGGCTGAATTGACCTGAAGATGTCTCTAAGAGTAAAAAGCTAAGTAAATATCAAGAACAATTTTTAGCATAAAATTCAGTATTAAGATTCATTGAGATCTAATCAATAGAACAGAAGGTTCTGTAAATGCACCCATCTTATGGGAATGACTTAGGTCATAACCATTGTTGGTAAAGGAGGAAATTTTTCTTAGTTCCTCTGCACTTTCCCCAATCATATTAATGTTACACGTCTTTGATTGTACTTGAAATGATTGTAATAATAACGAGAGCCTTAAGAGTTTGTTGGTCATAAAAACATATGACATTTTAAAAACTTGATTGGATGTTTGACATATATAACTATTAAATATAAGATTATAGATCCCAAATATCAAATTAACTTTAGCATTTACAATTTTCTTTTGTCTCCTCTAAGCAGCCACAATTTCCAGTGTAGCACATAATGAGGTAGTCATAGTTGCAAATCTGTATCTGCATATTTTATAACTTGAGAACATTTTTAAACTCAGTATATAGGTTTGTGTGGATATTGTATCAATGTTCACAAAACAAGGCAAATGGAAATAAAGCAAAAATATTGTTAATGTGTAATAACATTGTGCTAACAGAATGGGCAATTTGAAACAATGCCATTAGTGACTCCACTATCTAGCACAACAGTTATACATAGTGTGTAAGTTCACATTTCAGATAAGCGATATCCATCATTTTAAATACCAAAACTTAGGTTTAAAGAAGTTTCTGAGATATGCAGAATTCTGCCTGTCAGTAGGCTTTGAGAATCTGTTACTCCTCAGGACTCAACATGTCATAAGCATCACTGATTATTTTTTATGTCTGTTCTAAACTGCAGAAACAGTTTCAGAAACGCTGGGTTATTTGGATTTGAGTCCTAATCTTATTACTGTAAAAGTCACACATGTTCATCCATCGTAGAAAGTTCTCCAAAGTGCAATCACATATAAAGAAGCAGATAAAAATCATCCTCAATCTCACTCTCCAGAAGTAATGATTATTAATAGTTTCATGATCTTTTATCACACTGCATTAAGTTTCCCAGAGCTGCTATCACAAATTACCACAAACTGTGTGACTTAAAACAACAGAAATTTGTTCTTTTACGGTTCAGGAGACCAGGAATCTAAAATTAAGGCATCAGCAGGGTTGGGTCCTTCTGGAGGCTCTCAGAGAGCCTGTTTCATGCATCTCTCCTGGTTTCTGGTGTTTGCCAGCAACCTTTGGCTTGTAGACACATCATTCCTGTCTCTGCCTCTGCCATCACATGGTCTTATCCTATGTGTGTGTCTTTCTCTATCCTCTCCTCTTTTTATAAGGACACCAGGTATTATCTATAGCCCATCCTAATCCAGAATGACTTCATCTCAGCTGATTAACATCTGCAAAGATTCTGTTTCCAAATAAATTCATATTGTGAGGTTCTGGGTGAACATGAATTTGTGGGGGACATTTATTCAACCCACTACACACACTGTAATATAGACTTACAGAATCATGAAAAGGGGACCATACTTTATATATAGCTTAGTTCCCTTTACACTTAGGATACCATAAATTTCCCTAGGTCTTTCAAAAATAGAATTTTAAATTTTTGTAGGGTGTTTCATCATATGAATGTTACATCATTTCCATAGCTAACCTGCTGCTTCAAACACTCAGATGGTTTCCAGACTTTACTCTTATAAATGGCTCTGATGAATATACATGTTCCCAAATCTTTGAATTTATCTCTGCTTATGTCCTTGGTATAAATTATTCTGAGTCGAATTATTGGATTAAGGGGTATGAACATTTTAAAGGCTCATGAAAAATCTTGTTTAATTGAATTCCAGAAATTCTATCAATTTGCCATCACCAGCAGAAGAACCCATGGCATTCTCTCCACTGCACATTCTAGCTTTTTGAGTGTTGGACAAGTGACTAGGCAAAGAAATAACATCCTTACTTTGTGACTTGTATTTTTAATGTAAGGTTGCGTCTTTGTTTACTGACCATTTACATATCTTTTTTAAGTTACCAGTTTATGATTTGTAACTCCTTTTCAATTTATTTCTTCTCTCTCCAACTACCAGTATTTATTTCTTACCATCTCACTGATGAGTATACTGTCCACCCCCACCCCTTTTAGAGTCCACTGTTACCTGAGAAACTATGTGGATGTATCCTCCCTCTCCTTTTCCCATCCTCGAATCACTTCTGAACCTTGTACAAATGTCAATCATTGCCTCCACTGGGTCTTAATTGTTTACGTTTCGCTTTCCCTTCTAAGACTTTGAGCACTTTGGAGCAATGCCCATGTCTTATCTGTGTTTTTGTATCTTCAGCAACTAGCATGGATGCTCAATAAACATTCATTGAACTGAGTTGTTAGGTTGTGACCTGGAAATATTCACGATTCCTTGTATAGATAGAAATAGCTAAATAAGGGTATATAAGGATAGACTCTAAATGGCACTCAATAGTGTGCATAGGGCTGGGCGTGGTGGCTCCTGCCTGTAATCACAGCACTTTGGGAGGCAGAGGCAGATCTCCTGAGGTCAGGAGTTAGAGACCAGCCTGGCCAACATGGTGAAACCTCGTCTCAACTAAAAATACAAAAAATTAGCTGGGTGTGGTGGTGCATGCCTGTAATCCCAGCTACTTGGGAGGCTGCGTCACCAGAACTGTTTGAACACAGGAAGTGGAGGTTGCAGTGAGCTGAGATCACATCATTGCACTCCAGCCTGGGCAACAGAGCAAGACTCTGTCTCAAAAAAAAAAAAAAAAACAAAAAAAAAAAAACAAAAAAACAACAACAACAAAAAAAAACAAAGCATAGGATTTAATCCATGAATTTTGTATTTCTATGCTAAATTTTTAGAAAGAGTAAATTTTTTCTCCCATATTTCTCAGCTGTATCTGAGATAATTGAGGCTGAGTAACATTGTCTAGACAGGAAAGTGTTAGTGATAACAAGCACAATAATAATTGTAATAATGGAATGAGGATGTTAAAGTACTGAGATCAGGATAAAAGTTACAATTGTCCAGATTTTAAATTTCCTATCATTTCCACTGAAATCACTGACTGTACTTATAATATTAGCAGGAATTTATGCAATTTGTAGGTTTTGAAATAAATTACCATTCAGAATTCAACTGTGAAAAAGTGTAACTCTACTTGAAAAATCCTTTGAAAACTCAAGTTTCCACCAAACCTAGAAGCACATGTGTGGTAAAACATAGTTTGAAAAGTTATGAGAGGCCGGGCGTGGTGGCTCAAGCCTGTAATCCCAGCACTTTGGGAGGCCGAGACCGGCGGATCACGAGGTCAGGAGATCGAGACCATCCTGGCTAACATGGTGAAACCCCCTCTCTACTAAAAATACAAAAAAATTAGCCGGGCGAGGTGGTGGGCCCCTGTGGTCCCAGCTACTCGGGAGGCTGAGGCAGGAGAATGGCGTGAACCCGGGAGGCAGAGCTTGCAGTGAGCTGAGATCCGG
>NW_016804646.1:5766433-5773529 GCF_001698545.2 Rhinopithecus bieti
AAAAAAAAAAAAAAAAAAAAAGTTATGAGAGATGATGACTACAAGGAACTTTTTATAAACATCTTTTATAAGCATTACTCTGTGGTCAAATTTATTTTCACATGGATATTAAAACAAATTATTGCCACAAATGGGTTTCTGTTCTGATCCTTTTTTTTGCTTCACATGTCCTTTCTCTTCCACCCCGTTCAGATTCACTCTCCTTCTTTCTCATGACAGACAAGAAAAATGCCACCTCCCATAGGACCCACTCCAAACCCTGTTTCCTGAATGATCAATGTCTTTCCCCATCGCAATCAAAAAAGCACTTTCTATTCTGTCTTCATGACACACTGGTTTTGACACTTGCATAGCTCTTAGTAATTCTGCAATGTGCTCGAGCTATTTGTGAGCACATGTATTTTTCCTTTATAGATTGTAAACATCTAAAGAACAGGGTTAACACAGGAGCCAAGTAAATAGTTAAATATTATTTTGACAATGGCTGTAATAGTGGACATTTGAAATGAATACACCTTCAGTATTTTGAAATTGAAATAATTGTCTAGAACCTAGCATTTCTGGACTCTCAACAGCCCACCCTTTTTAAAACTGTGACGACACTATTTTACCATAAAGATCTACCCAGACCCTCTGTAATACACCTGCGTAAATGCCACGTGCATGTGAGCATGCGACGGTGTGTGTGTGCATGGCTGTGCACGCCTGTGTAGTGGTAATCAGCCATAGTGCCAGGGTTTGAAAGCAGAAAATACATCAATCGACCTCCAAGCTTCTTTCATCCCAGTTCTTAACATCTCAATCTCTTGAGTGCTGAGGCTTATTTTGTTCAAGATGGTTTTAGACTCTTCTGAGTGCAACGCAATCTCCTTCCAGCACGGCGGAGCGAGGAGAGGTGAGAGGAGAGTTTTGAGGGTGGGCATATTGATCCTATGCTTGCTGAATTAAAAATGAGCCAACTGAGGACAATTTCCAGGTTGCAACACAGACGGAGCTAGAGTCTGGGTTGAGGTTGGAGGAGCCTTTAGGGCGCAGGGATGCAACAGGATTTGGGAGAAAGGCGAGAGAAAGCAAGGCCACTTCCAGGGGGGCTTTGATTTATTTTATTTTATTTTATTCTGGCAGCTTCCCGAGCCAGATTTCAAAAGCGATTTCAAACGTGAAGCCAACTGAAGCACTGCCTTACACTAATTGGAAGGGGAAGGGAGTGACTCATATTACACCAGCTCGCTCTTCCCTCTCGGCAACTGCTAACTTGTAGCTTTAAAAGGAAGTGACATGGGTGGGGAGAGACGTCAGCTGAGGACCACTTTTTTTTTTTTTTTCTTCCTGAAGGGTCCACCCCATGGGTGGAGTCTCGCTTTTTCTTTCCAGTGTTGGCTGACTTACAGCTCTTATAAACTAGTGGCAATTTCTGAACCCAGCCGGCTCCGTCTCAGCTTCTGGTTTCTAAGTCCATGTGCCAAAGGCTGCCAGGAAGGAGGTATGTGCTCCTGGTGCCGTTCGCAGGCACCTTTCCCGCTGGGTGTGGCTGATGTTTGCATTCCTCTTCCTATCATATTTTCTCTCCTGGGCTGGATTTCCTTAGAACCTCTGGAAGGGGTAGGTTTCGGGGAGGGGAGTGCCAGGCAGGCGGGGAAAGGTGCAGGGGGCGCCTGGAGGGAGGCGAAGAGAGGCTCTGCTGGTACAAAAGGACCCTCGCTTTGTGCTGGGCCGGGTGAGCGTCCCTTTCTGGGCTGTGATTTCAAGCTGCTGTTCCTGGCTTCATTTACCCACCCACCCAGCCCCCTCCCGGGGCTAAAGCATTTTCTCTGCCATAGACGAAGCTGGGCGGGGGGTGGTGGTGGGGGGAATGTTCCTATTACATATTGCTCTCTTTTGTGTCATGCAACATGTTCTTCCGTCGCTGACGTTTCTATGGCAACCACAAAAATACTACACAATATGCAGCCCTGATATACATTGATTTATTTGTATTTCGTGTCTAGTTTGCAGCTTTCTGCTCTGCTTCTTGCTTTGGTTTGCTAAAATCCAGGCTGGCTTGTGGCTACCCCTCCTCATTTTCATTTTGGTTTTTCCCTATCACAGGAGGAGTGGGGGAGGGGAGTTGTCAAGGAAACAGGCATTGGTAATTACCTCTCTATTTACCTAATTTTCGGCCTATGAATTTCTCCATCATATCGAGGAATTAAAAAAGGAATGCTTTGATGTTTATGTAAGTCTTCAGTGTCTGGTCTTTTTTTAGAAAACCTAAACACTTCTCAAGATATGATATTGATCCTGTGGTCAAGCTAAGGGGGAATTAATTCCTTACAGGAGGTGAGATCATTGAAATAAAGTTTTAGAGAGCATTGGAGAATTCGCACTGATAAATGTGATATTGCCTGCCCAGGTTTGCCTAAAAGCCTAAATATTTAAAAGACGGGTCTTTGCTCTCGTCTGCACTTCTTTAGCTCCAAATCTTAAGTTCAACAAGTATGAGTAACAAATTAACTGCCCGGCAGGATTCTCCGTTTTTCATTTTCGTGCATTGTTTTTAGGTGGGTTAGCCACGCTATTCACTCTCTTCAAGGTGAGGGTTGCTAGACTTTTTCAAAACTGTGGAAGGATTAACTCATCTGTGATTAGTCAACCACTCTCAGTTGGAAAAAAAGTATCTTGAGAGAAGGGAGAAGGTGTGTGTTTGTGTGTGTGTGTGTGTGTGTGTGTGTTTAGGGACATGGGAGGCGGGCAGGGAGAACAGGCACATCTCGAGTTCTACATTAAAAGGACTACATCTTCTGAATGTTCTCTGGGGAGAAAAATTGATATTGAGAAAAAATATGAAATGAGAAAATTATTATCTACTTAGTAATAAGCAAAGTTAATTATAATTAGAATAAAATAACACATCTCTTAGAAAGACATAGTCCCAATAGGCCTCTTAACAGGTACCGGCTAAACTGATGCTTTTATTCAGTACGTCTAAGGAAGTGTTTGATAAGGGATACCATTCTTCTGACGGGCATCCCAAATAATTAGCCTTTATAAAACAGATAAGTAGTAATCCCATTCTTGACTCTTAAAATTATCTATAATTTAGGATAAACATGTGTGAAGGTCACTTAGCCCTCATCATACCTTCTGGCTGCTAAAGCCAAAATCATTACTTATAAACCTCGAGCAACCCTGGAAGCAGGAAGAACGGGTGGTTTCAATTAGGTTCTGTTTGCTGTGATCCTTATCTAAATATGCTATCATCTATGTCTTATAACATCTGCTGTAAATCCAGAGGTCCTAAGTAATTCAGGTAGAAAAGTTACCTGAAAATGGGGCAAAATAGCATATGGCATAAAACAAACTAGAGCTACATGGAGTTAAAGACGAGAACTATTTAAAGGGCATAAAACATGGAAAAGTATTACTAAAAAGAATATGACACTCATTTTGAAAAGCACGTTAGTACACAGAGAAACGGTTCCATTGTGAGTGTTTGATGTTTGCAAAGAATTCTGAAAAGCACAGCCAGGCTTCAATTACTGTTTTTCCTGCCTGAAAATGGTCCTCAAGGGCAGATTTGCCACATGACCTTCCAAAGCAGATTGACAGCATGTAAGTCAAAGTCTGCCATGTCAGTTCTCTTGAGTTTCCAGACTCAGCAGTTTCACAGCAAAAAAGCCTAATGGAATAGAATTCGAAGGAAAAAGAGCAAGACTTCCTCGGAAGCATAGCCAAAACAGAAACAACAAAAAACCCAAACCGAATGCACAAACAAAACACTTTCTGATATTCAGATGCTGAGTGGAGGTTCAAACAGTTAGCAGCTTTGGCCTGGGGAAGCTAAGTGGAGCTATGAGTAGAAAGTAAATGTAGGGGTCCCATGGAAGAGGCTGACAGAGGTGACACCCAGAGGGTGAGTCAGTCGTCACTGTATTGGGATTTCACTGTCTGCGAGGCTCTGCTGTGGAATTGGTGAAGAAGGCAGCAGTTGTTGTCTGTGCTCTCAAGTTTAAAATCCACCAAACAGGGGTGGTGAAGAGATAAGCACACATCTGGAAGGAAGGGGGAAGCAACAGCCAGTCAAGGAGATGCAGTTAGTATGAGAAGAACACTAGTGGGAGAGTCTTGATCCTGCTGCTGAAGCTTTATAGGAGAGGAGGCAGATGGTTCAAGGGAAGAAGGAGAGGATGTCCTAGATAGCAAAGATGGGTAGTAAGAAATGGATCATGGTTCAGGGTTCTTAACTCCAAGAAGGGAGAGGTCAGTCTTTATTATAGAAGTAGAGCAGGTATACTCTGTGCTGGTTGAAAGCGTAAGTAGATGTAGATTTGGGGATGAGTTTTCTTAATCAGAAAAGACTGTTAGAAGAAAGACTGAACAGAAGGCAAAATTCTTCCTAATCCAATATTTTTTTAGCTTCATCTTAACAACAAAAGGCCAGACTTACACTAGACTGTAAACAGGTACGAAACTGGGGAGGAGGGAGCCAGGAACTTACCCAGAATGTCATCTTCATAATTCCTGCCATTGCCGTTGTTTTAAATTATTGGATACTCAAACGAGGGTTTGGTAAATGTCACACATGTTGTGCAGTCTCTTTTATTCTGGAAAGGAGGTCCAATGGTTATGGGACAAAGCTGCATTCACATTTCTTTTTTTTTTTGAGATGAATTCTTGCTCTGTTGCCCAGGCTGGAGTGCAATGGCGTGATCTTGGCTCACCACAACCTCCCCGTTCTGGGTTCAAGCGATTCTCCTGCCTCAGCCTCCCGAGTAGCTGGGATCACAGGCAGGAGGTACCACGCCCAGCTGATTTATTTTTTATTTTTATTGTATTTTTAGTAGAGACAGAATTTCACTATATTGGCCAGGCTGGTCTCAAACTCCTGACCTCAGTTGATCCATCCACCGTGGCCTCCCAGAGTGCTGGGATTACGGGCGTGAGCCACCGCGCCTGGCCCACATTCACATTTCTGAAAGGTGTTTGACATCTAAATCTTTGGAGAAACGCCTTTCATCCCTCATATTTTGAAATATAATCATAATAATCATGTAACATTTCCTAGAGCTTGGGCAACTCAAATTCATTATTCTTTGTGTGCGAATCAGTTTGGAAAGGAAGTGCTGGAACTCTGAAATCTGGCTTCATGCATGGGCTTGGGTCTGCAATTGCTGCCTGGCTGTAGGAAACAGGAAGCTTAAAGCACGAACTCTTTCTTTCAACAGATGTTTATTATGTGTTTAATATGTGTCAGGTCCCACAGATGCAACTGTGAGCAAAACAAGATACAGTTTAAATAGTTATAGTTGTCAAATGTCTAAAGAGTTTCCAAGGGAAACCCCATGACTGGCTGATATCCATTTTCTTCTAATGACTGAATAAGAGGAAATATCTTAAAAGGAGTATAATTTTTTTTTAACATTATCATGGAACAATCCATCTAACCTGTCTTCTTTTCCTTGGCTCTCTCTTGATTCACAAAAATTTCCCATTGGTTTCATTATTTGTCTTAACTTGTTTCTCCAATCTAATTTGCTCTACTTCTTCCCTTGATCGTAAGTCCTACCTTTCAGTCACCATTCCTTCATCCATTCACACATACATGATACATCCATCTGTCCTCCATCCACCCATCCATCCCTTCATTTATTCAACAAATAGTGTTGACTATCATGTCTCAGGCACTATATATTATAGACATAGCAATAAATGGGAAACTGGTTTTTCCTTAAAGGAGCTTAGGATCTATCAGGAAGACAATGTGGAAACAGCCCCCTAAACCATGGGGGTATGACTTTTTTGGGGGGGTGGGCAGGGTCTCGCTCTGTCACCCAGGCTGGAGTGCAGTGGTGCCATCATGGCTTACTACAACCTCTAACTCCTAAGCTCAAGCAGTCCTCCTGCCTCAGCTCCCCTCCTCCAGCAGCTGGGACTACAGGCGTGAGCCACCGCGCCTGCCCTGGGGTATTCTAATAGAAGCATTTATTGGCTAATGAAACAGGATGCTTCTTTCATTGAACAGTTTTATAAATTGTTCACACACAGCATAAACTGTGCTGGGCAGAGAGGGATCAAGTGGTTAGCTGTTGACTGTTGTCCATTTTATATATTTTTTGTATCTTCCATGCTGGTTGAGCATAAGGATGGTAAACATTTGTTAGTTAACTAAATGGGAAGAGTGGAATTTCTAATACAGGAGACACAGAGGAAGAGAAGGCTTGTGTATTCTCTTTCTGAAAGAAGCTGAGAGAGAGAATCTCTCAAGATTCCCTTTCATAGTGAATGACTCATAGATTTCCAGGTGACAATAGCTGCCCCCACATTGACTCAAAGTATAGCATTTTAAAAAAGAAAAACTACCTGTGTCCAATTACATACCCATTAGTTTACTGAATATCCTCATGTCCTTTGGAGCTGATTTCTCATAATATACTGCAAGTCTGTGTCTTGTTCTGATAAAAACAAGTGGGTTTCAACCCCCTACACCTTTCAGTCTTATATTGTAACAGCAGTGCATCCAGAAACTAGCGGAGGCTCTAGAGACTCAACACGAGGAGCGCTGAGACCTCGTTGCAGCACTTTCTCATGAAACTCTTCTTACTAGAATTGTTTCCCCCCGCTTAAGTTCCACCGTCAGCCTGGAAATTCTATGGGCAACATGACAAAGTTCCTCTGGAAAACCACACCCCTCTGCTTGGCTGACCTTGGGAGAAAACATTTAGCAAGTTCTTCTTTTTCTTGGTTATTTTAAACTCAGATAATATCAGCATGACGCTGTTCCCAATAACTCTGGTTGGCACAGGCATCTCTGCTCAGGTTAAACATCACAACTGCTTCATGGTCATTTCTGTGTAGGATCCTCCAAGATGAGAGGTGCATTTTGAACTTTACGGTACTTTGAAGCCAGACACTAAAATTCCTGTAAGGAGAGGGGACCAACACACACCAGGGCCTGTTGGAGGGTGTGGCGAGGGGAGGGAACTTAGAGGATGGGTCAGTAGGTGCAGCAAACCACCAGGGCACACGCATACCTATGTAACAAACCTGCACATTCTGCACATGTATCCCACTGTGTTTTTTTTTTTTTTTTTTTGAGACGGAGTCTCGCTCTGTCGCC
>NW_016804646.1:5773747-5860202 GCF_001698545.2 Rhinopithecus bieti
CCAGGCTGGAGTGCAGTGGCCGGATCTCAGCTCACTGCAACCTCTGCCTCCCGGGTTCACGCCATTCTCCTGCCTCAGCCTCCCGAGTAGCTGGGACTGCAGGTGCCGCCACCAAACCTGGCTAATTTTTTGTATTTTTAGTAGAGACGGGGTTTCACCGTGTTAGCCAGGATGGTCTTGATCTCCTGACCTCATGACCCGCCCACCTCGGCCTCCCAAAGTGCTGGGATTACAAGCGTGAGCCAACGCGCCTGGCCCCCATTGTGTTTTTTTATAGAAGAATAAAACATTCCTGTAGGAGATGATACCTCAGTTTAGGATATGCCAGGTAACCTGCAGGGGTCATTAGAGACACTGAGGTGACTGGCTGACCTACAGGATATGCGAGAATGATAACAGCCTGCCTTGATTGAGGGCTTCCTATGTGCCAGTACATGGACTTCACATTTATTAACTCATTTTAGCCTCATAACAAAACGAGCATGTGAACACGCTCATCATGCTCCATTTTACAGAGAGAGAAAGTAAGGATGAGGGAGATTAAGCAACTCAGTTAGATCATAAGGAGGAGCAGAGCTGAGATGGGAACTCAGATCATCTGGGCTCTGCTTTCCCCTGCACATTCATACCTTGCCACGGCATATTCCACAGTCTGTCTCCCATGCCCAGTGCAGAGCCTGGCACATAACAGATGTGTAGTAAGTTTATTTTTTAGTTTTGTTTAAAATGTTAAAAGTGAGACTGGTCTTTCTTTTAAGAGGCCAGTCTCACTTTGTTGCTTAAGCTGGCCTTGAATTCCTGGGCTCAAGCAATCTTCCCGCTTCAGTTTCCCACGTAGCTGGGACTACAGGTGTGTACTACCATGCCTAGCTAATATTTTTCTTTTCTTTTCTTTTCTTTTTTTGAGACAGAGTTTTGTTCTTGTTGCCCAGGCTGGAGTGTGGTGGCGCAGTCTCGGGTCACTGCAACCTCCGCCTCCTGGGTTCAAGCCTGCCTCAGCCTCCTGAGTAGCTAGGACTATAGGGGTGTGCCACCACACCTGGCTATTTTTTTTTTTTTTTTTTTTTTTTGTATTTTTAGTAGAGACGGGGTTTCTCTATGTTAGGCAGTCTGGTCTCAAACTCCTGACCTCAAGCAATCTGCCCAGCTCAGCCTCCCAAAGTGCTAGGATTACAGGTGTGAGCCACTGTGCCCGGCTCCCAGCTAATATTTTTCAAGTAACGAACAAATCTCTGCTGTGTAGACCTTTGCATGCCTTTCATCCTAGTTGTTAAGAGCAGCAAAATTACTGCAAGAAAAGGTAGTGTTTTAGAACTTGGAGAAAAACTAACAGCAGTACTTTATATGACAAGCTACTATAGTTTTCAGGGAGTGTTGTTTTTATTGTGGTTTAGTCAGAGATGGTGGGAGAAGGGAAAGGGCCTTGTGATTAAAAACATCTGAGTGACAATGCAGTACATACATTAAATTAAAGATGAACTCTTCTTAAAACCAATGTTTAACCAGGGATTGAACTTGACTGAGCAGCTACTCTCGAGGATACCTGTGGTGGCTGCTCTCAGAGTTCCCAAGCCGGTAGGTGGATGGAGTCAGAGGCTTTCTGTTCTTCAGTGGACTTTCCACAAATCCACCACTGAGTTTGAAGGAAAATTATTATCTGCAAAGACTCTGCCAGTGCTTATCTTAGATGAACTCTGAAATGAGAATGGGAGACGTGAATTGATCCTGGAGTGAAATTTGGTCTCTTGCCCATCTCCATGGGCTCCTCGTGAGCTGTCAGTCTTCTGTGGGTAGAGGTTAACCGAGATGGATGAAATTTTAAAGAACTTATCTGTCCATGCAAGCACATCTTCTTCCCAGGATACTGCAGCCATCAGCAGACAATCAATGCAATCATCTCAGACTGTGTCCTGCCTCCCAGGAGTAAGTCATCGGGCTCATTTCTTTTCTTGTCTCTTTTCTGTTGGGGGAAGGGCAGGTTGCAAGGCGGATGGTGAGCAGATTCTTCGGCCTCTTGTGTGGGTAGCCTGCATAGGAACCATTTCTATGCCTGTGAGTCCATTTCTAGCATCTGCCTCCAGCCTCTGCTTTCCTGACGTTCTCCCATCACCCCATTCATCCTTCATAAAACAGTCACTTTTTCTAGATGATTACATTCCATGACAATGATTACAGTCCTCTCTTCATAACTGCACTGATGCTCATTGATGGCATGCAGGTGTAATCGCACCATTTGTAGCAGAGAGCAGAGTACCTAGCACTGAATGTGTGTTGTGGCCTAGAGGAGAGATGGGCACAAGAAGTCAGGTGATCAGGGTTGCCTCATCGCTGGCCTCCTGGCCAGGGCCTCAAGGGTGACATTCCTTGAGGGTGAGGTGTTTCTCAATCTCCATGTTGAGATTTTGGGCCCAGTAATCCTTTGTTGTGGAAGAGGCCAACCTGTGCAGAATGGGATGCTTAGCCGCATTCCTGGCCTCTAACATGCCAGGAGGAGTCACCCCACTCCTACTTGTGACAGCCAAAAATCCCCTAGAGGAACAAACTTGCCCACAACTGAGAACCACTGCTTGAGGGGGAATTCCCAGCCCTGTCAGATACACTCAGGAATCGGGTTGGTCCAATCAAAGCAAACCCATTTCTGAGGACTAATAGGGTCCGAACAAAAGTGGCAATTCATTAATTTAAATGAAGAAATACTTTACATGGGAATTGAAAAATAATCGTAAACCAACTTAAAAGTAGACACATGGCCGTAATGCATTCAAATATTTAGTGCTTTCTGCCCTGAAAAGTCTGCGTGGGGGTCATGCTGGCACCAAGGCAGCCCGGTGCAGCGAGGAACTGGGCGAGCTCGATGATCTGATAGGACCCCTTCCACACCCAGATCTGTGCAGACAGGCCCTCCTCGTTCCCCTCCCCACCCACCAGTTTAGGGAGCCTCCTTTCCCAAACCTCTTTGGAGTGAACAGATTAACATATCTCAAGAAGAATCCAGAGAGGTACTCACAAACCTGCTCCCACCTGGGGATTTCATTGCTGTTTCCTTGACCATCACAGTGAGCACTGCGCCACTGCAGTAGTAATCCAGCACCCAGTCCAGCAGTGGATAGTAATCCAGCACCCAGTCCAGCAGTGGGTAGTAATCCAGCACCCAGTCCAGCAGTGGGTACTAATCCAGCACCCAGTCCAGCAGTGGGTAGTAATCCAGCACCCAGTCCAGCAGTGAGTAGTAATCCAGCACCCAGTCCAGCAGTGAGTAGTAATCCAGCACCCAGTCCAGCAGTGGGTAGTAATCCAGCACCCAGTCCAGCAGTGAGTAGGAATCCAGCACCCAGTCCAGCAGTGAGTAGTAATCCAGCACCCAGTTCTCACTAGTATTAATTTGCCTCCTAGCATCCATCCCCACAGTTGCTGGTATTTCAAGCCTTTCCCTTTCCATCCCTGGTGCTTCTCACTTACAGGAGGGGCCACCTTACTTCTTTCCCAGGACCAGCACCCTGCCCTGCCTGAAGTTAGGTTTCAGCTCCCCAGCCCTGGGGAACTCTAGGGGGTCCCATAACTAGTCCTGGGGGACCCTGAGCGTTCCATAACTGCTGTGTCCCTCCCTTTTGTCTTCCCATCTCCCTTCTCCTTTCTCGCTTTCAGGCTCTCAAAGGTCGACAGAAGTGGGGCCAGTTATTCCAGCTCCCCACCCAACTCCAGAATCCCCTTTCAGCGTTTCTTAGGGAACCCCTATATTCAGCCCATGGGAATACACACAGGAAGCCGACCCTGCGAGTGCCTTTGAGGAGCCTGCTGCCCAGAGGGCGAGAGAAACCTCAGTGAGGGGTTCCCACACAATGGATAAGACTCGCAGGGCGGGGATACGGGCACACCAGGGGAACGCCTCACCACCCCTGCCCAGTCTGGGCTTCCTGAAATACTTCCTAGAGAAGAACAGCCCCCGCCTTTGGTCTGGAAGCGGGGAGTATTGGTCCCAGTGTGCACGCTTCTCAGGGAGTGCCACAGACCAGAGTGGGCCGGTGGGCGAGGCGGGCCAGGGCAGGAGGCTGGAGTTTTCCTAGACAATAGAGGAACAAGGTGGGCTGGCGCAGCAGGAAGCAGAGGCTGAAGGTCCTGCAGCTCTGGGAGGGGAGGCGCAGACAAGGCACAGGTCTGAGAGCCCGCAGGGTTTGGTAACTTGTTGTATGGACGGTGTCTTTGACACCCTGAGATAGTAAATACAGGGGGAAAAAAGGTCACTTTCCAATGATATTCTTCCCAAATGGTCACTTATCATATTACACCTTATAATATAATCATTTATGTACTTTGTAATCAACATGTGCTACGCAGCACTTACTGGAAGCTGTCTGCTTTGCATAGGATCTCATTTCAGCTTGCCCCCAGCCCTGTGGGTTGCCAATTATTTTCTCTAATCTAACTTGAAACTGAGGCACAGAGAGGTTAACTAACTCTCCCAAAGCCCCAGAGCTAGCAATACCGGAGCACACCGTGATTTTACTCCCTAAATATTGTAATAGAATCACATGGACATGCATTTCATATTCTTGCCTTTCCTGAAATTTTCCTGAATTTTCTTTTAGGGTGAAAAGACTTCCCATCTGAGTGAGACGGCTGGGTCCCTCCTATGCTCTGTACACCCCTTGTTCACCATAAAGCGGCCTCCAAATCATGTGGAAATCTGGAAGTTACTTAAGACCAAATGATATAATGAAAATGTTGTGGTGTTACTAAAATCCTCATTGGACCTCCATCTCTAGAGGAATAATAGGGTTCAAGTTTGAGAGGAGGTCGGGGGAGAGGAGCAGAGAGATATTTAAAATGTGCCTAATTCTTTTAATTATTTATATTCATTCCAATTTTTGCCACATTAGGACTTATCTCCTGCTTTCCATTCCTTCTGTCTTCCCCAGTGGCTGAACTGCTGTCTTTTTCTTGTTTGGTTTTGTTTTTCGAGACAGAGTCTCGCTCTGTTGCCCAGGCCAGAGTACAGTGGCACGATCTTGGCTCACTGCATCCTCTGCCTCCCGGATTCAAGCAATTCTCCCGCCTGAGCCTCCCTAGTAGCTGGGATTATGGGTGCCCGCCACCAAACCCAGCTAATTTTTTGTATTTTCAGTAGAGACAGAGTTTCACCATGTTGGCCAGGCTGGGATTACTGGCGTGAGCTACCATGCCCAGCCTGTTGTTTGTCTTTTTAAAGAGAGCCTGGTCTTCAGCAGCTCCCGTATAGCTTTCCTCACCAGGGAAAATGCACCTTCCTTAAGCAGGCGCTTGCAAGGTCACGACCTGGCTGTGCCCTATGACCGCCAGCCCGCCTTCAGCTGCCGTTTCCTAAAAATGTTCAGTCTGTCTGGACAGAGGGAGGATTTACAGCCTCCAGATGAGGGAACTTTCCATGTATGAGACCCTGGAACTGGTTCCTGCCTCCTTCGGACCCTCCCTGTGAGCCACTAGACTGGGGGCTCTCGGGGGCTGTGCGGTGCAGCGTTGGCGGAGCAGGGCTGGGACGCAGCTGAGCTTGGCCCCCTCCGTACCCTCCTTGGGACCTCGGACTCAGGGGCTGTGCAGCGCGCAGCGTTGGCGGAGCGGGGCTGGGACGCAGCTGGGCTTGGCCCCCAGCACGGCCCCCTCCGTACCCTCCATGGGACCTCGGACTCAGGGACTGTGCAGCGCGCAGCATTGGCGGAGCGGGGCTGGGACGCAGCTGAGCTTGGCCCCCTCCGTACCCTCCGTGGGACCTCGGACTCAGGGGCTGTGCAGCGCGCAGCGTTGGCGGAGCGGGACTGGGACGCAGCTGGGCTTGGCCCCCAGCACGGCCCCCTCCGTACCCTCCGTGGGACCTCGGACTCACCAAGACCAGGCCTCCTCCTCTTGGTGTGAGTTGGCCTGGCCCATCCTCTGTCCATGTGAGTGCGGCCCTGTTTCCTGACCCGGCCAGCGAGACGTCCAGGGTGGATGCAAAGGTCTTAGCCGAGGCGCCGTCTGCGGGGGCCGCTTTGTGGTGAACAGGGGGTGTCCAGAGCATAGGAGGGACCCAGCCGTCTCACTCAGGCATCTGTGTTGCCGAAACAGCCAAGGGAAAAGAATTTTTTTAAAAATTAAACATGAATTTACCATGATATAATACACAACATTTATGTGGATTTTAAGATGAAGCGGACTTCCACGGTCGACTGCCTGGATACCTTGAGGAGACAGCTCCAGACCCGCACAGGCTCCCTGCTGAAGGGAAACCTGTGGGGACTTTTGAGAAGGAAACAGAGCTGAGTGTTCTCTAAGGGAGTCTATCTGGGAAGGACGGCAGTTTTAGAGTTCTGCCCCGTTCCTGCCCCTCCCCCCAATCCCCCAGTGGTGGCTGGGAATCTTGGTGGTGGGGAGGGGTGGGGCAGGGAGGTGTGAGTAACACCCCCCACCCCTGAGAATATACCTGCCTTTGCTCTTTTTCCTTCTCTGTCTCTTCTGATGGTCTGATGGGTGGAGGAGGGTGGCTTGGGTCTGTCTCTTCTGATGGTCTGATGGGTGGAGGAGGGTGGCTTGGGTCTGTCTCTTCTGATGGTCTGATGGGTGGAGGAGGGTGGCTTGGGTCTGTCTCTTCTGATGGTCTGATGGGTGGAGGAGGGTGGCTTGGGTCTGTCTCTTCTGATGGTCTGATGGGTGGATGGAGGGTGGCTTGGGTCTGTCTCTTCTGCCTCTGGTCACTCACCTTGTTGGGCCTTCCCTTGCTTTCTCTGGAATAGCCCAGGGCTTGCTCTGCTCCTTCTGGCCTCTCTTCCTCTGTCATTCCCTGGAGACAAGGACTGGCCGCCTCAGCTCTCACGGCTTGCTGGCATCTTTCATCAGCTCTGTTTATGATGTTATCCTCGTGTTCTCCTAGAGGTTTTTTTTTCCACTGGAGTTATCTTTTGAACTCGAAACAAAAGAGGCATGTGAAATTTGCCAGTTCAGATCCCAAGAAGCTACCCAAAGGGTGCCCCTCACTGTGAGGGTCTCACTCCCCCGTGGGACTGAAGAAGAATCAGACCCAAACCTTCTGAGTGAAGGAAGAAGCCGGGTAGAGCTTGCAGTGGGTCAGAAGAGGAGAACTCAGCCCCTAACAGCCCCAGTAAATCTGTGTTTTTACAATAAGATGTGGAAGGAGGAACTCTAGGCTGGGGACTTTGCCCAGGGACAAGCAAACCAAGTTTTATTTGCTATGAGAGAATAATGAGGAGAATAGGGCGGGGGGGGCGGGCGGGGGGCGGGGGGAGCGGTGGGGGGGGGGGGCGGGGGGGGGGGGGACAAGAAGAAAGAATGAGCCCCTAGCCATAGAGCCCAGCGTGGAAGGAATTTTGGGAATTTTGGGGGAGCTGAACACAACCAGCAGCTGGGGTCAGCCAGCCCTGTTGTGGTGGGGGACAGAACCACCGCAGCCTGGCACCCCATGGCTGCCAGTCTCCATCATTGCTTTTTCAGGCTGGGTGCGCAAGAGTCCCTAACCCCCCATGTATCCCAACATTGCCCTGCACATCGAGGAAGGGTTTCCCCCTAAGAAGCATTTTTAAAAGGCCCTGCCCTGGGCCGGCCGGCGGGTGGCGTCAGCCCTGTAATCCCAGCACTTCTGGGAGGCCGAGACGGGCCGAATCCACTAGGAATCAGGACAATCCGAGACATTCCACTGGGCCTAACATGGGTGACACCCATCCTCTACTCAAAAAATACCCCAAAAAACCTAGCCGCGGAGAGGTGGGGGGCGGGCCGCCATGTAGTCCCACTACCTCCGGGAGGCAGGAGGCAGCGAGAAATGGCGTAAAAACCGACGGGTAGGCGGAGTCCCATTGCAGTGAGCCTTGAGATCCGCCACTGCCACATCACTCAGACCTGGGCGACAGAAGCCGGAGACTTCCCCTTTCTCAAAAAAAAAAAAAAAAAAAAAAAAGGCCCTCCCTGGGCCCTACCTTGGACCAACCAATTCAGGTTCATTTTTTTTTTTTCTTTAAGTTCTATAAGTGATTCTGCGCTGAGAGGACTGGAACCTCAGGATAGAAGGAGGGTGGCTAGCAAGAAGAGGGTGACTTTGACAAAAAGAAACGCAGAGCCAGGACCCAGGCCGTGGTGATGGCACAATGACAATAATGATGAGCACAGCGACATTTAAGATGATGTACCAGGCAAAGCTCTACGGATAATCCTCACCACAAGCCCTTGACGTGAACTCTTCTTATCTCCATTTCACAGATGGGGAGCCTGGGGGTCAGCAGTCTGCAGGGCTGCACAGCTCATGCAGGCAAACTGGGTCTCTGGCCCAGGAGCCCCTACCCAGGGGTGAAGGTCAATGCCTGTTCACTCTCCAGCCTCTCTGGACACGCAACATTCACAGCTCTTTGCCAGGCAAATGCAGTGAGAAGCCGGAGGTCCACTCATAAAGAAAGAGAAGAGGAATAAAGAGGGCAAACCCAGGCAGATGAAACCCCCTTACAAACATGTATTCCTAGAAAAGACATAGAGCTCAGTTACTGACTTGTCCCGTGTCAAATGTAGTTTACAAACACTACATGATGAGCTGGATTTGTGGAAGGTAAAATATCCCTCCTTCGGCTTTGTTGATGATGGTGCCTTACCCGGTCACAGGGTAGCAGCTACATCCCTCTGACAGGTCCCATCATGAGTTAGCCGTGACCTGGGCGTTTTCCTGGAGCAGTGTGGTGGATGTGACTGACCATTCAGTTCATTCATTCTATGGATATTTATTAACCACCTCTTATGCCAGGTCCGTGCTGGGAGCTGTGGATATGATGGTGAAAGACACTTAGCTCCTCAGGGAGCCTGCTTCGTGGGACGGCAGATATACACATGAAAGGAAATAGCACTTGTCAATGCCATGTGGCCCAGGACTGTGCCGGGTCTTTTCTGTCATTTGTCTCAGGGACTCGTGCAGTGAGTAGTGGCTACATTCTGTGACAGTGAGCTCCATGGCCAATAGAGAAGGGCCTGTGAGGAACAGGGAAAGATGCACCTGACTGTTCAACGGGAGGCAGGGAGGAGAAGGAGCTGGCTTAAGCAGGGTTTGGAAGGATAAACATGTTTGGCAAGTCAGCAGTGGGAGAAAAGGGGGAGGGAAGGGCATCAGGCAGGTGGAATGGAATACACGAGCTTGGAGCACCAGAGTGAGCCCTGCTCAGGAAATTCTAGGAAATCTAGAAGGCAAAGACGTGGTTCAGTGTGCAGTGTGCACTCCTCGAAGGAGATTTCCTGACCTCCTCATGGCCTTGCCTGATGAAATCAGGTGTCCTAACACTGACTTTTTTTTTTTTTTTTTTTTTTTTGAGACAGTCTCTCACTTTGTCACCCAGGCTGGAGTGCAGTGGCTCAAACACAGTTCACTTCAAACTTGACCTCCCTGGCTCAAGTGACCCTCCTGCCTCAGCCCTCCCCAAGTAGCTGGGACTACGGGTACATAACCACCACACCCAGCTATGTTTGTATTTTGTGTAGAGAGGGGGTTTTGCCATGTTGCCCAGGCTGAATCCTGTTTTTTTTTTTTTGAGATGTAGTCTCCTTTTGTGGCCCCGGCTGGAGTACGGTGGTGCAATCTTGGCTCACTGCAACCTCCACCTCCCAGGTTCAAGCGATTCTCCTGCCTCAGCCTCCCGAGTAGCTAGGACTACAGATGTGTGCCACCACACCCGGCTAATTTTCGTATTTGTAGTAGAGATAGGGTTTCACCATGTTGGCCAGGCTGACCTCAAACTCCTGACCTAAAGTGATCTGCCTGCCTCAGCCTCCCAAAGTGCTGGGATTACAGGTGTGAGCCACTGCGCCGGGCCTGGCTTTTTATTTTCAAACCATGCTGCACATTCCAGGAGAGTAGCAGTTAGTCTTGGACTCTACAATTTGCATTTCTTATCTTGCTTTCCTGCAGTTTGACAAGCTCCTTGGGACTGGTCAGTGTTCATTCCCCAGGCTGGTTCTTTCATAAACGCTGTCTGCAGGAATGAAAGGCATCACCTATGGAAAGGGATAAGAAAAAGTGGAAACTCCCGTGTGCAGTGGGAGTAATGGCCCGTCTGTCATCCTAGCAGTTCACTGAAGCCTGAAGCAGTCAGAGGCTGCTGGATCCCACTGTGTTTTTGTTAAAGCCCTGTCCCCACATGCGGTTCTTGGCTTGTTACAGTGGCATGCAGTTCACTTCCAGAGACTCCCCAGCCCCAAACATTTATCGTGCTAGGCAAATGGAAGTTTCTTCCTGTGCAGCTCCTGGATGGGTCTGAGAAGAGAGGCAAGAACCAGGGTGTGACTCAATGGTGAGCTCACGACTCGGCCCTGGGGGTGCAGCCTGTGCATAGATACCATCGAGCTAGGTGCTGACGTTGTAAAAAGTGAACCCCTGACCAGGAGATTTTCATTAATTTCGGCAGTTCTTAACTCTCTTCCTGAGTTGGTCATATTTGAGGAGTTGCCCTGTGGTAGGGTCAGGGTGCCACGGAGCCAGAGAGTCCTCCTGGGCACATGAACTGTGCGGTGACCTGGGACCCGACACTTCCGGGGTAAGGCTCTGTTCTCCCTTGTTGAAATTCTTGATAGTTTTTGAAAAAGGAACCCCACATTCTCATTTTGACCAGGCCTGGCAAATGATGCAACCTTTCCTGCATTGAGTATAGAGTTAGTGAGTTTTCACACGTGCTGGTAGTGTGGCACATGTGTGAAAACTCACTAACTCTAGACTCAACCAACTCCAGACTGCCCTGCAAAAGATCGGGTGTCTCTACAAAAGTCCATGATCCTCAGCAACTCAAAGCATAAGCGCTACGGACAGCCAAGGTCATATTGGGACTATCTCAATATAGAAAGGATGGTTGGTGCTGTCAAAGCTTCAGGGGTGCAGAGATCTGTTATACAGCATTGCGACTATAACTAAGAATAATGTGTATTTAAACATGGCTAAAAGAAGAGATTTTAAACTTTCTCATTGTAAGAAAAATAAGTATGGGAAGTGATCGATACATTAGCCAGCTTCATTTAATCATTTCACAATGTAAACATACATTGTAACATTATGTTGTACACTATAAATATGTACAGTTTTTTTTTTGCCAGTTGAAAAAAATTTAAGGCCGAGTGTGGTGGCTCATGCCTGTAATCCCAGCACTTTGGGAGGCCGAGGCTTGAGGATCACTTGAGGTCAGGAGTGTGAGACCAGCCTTGCCTCCATGGTGAAACCCTGTCTCTGCTAAAAATATAAAAAATTAGCTGGGCCTGGTGGCGGGTGCCTGTAATCCCAGCTACTTGGAAGGCTGAGGCATGAGAATCGCTTGAACCTGGGAGGTGGAGGTTGCAGTGAGCCTAGATTGTGCCACTGCACTCCAGCCTGGGCGATAGAGTGAGACTCATTCTCAAAAAAAAAAAAAAAAAAAAAAAAAATTAAATGCTTGTGGTAAAATAGTCCCCAAGTCTTTCACATCTAGCCATGTGATTAAACTTTCAAACGAGTCTTGCTACAACCTAGCTTGAATAATGACTCTCTGTGGGTGGTGTTTCTATGTTTTTTTAGGGGGGAGTGGAGTGGGGAGGAGAAGTAAAAACCATCTCCCAACACATGTAGGTGGTGAAGTCCAAGGCTGAAGTTGCCCCAATTAAGAGAACTCTCCTGTTTTCCAGGACTGTGAGAGGTGATTGCTCTCGTGTCCATTTTCGTTGTGTTTTTTCTTTCTGTATTTTGCTTGTCTTATGATTCAAGACATGAACATAAACATACATTTGAAAATTTCCACCAAGAGGTGGAAAAGTTTACGGATCCAGAGAAGATAACTTTGTACAAAACAAGTCTAAAAATGCTTGTTGGATACTCTCAGATATTTGGAGAATCTGCCAACCCGTTTGCGGGAAATTTGTTTTCAAATGGGAAAGGACAGAACAGCCTGAAGATGGGAGTGCAGTCGTTTTGAGTCATTTCAGTTACTGCAGCCAAGGGAAGTCACTTTTTAGGGAAGAGAATGAACGCAGAGTTTTCCTCTCTGAACTGCCACTCTCAGTCTTTGAGGTCTCATGGGGGGAAAAAAAGTATCATAAGACCGAAAATAAGTAAAATTCCCTGTTTTCCAAAGTTGGGAAGTGTAAATACCAGAATTTCCATTCTAGCATGCAAGAGTTTTTTCCTAAGTGTTTTAACTTAGGAAGTAATAAATGATCCCATGGAGCCAGCATGTGTGCACCAAAACTAAATCATGTTGAGTTAACCTCACTGATTTCATTGGTACCATTACTGGGTGAGTTAGTTGAGAAAGTGCCAGAGCAAGGGTGATACTGTAAAGTAAACATTTGACAGACTACATCACCACATCCTTGTGTATATGATTGTGACCTGGGAATTGGGACCTGGTGGGTTCATAGCTAATGGAACAACAGAATAAGCTTGTATTTACTTCCATATGAAATAGAAAGTGGGACTAAGGCTGTCTTTTCCTTTTTTCTATTTCACATCTCTTTCTCCTTCTTGCCCACATTCCTTTTGAATTTCCATGAAGAAAATTAATTTAAATTGACTTCTTATATTTCAGGAACCCTTTGATCATTTTCTGATGTTGGATTTCAGCAGTTTTAAAATTTCTGTCTTTATTTAATTTTTTTAATGGCGTTACTGAAATATAATTTACATACCATAAATTCACCCATTTTAAATGTATAGTTCAATGAGTTTTGGTAAATTTGGTGTTGCGTAACCATCACCAAAATCCAGCTTAGAACGCCTCTCTCATCCCAAAAGTCTCCTCATGCCCATGGGATCCATCCTCACATGTGTCTGTAGCCCAGACAGGGAGTGATCCAGTTTCTGTGTCTGTAATTTGGCCTTTGCTAGGTATTGCCTATCAGTGGGATAATTCACTATGTATTGTTCTGTGTCTGGCTCTGTTCATTTAGCATAATGTTTGAGGTCCACCCATGGCATGCATGGAGCCGGGGTTGGTTCCTTCTTGTTAGTAGTCTTCCGTCCTGTGGCTGTACCATCTCTTATTTCTTCATTCACCGGGTGATGGATATTTGGAATATTTTAGCATTCATCTAATTTTAAGTTTACTACTTTTATCCTGATCCAAAGGTCATGTTAGAAACAAGTGCTGTTTTCATTGTCACTTTACCCCCATCTCCAACATCCCATTTAGGGCACAGGAAAATTCTTAGTGAGGACTTAGAGGAAAAGTGAAGACAGCCGCCTCCACGCCCACTGGCGAAGGTGGCTGGTCTGCAGGAAGAGCGCAACAGGTGTCTCCATCGTGATGTCAAAGGCTGACTTTTGGGAAAGCGGAGAGTCTCCCAGACCTAAAACTAGAGAAAAGGGCACATCCATTCTTAATGCCTGTCTTGTGGACTTATTCGTCTCCTAGGCAGAAAGCATGAAAATTTCAGTGTTGCCAACTGATGAACCCATTTCTTTCCCTTCAATTATTTATCTTCCCACTGATTTCATTAATTAATGACGCTTTTGGCAATCCACCAGATTTCTTTTCGAACTCTCTTTGTCAGTGTCGACTGAGTACAGGCTGCAGGGAATGGGGGAGCCACCAGACGCCGTCTCTGCCTCCCAAGCCTGCTCCAGGGAGGACGTGTCACCTCCGCTCTGTGGCTATCAGAGGAAGATGGTTTCATAGCGTGAGTGTCATGTCTGTCACGTATTTCAACCCTGAAACTTCTCCCCACATTTCATGTGAACACAGCAAACATGTTCATCCATGATACACGGCAGAGAGCAGTGCTGGTGGTGAGGAACATTAGCAGAGCGTTTAATCTCAGCTTTTCCAAGCAGCCTCACAGGAAGGAGAAGAAAATATTTGATCCACTGAAGACTTTTCCCCGATCTTAGACACAAAGCCTAATTCTTCTAGATGGTGGCGATCGCTGCCGTCACCATGTGTGCTTGGGGTTGATTTCCTCTTGCCTGGGAAACTTAGGGTGCTAGCCAGGTCTTTGTATCCTTCCAGCTTTGCCCGTTGCCTATACTCAGGATCCAGGGTAAGGGCCAGTCCTACTTATGGACCAGTCTCAGAGATCATTCCAGTTGAGGGGGGGGTCTGTTTTACTTCTTGCAAGTGCTGCCATGGGCAGTAACATCCTGCCAACGGGCCTCTCCTGGACACCTTGCTCTGCCTGGGTGAGGGTGGAGTGGCTTTTTCCTGCAGGCTGAAACTCCCCGATTACTTTCTGTGGCTCATTTCCTTCATCTAAACAGCATGTCATTCTTTGTGTTGACTGTGTGGACTGAAGGCTGACTGTGCTTATGTTTTGTCTTCTGTGGGGCCAGTTTTTTTTTCTTTGTTTTTACATACAGCTTTATTGAGATATAATTACATACCATAAAATTCACCTGCTGAAAGTGTGCAATGCAATGGCTTTTTGTACATTCATGGTTGTGCGACCATCACCACTATCTACTTTGAGAGCATTTTTAGCACCTCAAAGAGAAACTGTACATATCAGCAGTCACTCCCCAGTCCTGCCCGCTCCAGCCCTAGACAATCGCAAGTTCACTCTCTGTCTCCACACATTGGCCTAGTCTGAACCTTTCATATAAACCGAATCATATCGTATGTGGTGTTTTGTGATGGCTTTCTTTTATTTAACATGTTTTTGAGGTTCATCCATGTTGTAGCATGTGGCAGTAATTAATTCATTCTTTCTTGTGGCTGGAGAATATTCCATTTTATGGATATACTGTATTGTATTTATCCACGCATCAGTTGATGAACACTGGGGCTGTTTCGGCCTTTGGCTATCGAGAGCAATGCTGCCGTGAACGTGGGTGTACAAGATTTTGTGTGGATGTATGTTTTCGTTTCTCCTTAGTAGATTCCTAGGAGTAGAGTTTCTGGGTCATATAGTAACTCTAACATCAGAAGAACTACAGCTGGATGTGTTTCATTCACTTCCCAAAATCTTTTCTGAAGTGAAAGAAGCAATGGTATTTTGCAGAGCGGTCTTGGACTTTCAAATCCAAGTTCCTTTGCTCTTTGGACCTACGTCAAGTTATTATCACAGAGCTAATGAAGGAGAAGTGTATGTGTGAGGTATTACAGGGAAAGATGAAGTATCTGGGAGCAGGGCCCTGTGGTGGTGATGATCTGGAGTTTATCACAGGGAACCAGGGCCTGTCTAGACTTAGTGTATCTTTGCTTCAGAAGGCTGCGTAACCGTATCTGGCTCTGCAATGGCCTCGGAATGATGAGAACAGCTTGCTGGGTGTGTTCGGCAGTTTGAGGCTTTTTCTTAGTGAAGTCAGGGCTGGCTTTTGTGAGCCCAGGCACTGGATTTCTGGAGCTCTCCAGCCTTGCCAGGATTTGCTTTCTTAGAAACCAGGAAGTCCTGTGAAGACAATGATGTGAAACCCAAACGCAATGGCTTTTAGTATTGAATCCATTTTTGTTCTCTAAATTGAGTCAGTATTTACAGATCTTTGAGAATTAAATGAATGTTACGCTTAGAACCAAGGATTAACAGAGGAAGTTGTAAGTAGCCTCAGTAAATCTAAGGTTTGCTAACGCATGCTGCTTTCCATGAGAAGGACTGAGTGGAATGGAAGCTGGAGGGCTTGTAAGAAGGCATTTTCTCCTCGATTTCCCAATACTTAGTTATTTCTTACTGTAAGCAGAGGAGTGAAAGGACATAAAGAACATGGCCATGAGAAAAGATCACCAGGGCCACGCGGTAGATGCTCTATAAATATTAGCTGAGCGAGTTGCATCTAAATGTATATACGTATATGAATCACTTAATACTTTTTACTATTTCTAATTCATCATCTTATTTTATGCCCTCAATAGTGTTATCAGTTAGGCTGATGTGAATGACAGGAAGAAGCTGAGGATCAGAGAAGGTAGGGACCCGAGCAGGTTAGTGACCAAAGAAAATAAGCCATATGACTTCCCTGAGCCTCTATTTTCTTAGCTCTACAATGGGTCCACTAATAAGTCACAGAGCTTTTTCAATATCAAGTGACATATGTTAACACACTCATGTGATCTTAAAAAATGCAGTAGAAAAGTTTTTTTTAAAAAAGTTTATTAACCAAGTGGTTAATACTCTTGGTAGAATAATTAGAAAATACAGAGAAGCATAAAGAAGAAAATGAGTATTTCCTATTATCTCACTAACCCCAAACATCCACCTGAACTGTTAATTGTCCAACCATTTTAAAAAGCAATTTGCTAATATATAGTAAAATCAGAGGTGTGCATGTCAGAATGAGGCAGCAGTTCCAAGTCCAATGTTCATTACTGCATTGTCTATAGCACTGAAAACGAATTGGGAATAACCTGAATATCCGTCAGTATGGGAATAGGTTAATTTTGGGGTAGTCATCCAAAAGAATACTCCTTTGTACTTAAAATAACTAAAACTAGATATGTAACGTTTCAGAATAGCAGTGTTGAATGTAGAAAGGAGCTCACAAAAGGATTCAAACATCAATTACATATTGTTTATGAAAACATGTTAATACAGTAAAAGAATAAAACATAGAAGGAAACACATGAATTTCAACCTTGGGGGTGCAATATATTTATTTATATTACAAATAAAATATTTGTGTTTTTTTTTAATTTAAGTAGAGAGATACACAATTTTTTTGCCTTTTAAAAGTCAGATCATATCATATTCGTTATTTTTTTTCTTTTTTTTTGAGTCACAGTCTCACTCTGTTACCCGGGCTGTAGTGCAGTGGCGCGATCTCGGTTCACTGCAACCTCTGCCTCCCAGGTTCAAGCAATTCTCCTGCCTCAGCCTCCCAAGTAGCTGGGATTACAGGTTCCTGCCACCACGCCCAGCTAATTTTTGTATTTTTAGTAGAGATGGGGTTTCACGTTGGTCAGGATGGTCTTGATCTTCTGACCTCGTGATCCGCCTGCCTTGGCCTCCCAAAATGCTGGGATTACAGATGTGAGCCACCGTGACCGGACTCATATACATTTTGGTTGACTCTGTATTGTAAACTTCTTTGTGTCACTAAATACACTTCCTCATTGTTTTTCCTGACCCTCCTAAGTCGTTCTGTTCTGACTTAATTGTATTTTATTTATTTTTGAAACAGAGTCTCACTGTGTCGCCCAGGCTGGAATGCAGTGGCATGATCTTGGCTTACTTCAGCCTCAACCTCCCAGGCTCAGGTGATCCACCTCAGCCTCCTGAGTGACTGGGACCACAGATGTGCACCACCACAACCAGCTATTTTTGTATTTTTTGTAGAGACAGGGTTTCACTGTGTTGACAAGGCCGCTCTCCAACTCCTGGGCCCAAGTGATACTCCCGCGTCGGCCTCCCAAAGTGCTAGGACTATAGGTGTGAGCCTCTGTGCCCGTCCAGTTGTATTTTCGAAGAATTTCTAGAAGAAGCAAAATTGCTGAATCTTCCTTTTCAGATTTTATAATTATTTTCTATTTATTCATTTATAATTGTTCACGTTTTTTTCTAATGCATTTATAATATATTTGACCCTGATGGAGCTCATAACCTAAAAGCAGAAGCAGAATTCAAGACACAGAATTCATCTAGTTTATGAAGGAATTCCCCAAAGTTTGGGAATTCACAACGTGAAACATTTATTTACTTTTACCCCAAATAACCATGAATCAAGCAAATGTCTGGGTTGGAGAGAGGACTCTCCCATTACCACTGCAAGAAACGAGTCACTGACTGCCGCCCACAACCCCATGTCAGAGGCTATAGTTTTGTCAAAGGAAAGTGGTCTCAGGACCTCTAGAGGCCTCGTCACGCCCTCTACTGCTGCACACATTCCAGTTCTGGCATTTCAGTTATAACCATTAACCCACTATGCCTAGTGTTCCATTACTGGAACGCTAAGCATGTGGGAATTATTTATATCCTACTGCTCAAGGTCATTGCCAAGGTCTGATTTTTCACTTGTGCAAAAAAAGTCAAAAAATTACAATCTCTGGCATAAATGGTTTAAGAAGATAATTACAACTCCCTACCGTTGTCGGCCTTCCATTCCCTAATCTCTAACAGGTAATGTATCCCTTTAAAAGAATCTAAACTGCTGCTCCCTGTCTCTGCTTTTGTTCCTCCTGCAGAAACCGCCCTAAAGATAGATTTGTAAAATATCAGTGCCCTTATGTGTATCAAGAGCACGTCTCCCGTGTTTGAATGGGTTTGTAAGGCCTGGGAAGTGGGCTTGGCATCCACCTGGCTCCCCTCATTCCCACCTGGGAATACGTTGGCACAAATGAACTTACAGGAGCTCTCAGGCACAGCTTCCTTCCTCCCCGTGGGTCTTTAACCAGTGGCTGGAATGGCTGGTCTGTAATACAGGTAACCTTGTGCAGCCTCTGGGAGAGGAAGAGGAGATCAGGTGGAGAGGCCTTGGCCCAGGAAAGAGCTGGGGGCACACAAGCTTGGTGGAGCCCTCCTTTGTCCTGACTGGCTGAGTGACAGGCAGGTCACTTAATACTCTAGCTGTCAGCTTTCTCATCTATAAAAGGAACAGTTAGAGAATTGACCCCTTTAGTTCATTTCATCTCTGTTTATTGGTATTCAATGTAGGAGAGACTGCATATGAATCAATGAGGTAGGGAAGGATCTCTCAACGAATGTCTTAGATACAACTGGTTACTATTTGGAAATAAATCCATTTAAATCTTCACAGAGGACTGTAACCAAAAATAAATGTAAGGTGGATCGAGTAGCTAAAAACAAAATTAACTATAGCAAAACTAGACAAAATGAGTGAACATTTATCAGTTTCCTGCAGGATAAGAAATAAGGGTAGAAGGAAGTCCTAAGTTTAAACATTATGAAAGAAATTACAGTTCTTACTTCATCATTATTTAAACCTCCAATAAGCTAAAAATAAAAATAAACAAACTGAAAAGTTTGGTCACTTTAAATGGAATAGGCGAGATGTTATTCTATTTAAGAAAGCAATATGCAAGGGATAAAGGTGCAATAAATAAAAAAGTCATGAAGGGGAAACAGCATTTAATAAATATTTTAAAACATGCAGCTTCATGGCCATTCAGAAATGCAGGTTAATGTGAGACTGTATAAAGATTTAATTTTGTTTCTCATTGTTTTTAAACGAGAATTCTTATTGCTGACAAACATGTAGCGAAGTGGGTATTTATATATATTGCTAGTAAGAATATAAACAGCTACAAATATTTTGGCAATATTTGACAACACAAGCAATTTGTCAGTATTCGCCAGGTACCTTAAAATGTTTGTTTCTGGAATGCAGAAATGTTGTTTCTGGGAATATATTGCAAAGAAATAAACCAAAAATAAAAAAAAAAAGTTGCACCCAGAATTGTTAAACATTACACTATTTATTCTTGAAAAAACACAAAGAAGCCTAAATATAATAATGAGGCATTTAGGTAATAATTATGATATGTCTAGCATAACTGCAAGAAGGATATTTATATTCTAATATGGCAACTGAATATGAGCTCACATTAAAGGCTACAAAAGAGCATATAAAACAGATTTAAAATAAATCTTGACTAGTGTATATTTATTTTTAACTTTTATTTTAAGTTCAGGGGTACAGGTGCAGGTTTGTTATATAGGTAAACTTGTGTCCTGGGGGCTTCTTGTACAGACTGTTATGTCCCCAGGTATTAAACCTAGTACCTGTTAGTTATTTTTCCTGATCCTCTCCCTATTCCCACCCTCCACCCTCTGATAGGCCTCAGTGTGTGTTGTTCCCCTCGATGCGTCCATGTGTTCTCATCATTTAATTCCCACTTGTAAGTGAAAACATGCGATGTTTGGTTTTCTGTCTCTGTGTTAGTTTGCTAAGGATTGTGGTCCCCAGCTCCATCCATGCTGCTGCAGAGGCCATGATCTCATTTTTTATAGCTCCATAATATTCCACGGTATCTATGTACCACATTTCCTTTATTCAGTCTACTATGGATGGGCATTGAGGTTGATTTCACGTCTTTGCTGTTGTGAATAGCTGCAATAGTACTGCAGTGAACATAAGCGTGCATGTGTCTTTATGAGAGAACGATTTATATTCCTTTGGGTGTATAACCAGTAATGGGATTGCTGGGTCGAATGGTATTTCTGTTTTTAGGTCTTTGAGGAATTGCCACACTGTTTTCCACAATGGTTGAACTAACTTACACTCCCACCAATGGTGTATGTGTTCCTTTTTCTCCGCAACCTCACCAGCATCTGTTATGTTTTGACTTAAATAATAGCCATTCTGACTGGTGTGAGATGCTATCTCACTGTGGTTTTGATTTGCATTTCTCTAATGATCATGATGTTGAGCTTGTTTTCATATGTTTGTTGGCCTCATGTATGTCTTCTCAAAAGTGTCTGTTCATGTCCTTTGCCCACTTTTTAATGGTTTTGTGTGTTTTTTCTTGTAAATTTAAGTTCCTTAGGGATGCTGGATTTTAGGCCTTTGTCAGATGCATAGTTTGCAAATATATCCTCCCATTCTGTAGGTTGTCTGTTCACTCCGTTGATAGTTTCCTTTGCTGTGCAGACGCTCTTTAGTTTAATTACATCCCATTTGTCAATTTTTGCTTTCATTGCAATTGCTTTTGGTGTGTTCGTCATGAAATCTTTGCCCATTCCTATGTCCAGAATGGTATTGCTTAGGTCATCTTCCAGGGTTTTTATTTTATTATTATTATTATTTTTATTTTTTGAGATGGAGTCTTGCTCTGTTGCCCAAGCTGGAGTACAATGGCACATTCTCGGCTCAATGCAACCTCCGTTTCCTGGGTTCAAGCAATTCTCCTGCCTCAGCCTCCTGAGTAGCTGGGATTACAGGCATGCACCACCAAGCCCGGCTAACTTTTTGTATTTTTAGTAGAGATGGGGTTTCACCACGTTGGCCAGGCTGGTCTCGAACTCCTGACCTCATGATCCACCCACCTCGGCCTCCCAAAGTGTTGAGATTATAGGCGTGACCCACTGCTCCCAGACTCTTCCAGGGTTTTTATAGTTTTGGATTTTACGCCTAAGTCTTCATTCAGTCCATCTTGGGTTAATTTTTGTATATGGCATAAGGAAGGTGTCCAGTTTCAAATCTTCTGCATATGGCTAGCCAGTTATTCCAGCACTATTTTTTTAATAGGGAGTCCTTTCCCTATTGCTTGTTTTTGCCATCTTTGTTGAAGATCAGATAGTTGTAGGTGTGTGGCCTTATTTCTGGGCTCTCTATTCTGTTCCATTGGTCTATGTGTCTGTTTGTGTTCTAGTACCATGCTTGTTTGGTTACTGTAGCCCTGTAGTATAGTTTGAAATCAGATAGTGTGATGCTTCCAGCTTTGTTCTGTTTGCTTACGATTGCCTTGGCTATTCAGGCTCTTTTTTGGTTCCACATGAATTTTAACATAGTTTTTTTTCTATTAATAGTACTGTGAAGAATGTCATTGGTAGTTTAACAGGAATAACATTGAGTCTGTAAATTACTTTGGGCAGTATGCACACTTTAACGATATTGATTCTTCCTATCCACAAGTATGGAATGTTTCTTCATTTGTTTGTGTCATCTCCGATTTCTTTGAGCAGTGTTTTGTAGTTCTCCTTGTAGCGATCTTTCACCTCCCTGGTTAGCTGTATTCCTAGGTATTTTATTCCTTTTTTGTGGCAGTTGGGAATGGGAGTTTGTTGCTGATTTTGTCCTTGGCTTGTCTATTGTTGGCGTATAGGAATGCTACTGAATTTTGTACATTGATTTTGTGTCCTGAGACTTTGCTGAAGTTGTTTATCAGCTTGAGGAGCTTTTGGGCTGAGACTGGGGTTTTCTAGCTATAGGATCCTGTCATCTATAAACAGGGATAGTTTGACTTCCAGTCTTCCTATTTGGATGCCCCTTATTTCTTTCTCTTGCCTAATTGCTGTGGCCAGGACATTTTTTTTTTTTTTTTTTTTTGAGACGGAGTCTTACTCTGTCGCTCAGGCTGGAATGCAATGGCACGATCTCGGTTCACTGCAACCTCCGCCTCCTGGGTTCAAGCAATTCTCCTGCCTCAGCCTCCTGAGTAGCTGGGATTACAGGCGTGTGCCACCACACGTGACTAATTTTTGTATTTTAGTAGAGATGGGGTTTCACCATGTTGGCCAGGCTGGTCTCGAACTCCTGACATCAAGTGATTCACCTGCCTCAGCCTCCCAAAGTTTGTTATTACAAGTGTGAGCCAATATGCCCGGCCAGGACTTCTAATACTATGTTGAATAGGAGTGGTGAGAGAGGGCATCCTTGTTTTGTGCCAGTTTTCAAGGGGAATGCTTCCGGCTTTTGCCCAGTCAGTATGATGTGTTGGCTGTGGGTTTGTCATAGATGGCTCTTATTGTTTTAAGTAATGTTCCTTCAATACCCATTTTATTGAGAGTTTTTAACATGAAGGAGTTCAACTACTGTGTATTTAAAAATAAAAAAAGCCTCTGAAATGGTTTTATCTAGAAAAGGGGAGGGGAAAGCTTTGTGCATTCACAAAGAAAAGAAGAAAATAAACCAAAATGTTGTCAATAGCTGTTCTAGGTGGTAAAATGTCTACATTTTAGAGTTGTACACACTTTGTATAATGAATTACTGTTACAATGGAGTGACTTTACCTTTCCAGAAATTCCTGGCTTTGCCTAAGTGATTGACACAGCAAGTATAATTTCCTTTAGTTTCACTGGATTTGTGTTTTAACAGAAGATTCTTTGTTTAAAAAAAAGTCAACTCTGTGTTCCTCAACCGACATCTGAGTTCCTCCTCTACAGGGGATTCCGCAGGTAATTTGCTTTTATTTGAGTAATTTCATGTCAGTTTAACATACCGCCTCATGCAGTTTCAGTGCTGGTAGGAAGAGGACTCTGCTGCTTACAGCGTGTAATGGTATGGAGAGCAATCTTGTGGGTTCATCTACGTGGATTTTGCAGGGAGAGTAACTTGGTGTGTCATCTGCCCTGTGCTTCATGTAATGGGAAAGAAACCCTGGACTTTATCCATTTATGCTCTTACTTTTGCGTTGTCTTTGACAATTCAGTGTTACCATTATGAAAATTAAATTATGTTAGGTCATCTAGAGACTCAGACGGAATCAGTATTTATCTGTTCTGTAAGAAGTGGAAGGGGTAGAAGTCATCCAGGCCCAGGATGTATTACTCAGTAAGCACTTTAGTTTATTGGGCATGGTACTTACCACTCAAAACCTAGCAAGGGGCTCTGTAAGAATCCCCTATGCTAGAACGGTGGGGTGCCTCACACCTGTAATCCCAGCACTTTGGGAGGCCAAGGCATGTGGATCACCTGAGGTCGGGAGTTCGAGACCAGCCTGACCAACATGGAGAAACACCATCTCTACTGAAAATACAAAATTAGCTGGATGTGGTGGTGCACGCCTGTAATCCCAGCTACTCCGGAGGCTGAGGCAGGAGAATCGCTTGAACCCAGCAGCAGAGGTTGCGGTGCGCCGAGATCATGCCATTGCACTCCTGCCTAGGCAACAAGAGCGAAACTCCATCTCAAAAAAAAAAAAAAAAAAAAAAAAAAAAAAAAAAAAAAAAAAAGAATCCCCTGTGCCTGTGCTCAGAAGTCTAATGCAATGTTAGTATGCAGCTAGAACTTACATATGAATCAATGAATTTTAAACTGAATGAATGAACGGGTAGCTCCTTGGATGGGAACCTAATGAATGAATATACTTTTCAATGGACGAATGAATGTATGCATGAATTAAACAACTCTGTCCTGGATTCTGCTTAAAAATTGGAAAGAATCTCACCACTTCTCCAAGCATCTTTTCCTCCTGAGCTTGATGACTGAAGTAAGAAAAGAGAGAGAAGGCGCTGAGACATGTTTGATCACTGCTGCTGCTAATGAAACTTTTCGAGGAATAGCCAGTCTGTAATGCCCTCAAAAGCATCCTTCATATCCAAGTACTTCAATATTCTTGTGGCCATTTTTCAGAGCTATCTAGAAACAAGGATACGGCAAGTCAACTTATTTTGGGCACTCGAAGCCAGCAATTCTGTCTTCAATAAATGATTCATGTCAGAAAAGCATTTAAGTGCATTTGTTTTCTAATAAGTCTCTCTTCAGGTCCATTATGCATGAATCAAGTTGGGGAAGGTGCCTGGGTTCATTTGGCATCCTTTATGAAAAATCAAAGAAATGAGAGATTTAAAATCCAGCCATATTGATTTTCCCGCTTTCATCGCACTCCTTACCAGAAACTAGGATTGGCAATGACAGGATCTCCAAGAACTCAAGGATCGAGGGCACTTCATGGACAGCGAGGAGAGGGAAGGGCCCATGGAAGAGAAAAGAGCCTGCTTTCTGGTCTCTGAAATGCAGAAGAAAATGAACGGCCACTTGCTTATATCCCCCTAAACTGCTCCCCTGAGCCGTCCCTCGCTGAACCACCCCACTAAAAGTGAGCTCCTGTGGCCACAATAGAGGCAGCAGAGTGCCTCCTCTGAGCTCTACTCCTGGTAAGCCCTCTAGGGTGCTTAAGGCCATGTTAGTTTCCATGAATCGGAAGCACTGTGGTTAAAGGCACATGCACAAGTGGCTCCATTTCCCATTTTTCTCAACCATAAAATTGGGACTGATATCTGATGCCTAAGCATCTGCCCTGCAGAAGGCTTCCACATCCATCACCTCCTGCAATCTCCCACCACCCCTGTGGGTCCGGCGAGTATGTCAGTATGTCGTATTGACAAAGGAGGAAGCTGAACACGCAGAGGTGATGTGATGAGGATCGATGATCGAGAATCACACTCAGGTCCCCTGACTCTAAATACTGGGTACCTCCCCTGCTGCATTTATTCCACCAATTTCTAGGTTCCCAAGGAGGTTTCTACCCTGGTTTGCATAGGCCAGTGCAAAATTAGTTGCCAGTTGGTGCACCGCTTGCTAGTAGGCATGTGTGTGAAATTAAGTTAGCATTTGCAGGAGAGTTCTCATGCCCACGTGCTTTTGCTACATGGCCTTTGGCTCTGGTTGCTATCACTTCGCATCTCCTTGGTTTTCTGAGATAGCCTGTCTCTGACATTGGGACTCCCCAGGCCTGGGGTTTTGGCCCATCTGTCTGTGGTTGGTGACCTTCACTGATTAGGAGCTTTGCTCAGGGGGCCAAAGACAGTGAGGCTAAGTGTTGGAAGGCATCACTCTTACTAGAGCAGTTGACCCAGACAGAGTAGGTGGGCTAGGCCAGACCAAAGGGAGAGATGTGTGCAACCTTATCGGCTTTACTGGATCGGAGATGTCAGAGAACGCGGTTCGCTATCTCTGGTGGTTCAGTATTATTATCCCCATGGTTTCCTGGCTCACACAGCATCAAAATGTGAGTTTGTTGAGCCATAATGGAGCCAGCTTAAAGGTTGTAGAGTGCTGAAATACTGAAAAGATTATGCTTGTAACCCTTTTCCCAATGGTTATTAAACATGAAAATACTAAATGATAAAATAAGCTTAAGGAAACTGCCAACATTGTAAATTTCACCATAAACCTTAGCTTGAAAAGCTTTTTATTATTGTTTTATTGTATTTTGAAATATTAAAGATCAGATTTTATTAAAAAGTCTTCTTTGGTGCCATGATTTGCTGGTGACACATGAACGTGCTGTCTGCGCTGGTGTCAGCCCCATCCTCACCCCTGCCTGGAAGACTTCCTGCTTCTTTGCAGGAGGCAGAAGCACTGTTACCTACCTGTTCTTTGCGTTTTCTGTATTTGTTAGAATCCTGTCCTCAGCTCCTCGCTGTAAGTCTGTTTGAGATCAGGAAAACACAGGTACATTCGAAGAGCACCAAAGTGATGAGGATCTTGGTCTTCTCAATACCAGTTTTTATTTCCCTTCCACACGGTGGAAACAAGGCCTACATCGAATATGCAACTCATTTCTTCAATGAGATTTATGTAGGGAATTGACAGTTAACCTGTTCTTAGGAAGACAGCCTCAAAATCAATGACTTTGAACTCTCTTCCTCTGGGCTGGGAATAAGGACGTAATCATTTCATTAAAACTTGTGAGTGGGCTTTGAGGGTCTTAGGAGTCACTTCAGCTCAGGGTCACCCTGGAGATGAGTGGATGTCAGGATAAAAATGTCCACCTGAGGAAAATCTTACTGAAATACACAAATGGATCGTGAGAGCCACAGTGGAGAAGTGAGTAAGAAAAGCTGGTGATGGTTGGGGGCCAGGGAGAAGGGGTCAAGGGAGGAGAAGACTGGTCAGCCCAGGAGGGAGGCAGGGACTTCCACTGAGGGTTCTTCATGCAGCCATTGTACTGGGTGCTTTCTGTGCATTCCTGTGTGTAATTGTCACAGCATGGTGGGAGGCAGGGAATTTTACCTCCGTTAGCAGATGCAGACCTGGAGGCTCAGAGAGCATAAGCTACTGACCCAAGATTGCACAACTAGGAAACAGGGCCTCTCCTGCAGGCTCTGGCCACCCAGCCTTGTGGTGGGCCATGTGCGCAGGATGGCCGAGGCTCTGATGTGAGCTGCCAGTGCTGACCACGTTGCCTTGGTGACGGTGGAGATAGAGTGGGAGGTGGTTTAGGTACTGAATAAAGCTCTCTCTTTTTGTTTTTAGTGCCGGCTGGGGATGCCAGCCACCTTACGCCTGCTTCTGCTGGCCCAGGGCCGGGTCTTGGGCCATTTCCCCACTTTGGTAACCCCAAGGGGAGAGCTACCCCTTCAGTGTCCCCAGCTCCTGTGTCGTTCCAGCCCTCACAGGTTTAATATTGAGCTGACAGCCACAGCCACGTGGCAGCAATGACGATGATGAAACTGACAATTTCAATATGCATCCTGCCTTCTTTCCATGTTTGAAAAGGTTTCATTATTTTTTTTTAATTAAAAAAAATTTTTTTGAGACAGAGTCTGGCTCTGTCGCCCAGGCTGGAGTGCAGTGGTGCAATCTCCACTCACTGCAACCTCCACCTCCTGGGTTCAATCAATTCTCCTGCCTCAGCCTCCCGAGTAGCTGGGATTACAGGCACGTGCCCCCACACCCAGCTAATTTTTGTGTTCTTAGTAGAGACGGAGTTTCACCATGGTGTCCAGGCTGGCCTCGATCTCCTGACCTCAGGTGATCCACCCACCTCGGCCTTCCAAAGTGCTGGGATGACAGGTGTGAGCCACCGCACCCGGCCAAGGTTTCCTTATTAACCAGAATATAATTTTGTGGATGTTTTCTCTGTTTGGAAGATTAATTTTTCTCATTTCATTTCAGTTTGGGGTTTTATCATATTGGATTTTTCATTAGGAATTGATAAAATTTTTTGGAGACTTTCACAGACTGAGCATAATTTTAAAATATGCCTCTGCTGAGCATCATTTAAAATAGCTCACACACCCTCGGTTGTTGGAAATGCATCTAGCCAGCTGGCACCTTCAGAATGTGTACCTACTCTGAGGTCTGCACCCTTCAGCCCCCCGAGGCTGTGGGCGAGCTGGATGGGGTTTGGAGGTTGTGGCCTTCTACTTGGAGAAAAGGTACCACTGAGGCTCCCCAGGCTGAAAGGGAAGTCGCTTAAATACTCACGACCACTCCAACAGTCAGAAACAAGACCATGGACTGAAATCCCAGGTGTCCCGGAAGGCTGAAGTTCATGAAGTCTAGCATGTTGGGCTTCTTGTCTTATAGGAAGCATTAAGAGTGGTTAAAAGCATGAGATTGGCCCAGGCCGGACCCCCACAGTTACTCACCATTAGCCCTTTACACTTCACCTCCTCTAACTAAACCGTGGTTTTTGCATCTATAATATGAGAATGGCAATACCTTCCATAGTGGGTTTTTGTGAGAACTAATGGGATAATATATGCTAAACGTTTTTATACGGATGCTGCAGCACTGGTTATAAATCAGAAGCCCTGTGATGTTTAACTGTAATCATTTTTGGCCAGGTGCTGTGACTCACGCCTGAAATCACAGCACTTTGGGAGGCCGAGGCAGGCAGATCACTTGAGGTCAGGAGTTTGAGACCAGCCTGGCCAACATGGTGAAGCCCCATCTCTACCAAAATTACAAAAATTAGTCAAGCATGATAGTATGCGCCTGTAGGCCCAGCTACTTGGGAGACTGAGGCAGGTGAATTGCTTGAACCCAGGAGGCAGAGGTTGCAGTGAGCCGAGAGCACGCTACTGCACTGCAGCCTGGGCAACAGAGGGAGACTCCATCTCGAAAACAAACAAAAACAAAAACATTTTCATCTCATAGCAGTTAAAGCTACAGAAAGCCTTAGAGAATACTTAGTTTAATTTCCTTCTGCCTTATTTCTTCTCATGACAGAGTAAGTTACTGAGGTTTTCCATCTGTGTGTGCTTGAGTCTAGCTTTCTGTGGACAAGGTATAAAAGCTCTTGTCAATTTGTTTTTCTCTCACAAGCTACTCAGAACCAACTATTAAATATAAACTTAGAAGCATCACTTTTCCATAGACCTGAGTTTTCATCATGCAACAGTGGGGCTTTGAAGAGGGACTAAAGGTTATTTATTAGAGGACATAATGTGATTTACAGTTTCTTCAGAGTGTGGTTTGTTTTAACAGACATCATGTACTGGACAAAGGACTATTCTATGAAATTTTAAAATACGTGAATTTTGTATAGGCTTCTGCCATACCATCAGATGATGATAAATTTTTTTTTTTTTTTTTTTTTTGAGACAGAGTTTTGCTCTTGTTGCCCAGGCTGGAGTCCAATGGCGTGATCTCGGCTCACTGCAACCTCCACCTACTGGGTTCAAGCAATTCTCCTGCCTCAGCCTCCCAAGTAGCTGGGATTACAGGTGCCCGCCACCACACCCAGCTAAGTTTTGTATTTTTAGTAGAGACGGGGGTTTCACCACGTTGGCCAGGCTGTTCTTGAACTCCTGACCTCATGATCCACCCACCTTGGCCTCCCAAAGTGCTGGGATTACAGGTGTGAGCCACCGCACCTGGCCAATGATGATGATTTTTTTAATTGAGGACTATTTTACTTAGAGCTCGTCCCAAAGACAGTTAAATCCAGTCTAGAATACTTTCTCTCCTGTTTTGTTTTAGGAATTAGGCCAACCAAACTCCAAGGGAGTCAAAACTGAACCCAGCCTTGTTTGCCAGGAGTGAGAACTGAGCACCTTCCTCAGGCCTGCACAAGTTAGTTGCCTCGTGGAAACTCTGGCCACATTCATCCGACCTGAAGGAGTGCTGGCGATCTGAATGTAGTGTGTGCTGGACACCAGCTCCCTCATTTCTCCTGGGACTGCATCCACTCCCCTCTCCTCTGTGGGCACCGCAGTCCGTGGGGATTCTGTGTCCTGGAGACCAAAATATTGGTTCAGAAACAGAATCTGCTAGCTGTCCGCACTTTAACTGTGCTGCTGTCTTTGCCAATCCCTGAAGTTTTTATTTTCTTTTATTCATCTGGTTAACCTGGGCCACTTGGGAATCTTCTCTGTAGATGGGAGTTGGGGAAGAGCGGCAGAGCTGGATCCCTTAATCACTGTTGAGGAAGACTTGCCTTGGGAGGGCATCCATGTGTTTGGCTTGGAAGGGAGATTGGAGTGCACCTTGTCAGTTTCTTCCTAAGGCTCAAGATGCTGAAGCTGTAGTTTTGAACCCAGCCCAGGCTTCCAGGTGGAGAGACTTGTGTGTGTGTGTGTGTGTGTGTGTGAGTGTGTACACAAAGATAACTGCTGTTAGTGTTTTGGTAAGGCTTTCTTTTCTTCCGGTTTTTTAGAGTTGTGATTATTTTTTCTACATGATTTTGTATCCTGTCACTTAATATCATAATGAAAATGTATTCATTTTACTACAAACCTATTTTAGTGACACTTCACCTATTCCATTTGGTGGATCTTCCATAATTCAGTTTTTTGTTTCCTTATGTCGGAAATACAAATTGTTTCTAATTTTTGGTGTTGGAAACCGTAGTGGTTGAGTGTCTTTATACATGGGGAATTTTCTGAAAGTTAATTTTGTCCTTAAGATAGTCAGAAATTGTTTACTATTAAGTGGTATGAAGCTGTTTAAGGTCCTTATATGTGTGTGAAATTGCTTACTAAAAAGATGGATTTGTACTCACACTGAGGCTAGGAGTCCCATTCTATCTCATCTCTGTAGAATGGAGTATTATCATTAAAACAAAAAACCTAGTTTGGAATGTAAAAAGTGGTATAAAATAATTTGCATTCATTTCTTTGATCTCTTTTTGTATGTTCTGGATTTTGAGGTCAAAAGAGCTTCAATAAGGTGTTTAGATTTTAATGATGATGCTAAATTGGGCGGGAGCATTATTTCAGCAGTTCTTCTTGGACTGATTTCTTTGGAGCCTTTTCTACAACTCTGACCTGGTTGAGTGCTGCAATGTGAATATATATTAAGAACAAACACATAAACACCTTTTAAATCCAGCTTGTGGCAGAGTTAATCCCATTTCAGGGTTAGCTTGTCTTCCTGAGTTTGACTGAAGTTCATGCTTATTTCATAGCTTCAGAATTTTGAATAAGACAGAATATGAAGTCTTAACTAAGGTTATCTTGTTGCCTAATGTAATGCATTAAACTGACAGCTCTCTGTATTTAGAGAAGGATGCGGTTTGGATTCTTTCATGGGGAAATTCTGAGTTTTCTTTCATTTGCTTATGTTTTCACCAACATAGGCTGGGCACCATATGGTACCATCTGCCTTACACCATACATAACTCACTTCAGGAGTCCCGTCGACCAAACGCTGTGCTGGAGTATGTATATGCCTGGCTGTCTGTGTCTGTAGAACTTCATGGTAGAAATGGTACCTGAGAAATTTGGTGCTAGAGCGAGAGAATTTGTCTCGTTTGCACTTTAACATATTTTTATGTGTCTTGATTAGTCCATTCTCACATAGCTAATAAAGACATACTCGAGACTGGGTAATTGATAAAGGAAAGAGGTTTAGTTGACTCACAGTTCTGCAGGGCTGGAGAGGCCTCAGGAAACTTACAATCATGGCAGAAGGGGAAGCAAATGCAACCTCCTTCACATGATGACAGGAAGGAGAAGTGCCAAGCAAAAAGGTGAAAAGTCCCTAAAAAAAAAACCATCAGGTCTTATGAGAACTCACTATCATGAGAACAGCATCAGGGTAACCACTCCCATGATTAAGTTACCTCCCACTGGGTCCCTCCCACAACACGTGGAGATTATGGGAACTACAATTCAAGGTAAGATTTGGGTAGAGACACAGCCAAACCCTATCACCTCATCTCCATCCCACGCTTTGGGAAGATTACATATTTAAGGAAGGTGAAGTACATGTGAGTGTTTGTGACTGCATTATTTCCCATTTCTGAGTCACTAGCAAAAAAGTATAGGTTAGAATGAAAACATCTAGGGGAGGATGCTTTAACACATTACAGGTAAATTAAAGACAATGTCTTGATCTAGATATGTAGAGAAGGAAAACTGAGTTAATCATCTCATTGGCTTTCCCAGGGAGACGAAGTCATCTATCCTAGATGCTCCTTCTTTGCCTTCTTGCAAATGATAGAAAAATCTCCCATTACTTGGGTGCTCCCTGTTGCAGGCATCCTGGCAAGTGTTTCAAATGCTTTACTATACTTGATCCTTACAACCACCTCATGCTGAAGTTTATTGTTCTGATTTTACACGTGAGGAAAATGAGGGCCAAGTAAGTTAATCAACTTCCATAGCTGTAAAGTGGCCAAGCCTGGATTTGTAGCCAGACTGCCTGACTCTCAGTGCCCTCTCCACAGCAGAAGCTCCAACAACTATGCTGCATTGCCCCCCCGACCCCCGTCTCACACACACAGACACACGCACACACACATCAGTGCTTGGTTTCCAGGTGGTCTCGCGTTGCCTGCACATTTCAGAATTTCTCTTGTCTGGTGCTTTGGATGATCACCTTTCTGCTCACTTTAATAGAGTATGTCAACCCTGTGGTCCTTCCTCAAGTTGGCAAGCAGTGTACCTTTTCTCCCTCAGAGACTTGCAAGTATCTCACCTTTGTGGCATATGCCCATCATCCGTCCACACCTAACCTTCATGGGGGCTGGGAAATGGAATCTGTCCAGTTCTGTGCCTCGAATGGGGTGGATTTCATTCTCGTCGTAAAAAAGGATGATAAAACACAGAGAAGAAAAGGAAATCAGCCATAATCCTTCTGCCAACATTTAGCCACTATTAATAGATAGTTATAGATATAGTAATAGAGGTAGGTATGAATGACATATATGCACACATTATTATTTTACAGTTAAGAATTATACTTCTTTGTGAACTTTTCCCACTCAGTGTATTCTAATATTCTCTAAAGGTCTATACCAGTTGACTTACCCACTTTGGTACACTGTTGGCTTATAGTCAACATCCCCTGTGTATTTAACCCCCTTTGTCTCTCCCATCCTTATATGAATGACTCAGTTTTTATATCCAAGTGGTGCTGAAGGAGACTCCTTCTGGTATTTAGTAAGAAGCCGTGCTAATGTTAATGACGGTTACCTACTTTCTCAAACAGCCATGAGCTCCTTTCACACAGACTCATAGCCAACACTTTTTCAATATGTGCCCTTGAGGACTGCCAGAGACTTTGCCAAATGATTGGCTAAATTCAGTATCTACTAATCTACCAGTGGCCTGGGAAATAAAGGTAATTTGGATTAGATTATGTCTCCTTGAATCTGTTATGATTCCTAGTGACAACTGCTTTTCGTCTGTGTTTTAAATGCTGGTGCAGTCATTTTCAGGTGATGTATATTGAGCTCATGGGTCAGGTGCTGCCTTCTGGAAAATTCCAATAATGTATCCAGATAGGGTTTCCTGGCATTTTTCCTATTCTCTATGATTTAAAAAATGTCTTTGTGTTTCCACAATTTTTGCATGTTGCCTTAGTTTCCTAGGTTGTAGTTTGTCTGGGACTCATTATCTGGAGAGAAGCCTCCCCCTGCCTTTTATTTATTTATGTTTGTTTGAGATGGAGTCTCACTCTGTCACCCAAGCTGGAGTTGCAGTGGCACCATCTTGGCTCACTGCAACCTCTGCCACCCAGGTTTTTTTTTTTCTTTTGAGATGGAGTCTCGCTCTGTTGCCCAGGCTGGAGTGCAGTGGCATGATCTCGGCTCACTGCAAGCTCCACCTCCCAGGTTCATGCCATTCTTCTGCCTCAGCCTCCTGAGTAGCTGGGACTACAGGCACCCGCCACCTCGCCCGGCTAGTTTTTTGTATTTTTAGTAGAGACAGGATTTCACCATGTTAGCCAGGATGGTCTCGATCTCCTGACCTCGTGATCCGCCCACCTCGGCCTCCCAAAATGCTGGGATTACAGGCGTGAGCCACCACGCCCTGCCAGCCTCCCAGGTTTAAGTGATTCTCCTGCCTCAGCCTCCTGAGTAGCTGGGATTACAGGCACCCACCACCACGTCCAGCTTTTTTTTTTTTTTTTTGTATTTTTAGTGGAGATGGGGTTTTACCATGTTGGCCAGGCTCGTTTTGAACTCCTGACCTCAAGTGATCTGCCTACCTTGGCCTCCCAAAGTGCTAGGATTACAGGTGTGAGCCCCTGCTCCCGGCCTCCTGCTGACTTTTAATGTTTGCTTTAAGCCCTCATCGGGTCATTTGTCTGCCCCCAGAGGTAACTGTGCCGGCTTCTGTAGCCAGATTTCATTGTGTGAACTTGTTGAAAGTGAATTCCCAGTAGGATTTGGCCTCCTGCACTCCCATCCCTAGGGTCTTTCAAGGTCATGGGGTGAATCTCAGGAAAAAGTAAAGCTTAAACACTGCTTCTGAGCTCACTGATGGGAAAACACCTGCTGTTTCATTTCATAAGTACCAAAACCCAGAAAAAGGCAATACATCATCTTTGCTTTGTCAAGCACATGAATTCATCATTTTTGGCCTTGATAGTAAGAAGCATCTTCTTTTTTTTTTCACAGAAATATGGCATAGCAGCAGTTTCCTAGTTCTCTGTTGATCCAGAAACTCCATGAGTACCGCTCTGATATGCTCAGAAACAGCATAAGTTCTTTGTCGTATCCTTGCCTCGTATAATAAGCTACTGAAGTGGATTTGCTGTAAAGTGTCTTTCCGTCACATTGTAGGTACTTCCAAAGCTAAAAGGGAAATAGGCAAAGTAGTTTTGAAATGTTTCTCTCCAGCTATTTTCATCGCTGGCCAGATATTTATACCATCTTTCCTCAGCATGACATGAACTTGGCTAATTGCCACATTAGAAGACAAAGTGCTGTTTTATTCAGGATGGGAAAGACGCTGATATGGTTTGTATCTGTGTCCCAGCCCAAATCTCACGTTGAATTTGTAATCCCCAGCGCTGTAGGTGGGACCTGGTGGGAGGTGATTGGATCACCGGGGTGGAGTTCTCATGAATGGTTTAACATCGTCCCCCCTTGGTACTGTATAATGAGTGAGTTCTCTTGAGATCTGGTTGTTTAAAAGTGTGTGGCACCTCCCCCATCTCTCTCTCTCGCTCTTCCTCCTGCCATGTAAGATGCCCACTCCCCCTTTGCCTTCCGCCATGAGTAAAAGCTTCCTGAGGCCTCCCCAGAAGCAGAAGCCGCTGTGCTTCCTCAACAGCCTGCAGAACCATAAACCAATTAAACCTCTTTTCTTTACAGATTGTCCAGTCTCAGGTATTTCTTTATAGCAGTGTGAGAATGGACTAATCCAGATGGGTCCCCAAAACCTCTATCTGGAACGAACTTAAGACCTATGTCACACATTTGCCCTCCAGACACGCCCCGACATAATTCAGCCATGTTTCTTTTAATACTCAGCCCTCATTCTAAAGTCAGTTAAATTACTTAACACCTCACAGCACTTCTGGTTCTTCTTCAGAGGATGCCTTGACTATTCTTGTTTTGGCGTTTGCATATAAATTTGAGAATCCGCGTAAGTTTCACAAAATGAAAAAGCAATAGCCTCTCTGGGATTTTGATTAGACTCTGTTGTCGCTTTTTTTCTGAGACGGAGTCTCACTCTGTCGCCCAGGCTGGAGTGCAGTGGCGCGATCTCAGCTCACTGCAAGCTCCGCCTCCCGGGTTCCCGCCATTCTCCTGCCTCAGCCTCCGGAGTAGCTGGGATTACAGGCGCCGCCACCACGGCCGGCTAATTTTTTGTATTTTTAGTAGAGACGGGGTTTCACCGTGTTAGCCAGGATGGTCTCGATCTCCTGACCTCGTGATCCGCCCGCCTCGGCCTCCCAAAGTGCTGGGATTACAGGCGTGAGCCACCGCGCCCGGCCAGACTCTGTTGTCCCTTTTTACTGATAGAAAAACTGAGGTGCAGAATAGTTAATGTGCCCAAAACAGGGTTCCAGTACACAACCAAGAAGAGAGAGAGCAGAGCCACACTCTGGGGCAATTGAACTCTCAAGCTCACATGCAACGACCACACACCAGGCTAGGAAATGGGCCTTGAGGACAGAAGTGGAGCTGAAACTTAAGACCCCAAACACACCAAGCCTTGTCTGATTTCTCTTTAGGCTCCTCTGCTTGGGGTTCCTCTTTACACTTCACCAATGCCATGTGAGAGTCTGCTTCATGCATTACTAGTGAGGGTTTTACTGGAGGGCATATGGTAAAATTTCAGTTTACCTTGAACTCTTATAAGGAAAAAAAGAATTCTTAATTTTTCTTCCTAATGCCCTAATATTAAACTGGACACTGAGGAAGGCAGTGTTTAATCCCCTGCATTTCCGATGTCAGCTGGCTTCCTTTTCTTAGTGTAGAATTGGCAAAGCAATGGATTTGTCAAGTAATTTACAAACACTAGACCCCAGAAACCTAGTGAAAACTTGAGCTTGGCCTGACCGGATTGTCTTGATGCTATTAGTGGCTAATCCGGGGACAATGGGCAAATTGCATGAATATTCAACATCAAACTGTTACTGCTGCCAAACTGCAAACCCATGTAAACCCATCCTATTTATGTGGCTCCCAAAGTCAAGTGCACTGAGCAGGGGCTGCCAGCTTAACGCCTATTCCTCAATGGGAGCCTGGGAGTGTTGAAACTCAGTACGGAGCTTTCCAGCCTGGAAATGTCTGTGGAAGTGCTGTCTGCGAAGGCCAGAGATGTGATGATTCAGACCCTGCAGGGCCTGGATGTGTGCCAGAGAGTGGAGCTTCTGGGGCCTAGAGAATGGGATGTCTCAGTGGAGCTAAGATGATTTCAGAGAAATCAGGCCAAAAGCTTCTTCCCATTTCCCTTCTATCAGAAATGTATAGGAATCTTGCAAGAATGCGGCCTGAATTCCAGATAGTTCCAGTAAGTGCAAACATGCCTCCTGTGACTCTCCGTATGCCTGAAACCGTCCTCAGAGCCAACCTGCATGGCCCAGGAGTGACCGCACTAAAAGCTGTGCTGTCTTCTGCCCTTGGGGTAATTTCTGGGCTGCTCTGTAAAGGGGAGTTCTGAGCCCAAGAGAGCTCCTGCCTCACATCTCAGGAGCAAAACACTCCTGACACATGCAGGAGAAAGAGCTCAGAGTTAAAACTGACCCCCAAGATCAGCTACCGATTGTGGCAAGCATAGGCAATTGCCCAACCTCACCATTGCTTCAGTTTCTTATTCTGAAAAATGGGATGATAAGAATACTCATCTTGTGGGATTCATAGGAGACTTAAAATGAGATCATATATGTGAAATTCTTACAGATGCCCCTAAATTTATGATGGGATTACATCCCGATAAATCCATTGCAAATTGAAAATATTGTAGGTCAAAAAGGCATTGCATACACCTCACCTGTCAAACATCATTGTTTAGCCTAGCTTGCCTTAAACGTGCTCAGCACATGTACGTCAGCCTACGGTTAGGCCAAACCATCTTACACAAAGCCTGATTTATAATAAAGTGCTGAATAGCCCATGTAATTTATTGAATACTATACTGAAAGTGAAAAACAGAAGAGTTGTATGACCTCGAATTAAAATTTCTCTGAATGGATATTGCTTTTACACCATCGTAAAGCTGAGAATTTTCAGTGGAAGCATAAGTCAAGGACCATCTGTATACAGATTGTTCATTATTAATAAAGATTGTAACAATTTTAGGGCCTCTCCACTATTATTGTTAGAAAGTTTGTTGTAACATTAGACGTCTTCCTGGGGTCATCTGCAAGGCTCTTCTGCTTCCAGGACAAGCGAGTTTGCTGCTCTCAGCTTTCCTTTTCATCAGAGTATTTGAAACTCCTGCCCTTTTCCTCAAAGGAAACCGTTTATTTCCCAAACTGTAAAGTCATTTCATTATTCTGTTTTGAGCTGGAGACTGATCAGAGGACTGTGAGTCTAACTGTAGGTGTGTGTTGAGTTTCTTTCTGATTTCAGAACCCTTAAGGATGTGTGTGTGTGTGTGTGGTGTGTGTGTGTGTGTCTGTGTGTGTGTGACCAGGGTGTGGTGGGGGTAGTTTTCTTACCTTCATAGTTATTTGTATTTACTGATATCCTCAAAATTGAGCCCTTGTCTACCTTCACTAAATCATTCTACAAATATTTTTAAAAATTAAGCTCCCACCCTGTGCCAATGACGGCGCTCATGTGCTGGAGAAACAGTGGTGGTTTTCAAGTAAATGCTTCCCTAGTCCTGGGTGCTTGAGGGGTGGCACCCACTCTGGGTATGTCCTCGTCCTTGTCCAGGGCAGGCTTGACTTCAGGGCAGTCCTGCTGGAAGTGAGGGGTGAGCGGGGATCTGGAGGAGGCAAATGAGAGAAGGGAGATGGCATGGGGCTGGGGGTGAGAGAATGGGGCTCAGGCCGCGATGGCAGCAGGAGGGGAAGCCGGATTTGTGGCCTGTCCTGTGGGCAGCCATCACTCAAGTGGTACCCAGGGCTCCATGGCTGGCTCAGCTACTGCCCAGCTGGGAAGTGGTGAACCCTGGCGGAGTGGCTCCACCTTCCAGGCCTCAATTTCCTCACGTGTAATGGAAGTACCAACCTCAGAGGATATTGGGAGAATGAAAGGAAGGATTATTGTTAAAGGGCTTAGACTATGCTCGAGAGGAAGTAAGCACTACATCAATGTTGGCAAAATAAAGATAAATCAACTAACGCACAATGAGTTTAACCTCAAGTGTATATTTTTCTTTTCAGAGCACTTTTTTTTCTGACTCTCAAAGCACATTGTGTTTTTGCTAACATTTCCTATTTGTTTGTGTTTTAGACGCCTTCCTGAGTCCTGGATCTTTCTTCCTTCTGGAAATCTTTGACTGTGGGTATTTATTTATTTCTGAATAAGAGCGTCCACACATCATGGACCTCGCGGGACTGCTAAAGTCTCAGTTCCTGTGCCACTTGGTCTTCTGCTATGTCTTTATTGCCTCGGGGCTAATCATCAACACCGTTCAGCTCTTCACTCTCCTCCTCTGGCCAATTAACAAGCAGCTTTTCCGGAAGATCAACTGCAGACTGTCCTATTGCATCTCAAGCCGTAAGATACTTAAGCTTCTATATTTTCGTCTTTATTGTGGGTGTGTATCAGAATTACGGCTCTTGATATGGATTCACTAGGCTTTCATTGTGTGCTGAGCTGTTTTTTTGTTTTGCTTTTGTTTGTTTTAGGTTTGAAATGGCTATTTTGTTCTCAATCCCCCAAAATTATTTTTTGAATGAATAATGCCAGTAGTTCAAAATTCAACAGCCACAGACAGGTATACGACGAAAAGTAAATATGCATTCTATTAGTTTCTTTAGTTATCCTCAGAACCAATCAGTATTAATTCTTTCTTAGTTATCCTTATAGAAATAGCATACATATAGCTCTTATACTTGTAAATGCATGTGCATCTGTGTATATGTCTATATAGATAGATACATATACATACATATATTTTTTAAAAAACGAGTGGCAGTATACTATATTGTTTTCTTCCTTGCCTTTTCTTCAGCTTTTCTTTTAAGATAATGGATTCACATAAAGTTGTAACAAATAATACTGAGAAATCCTGTACACTCCTTGGCCAGTTTCTTCCTATGGGAGCATCTTGCACAACTGAAATAGCATATTCCAACCAGAAAACTGACATTGATACAATCCACAACCCTACTCCTATTTCTCCACTTTTAAGTACACTCATTTGTGTGTGTGTATGTGTCTGTATGTTTGATTATGCTAGGCCATTTCAAACATGACCAATTTGACTGGCCTGAGTTTCAACAATTGAAAAGATGAATGAGTATATTGGGACATCTAGAAATGCATTTTGCTGTTGGTATGGATTAGCCTTAAGCCTATACCTATTCTCAAAAGTAGAGAATGCAGTGTGATATTAATAATGATATATGTAGGTATGAATATATTTTAAAATATGAGCTTTTAAAAAGTTTGGCTACTAAGAAATATCAGCTATCTAAGATTATGTCAAGAGTCCAAAATTATTGATATATTTTTGATACCATTTAAATAAAATGATCAAATTTGAATTTGAATCAAAACAATTCAAGCTATGTATAATTATCCAAGTGGATTACCACTGATCCAGTCTTAGTTGTTAAACTTCAGAATACTAACTTGTAAGGAAAAAAAGTCATAGACACATTCTTATTTATGACTTTTTTCACCAACTCAGAACTTGCAGATATGCCTGATACTATTTCAGATATAGTTTGAGTGCAAGACCTTCCATGTCTTGTATTATAATGCTTTACAGAAATATGTCTTGAAAGTCTTCATAAGATCCTAAGATTGAGTTATCATTGTAAAACAGCAACTTTAGTCTATTTGTCTGTGGCCTGTTGGGTACAACCACCAATTCAATCCAATACGACGCAATGTACTTTTCCTTGTCATAGACGTCACTCAGCAATGGTCTCCTAGTATGTATGCTTCTACGGTGGTATAGAAAAAGGAAAAACTTGTCCAAACAGCGCAGAGACAGTAGGAGATGATTTGAACAGGAACTGTAGCTGTTTGAAGAGAGACGAGCTTTTGTAATCAAGGGAAAGGAGATAGTCGACTGAGATTTAAAAGATGTTTATAATTTTAAATGTCTTTTTACCCTCTAGCAGTTGGTCTCTATTTAAGCAGAATTTAAACTTAACAAAGCAATACTGATTACGCTTTTCATTGAAACCTGCATTTACGTGACTCGCATGCACCTATGGAGATTCCAAAATCTGTTAGTTTGCAATGTGAAATCCTGTATGTTTGTACTGTGATAACCCCTACCCAAATTTCAAGTGGATGGTTAAGAGTTGAGCTTCTCATTTGGAGTTAAGAAATAAGAAACAGGATTTGGAATCAGAGTCCACGAGAGCACCATATTTTTCTTTTGATTGATGGTAAAGATATGCTAAGTTTATGGCAGGATTGTGGAGATATTTTTCCCAGGATGCGTTAGCATATCTGTTTCTGGTGGAAATTAAGATGGGCAACAAATTCAGAAAGCAAGGCAGATTTTTATCCATCACAAATTATTTAGAACAAACTCCAAATGAAACTCGAGAATTAACCATCTAAGATAACTGACATCTCAATGTGGGTGCAATGAAGGGTGGGCAGTCTAATTTCACTGAAGGACCTAGAAGCACCTCCATCCAGGTATACCCAGTGATGCTCTGTGCCTTCTTCCCCAGAGGAAGCACCTCCATTCAGGTACACCCCAGCAATGACCTTTGCCTATGTCCCCGGAGGAAGGCTTCCTAGGGCTTTGGGCCAAGCAATAGTAGAAGCATTTTTTAAAAATCTGAAGCGGGAAGGGAAGATTTCTCCCTCTAGAGGAGCAGTCCTGGCTGCTGGGAAAAGAGAATACCGTAGAAAGTGAGGGTGATGATCCTGGGTGGCTCATGGGCACCTCATGGCGATAAGCCCGTGCAAGCTATCCCCAGGTTTGAGAGAATCCGCGCCAGGATTCTCCGTTTCTGGTATCCCCATACGTGTTAGCAGGGCTGTTCTCTTCCTGCTTCCTTTTCCTTGCTCTAGATAATTGACAGACTTCATCTGTCAATTATTTCACAGTAACCAAGGCCATGTAAAAAGAGTGTTTAGGAAACCTTGCTGGGCCACTGATCAGCCAGAGGAGGAGACAGTTCGTGGTGAATTCAGCAGCTTAGCTAAGAGATGACTCTGCAGCATCTGTGCTGTAACTCTCCTCTGCTTCCCTCTGACTTAAGATAGAAACTGTTCATGCCTTTAATTGTGTCTTCTGGTGCATGAGTCACTCTGAGCTTAGACAGTCATGAGCATTCATCATTTGCAGCTGATTTTCTAAGGAAAAGGCAGAAAAAAACGTTTCCTTGAGACACGGAGCCCTTCCATCTCTGTGTTCGCTTTCGTCTAGCAGAGCTATGTCTTTGTCTCTTATCTCATTAAATATTTGTTAAGAGCTTGGTGTGTTAACAAGTAAGTTCAAAGCGGTTACCAGCCCTGGTGTGGTAAAGCTCTCATGCAAAAGGCCATGCTGATGTAAAAGACAAATAGAGACAAAACAAGCAGTAAAGACAGCCTGGGTAACAGCAGGACACACCAAGACACCGAGCAGAGAATTTTATTCTATTGGCAGCAACCAACCTCATGAATAACAAGTTCAAAGTAATATAATCTCGATGGATGATTTTTAGAGGGTCGCTTTGTCTTATTTTTGCCTAGATTTGTAGAAAGGAAAGGCCAAGTCAGGCTGGCTTGGCATGCTGAAGGAGGAAGGGAGGATGGAGCCGGCTTCTTTAAGGTAAAAAGAAGGAAGAAAGTTAGAAGAAGAGGGGTGAAGGGTAGAATTTCATTGCCTTTCCACTAAGCAGGATGTGCCATTTAATCTCTAGGGAAAGGTGGCCAAGACTGGCTTTTTTTTCCTTTCTGACATTGTGGATTTCAAAACAAAACAGAAAGATTAGGAGAATCTATTAATGTCAGGGTTAAAAAAAAAAAAAAAAAGGCAGGGGGTGGGAAGGATTGCCGATGACCTAATTGTCCTGGAAAGGGCCAGTGAAATGAAACACAGTGGACACCAGCCTCATTCTACAGCCGCCAGCCCTGGTGCTGTGCTTCCAAATTCAGTGTTGACCATCCCCACCCCGCACCCCCAGGCCTGGTGCCTTGCTTCCAAATTCAGTGTTGCTGTGAACAGGCTTTATGAGCTGGAGCCTGCCACTGAATATTCCTGGACTATGACGCTTACGGTTTTAAACGGCTGTTGGATGCACAGCTACACATCTTCCTTTAATGGGCAAGGCCACATGGTGGCAAGAAGGAAGTGAGAATTTGGAGTGCCAGCCTGCAAAATTACACATTCTGCCCCCCCTGCTACAGGCTCCATCCATCGCCTTCGGTGAGCCACATAAACTCTCTGAGTCCAAATAACGGGGCCAATCACAATGGCTGCTTCAAAATGCAGAATGAGATGCTCTGTCTGAAAGTGCTTTAGAAATTCCTTAAAGTACATCACATTTAGGATGGAAATTGGAATTTGTGTCCATGGAAGGAGGAAGAGTGGGGGCCTTGGCAAGGGTGTCTTGATCTTCCTATTGGTTCGTTACTTGGACAGGTAACTTCAAAACACTCAGCTACATTTGAAGTAAAGGGATGGAAGAGTTGACCAGGCTTCCAATCTGTTTTCTTTTTTTTTTTTTTTTTTTTTTTTTTGAGACGGAGTCGTCCGCTCTGTCTTCCCGGTGGAGTGCAGTGGCGGATCTCGCTCACTGCAAGTCCGCCTCCCGGGTTTATGCCATTCTCCTGCCTCGACCTCTCGAGTGTGGGATACAGGCCCCGCCACCTTGCGGCTAGTTTTTTGTTTGTTTTAGTAGGAGCCGGTTTCACCGCCCGTGTTAGCCAGGATGGTCTCGATCTCCTGACTGTGTCGCCCCGTCTTGGCCTCCAAAGTGGGTGGGCTGGGTTACGGGCTTGAGCCCCGCACCCCGGCTTCCAATCGTTTTTAATAAAGGGTTTAGAATTTTTGATTTTCCACTTGGGAAGTTGTTTACTTCCTTTTCACCACCCCCACCGCACCGCACACTTGATGAGTGTTTGCCACTGTATTTGTAGAAGGTTCACAAAAGGAGAGTAAGCTCCATATTACCTCACACAACACTACTGCGTGTAGTGGTGAAAATGGTATCTATGTCTCCCTGGCATAATAATAAACATTTGTAACATACTTCAGGATGTCTAAGTCACTTCAGATTTGCTACTCTAGAAGGGATTTGGCAGTGACCAGGAGGCCTGGCAGAAGTTGGTCTGCTCCTATCTGGAAGGTGGGATCAGGGCCTGGTAACAATCAGGAACAGTGGCAGGAAGGGCTGTGCATGCAAGAGGACTGGGAGCTCCGAGTTGCTGGAGAAAGTGCAGAGCAAGTCATGTAATTAGTGGAACCTGTCTGAAATTGACGACCACGGAGAATGAGAGATCTCAACACTGCTTTCCTGAGAGGAAGCAGATATTCCACCCAGTCAGAGCCTTGGGGCGAAAAGGCAGTCAGGACTTCCATCTGGGCTGGGGACTTGTGCTTTTTAGTCCCTCCTCTGGGCAAGGGTGCCTCAATTTTGAGTCTGTTCATGTACTTATTGACCAAGGTGTCACCAGGTAGGTTTGAAAACCTAACAAGACAAACTAGTGGAACAGAGCAGTCTTTGGCACATGAGTCATAACATGAGACCTACTAGAGGCTGGTGTTTCTGAATCTCTGCCCTGAAAGGTGTGCGAGCTGTTGGTTTTGTGTGCTTTCCTGTGTATGCCATTCTAATCCCAGACACTAGCAGACTGATTCGCTATTCTGCCAGCACTGGAAACTGTCTCCGGGTGTGTGACTGCCAGGCGACCTGCTAGGTGAGGCCTGAATTTGGATTTCCTCCTCCTTATGGACAAAGTACTTTTTGCACGCTGGATTATTAAGTTGCAAAACAAAACAAGCTTTCCTTCTTCTCTTCCTTCTTCCTTCTTCTTCCCTGCTTTGCCTAGGAGCTCCCCTTGAGGGAGGTCATCTGTCATTCTGATGGCCTCAGGATGATGCTGTGGGTGCTGGGCCAGCACTTTCATTTTGCTGTCATGGCTGTATATTAACCCACCATCAGCAGGCTGGGGACACTCCTACCAGCTGCAGACCCTCCTGGCCGGCAGCACAGGGAAGGCAAGGTGACCTCTCAGGAGCCTCCGCTATGGTAACTGAGGGCAATCCTGGCCGCATCCATGTGCGATCATCTGCTTTCATTCTATGTGTTAAAAGTTTATACCAAGTGAACCTAGCTCTCCAGCGCTGCCTGGCTGCCTTTCTGACTCTCCGAGAAGTGAAAAAAGATGGAGGGCGGCAGCTTCCTGATGTTTGTCAACTTGGCCAGGCAACAACTGGGTGTGGGCCACCCCCCAACCCCACAAATGAAAATACAAGGGAAGTCTGCGGCGTCATGGGTAAGAAAGCTGTTGATCCCCCAAAGAGAGCATCGCTGTGGCTTTTCCAACCACTGCATGACCTTGAGAGAAGCAGTTTGTTCTGCTAACTCTGCAGCCGGCTTCCTCTGTGCCTCTCCTCCCCGCCTGATTAATGACAGGGCTGCTTTTTCTCATTTCAGTCTAAGCGGAGTTTTCACTCTTTGAGTTCCAAACAGGTTTTGACTCCTTCATTTGTCCCAGTAGTTACTCATCTCTAAGATGTCAGAAAGGGAGTGTCCCTGAGTGGCCCCTGTCCTAACCCTTCATATCACTGCCTTCGAGCCTGTCAAAATGTAGGGTTGGGCAGGACCTACTGGCTACCACTGCTGGGAGGTCACAGCCTCAAATTTGGGTCCCCTCTTTGAAGGTCCAAAGAGTCATCTGTATCAGTTCCCAGATGGTGATCACCTTCCCAGATAACTGGCTGTGGGTGGACATGATCCTAAAACTGGTGATCTTGCCCTTCAAAGTAGCTGCACAACAGTGGCTTTGGTGAGTCAAGTCAGATGGAAAGGAATTTAAAAGACCCAAGCCTCTCAGACCCGCCCAGGCCTCCTTCTGCCTGCGGGTGTGAGGTTCTAACCCAAAGGCAAAACCCTGGCCCCTGGACTGAGCAAGGGTTCCAGGAGTTTTATCTGTTGGGACAGCCTTTCCCTCTTTTTACCCTGTCACCTGCGGGTACCTTTCACTTCTGAAGTGTGTCCACGCTGCACAGCTGAAACAGGCAAACACAGCCTGCCTTCACCTGGAGTCGCACACCCTGACGGCTTGACATCACGAGATCCCTCCGCCTCCAGCAGTGACGGGCTAGTGGGGGTGCTTCCAGAAACGGACGAAGAGCAACCTTCCTTGTTTTCTTTTCTAGTTCTAAGGGGTGTATCTCCTGGGAGACCTCGGGAAGTGACGGGGAATTGTTATAAATAAAGTTTCGGTGCTGCAAAAGAAATAGCACTCGAATATAAAATTTTCTTTTTAATTCTCAGCAAGGCAAGTTACTTCTATAGAAGGGTGCGCCCTTATAGATGGAGCAATGGTGAGTGCACACTTGGACAAGGGAGAGGAAGGGGTTCTCATCCCTGAAGCACATGGCCCCTGCTGCTCTGTCCTTCCCCTATTGGCTAGGGTTAGACTGCACAGGCTAACCCAATTCCCATTGGCTAATTTAAAGAGAGTGACAGGGGTGAGTGCTTTGGCGGGAAAAATGGTTATGACAGAGTAGGTAATCCGAATGAGTCAGGGTGGAGTAGGTAATTGGAATGAGTCAGGGTGGAGCAGGTAATCCAAATGAATCAGGCTGGAGTAGGTAATCGGAAGGAGTCAGGGTGCAGGAGGTAATCCGAAAGAGTCAGGGTGGATAACCGTGCCCGGCTAATTTTTATATTTTTAGTAGGCAGGGTTTCACCATGTTGCCCAGGCTGGTCTTGAACCCCTGACCTCAAGTAGTCCTCCCACCTCGACCTCCCAAAGTGCTGGGATTACAGGAGTGAGCCACTACGCCCGGCTGCAGTCTGGTTTTCTAAAGATCTTACAATCTCTTACAAAACGAGTGCTACCTGCCACATGTTATACTAATCAGCATTAACAGGACAGAACCATCCATCCATCCCATGTTTGGGCATAAATGGACCTTGTTCTGTTTTCTCCTCTCTTAGTAAAGCTTTGTGGATAGTACAACAAACAAACAAACAACAACAAAAGACCATATGAGGCTAGCAAGACAGCATGCCAAATGGAATGTAGCAGAAGCAATCCAGAAATTGCTTTAATTTAGATATCACTTAAAATTCTTTATCAAGTTAAAGAATTTAAGTATCTGAATGTACATGATACTGGAATGATAGACGGGAGAAAAATGAAAGAATCGCGATCTGTGCAAGCTAAGAGGAGCAACACTTCCTGATTCTGCCTTTTTATTAGCCAGCTAGTATTTATTGAGCACTTACTGTTTCAGGAACTGTTTTGAGTAGTTAGGCACAGAGAGTTTAAGTGACTTGCCCAGGGCCACACAGGAAGTGGTGGGGCAGAGATTGGGACCAGGAAGTCTTTGAGTGAAGAGCCTTTCACTTTAGCACAACCCAGCCCTGCCGTGCATTTGAGGAGCCAAGCTCTGGAGGTGAGGCCATGTGTCCAGCTGGTCAGTGTAGTAAGTGATGTGCTCTCAAACCTGTGACTTCTGAGGTGCCACTCCACGAGGCTATGGAATAAAAAGAGAAGCATAGTCATTAATGGGCAGCTATTTTCAGCAGCAGTCGTTACACTTGCTACATTTGTCATGTGTTGACTATGTATTAAGCATTGTGCTAAACTTTTCCTAGCCATTACCTCATTTACTAACACCACCACTCTGCGAACAAGCAATTCCCCTGTTAACTGAGGCCTAGCGGTTGGATGACTTGCCTAAGGCTGGACAGTGAAGAAGAGAGCTGAGATTCCAAAATCCATTTTTTTCTACCACACTTTGAAATAAGCAAATGTCAAATGCTATGCAAGTTTTTATTTTAACACCCAAGGATGATGTTAAGCAGACATCTGCTAGGATCAAACCTGTGCATGCTAATTCACTGCAGAATGCCTGTCGCCGCCCAGCAGGCATTCTTTAACAAACATCCCGAGCTCAGCCCAGGGGGCCAGGCACTGGGGTCAGCACCTGGAGAACAGAGATGAGAGGGGTGCAGCTGCTGTCCTCGGTAGGGACCCAGTCTAGTGGAGGAGGCTCATAGACCCAGCATGGTAGAGCAGTGAGTTGACGGCTAGACTGGAGGTACACAGGGTGTGCAGGGAACAGGACAGCCCAGCCATCCTGTGCAGGGCACAGCAACGTCCCCGTGAAGCAGCATCACGAGCCAGGTGCTGAGGAATGAGGGGAATTGTGATTGGCAAGAGGAAAGGTGGTTCAGTAGGTGGAAGAAGCATATGCTGGCATCACCAAGTGGCTAAATGGGTTTATTCAGGCAGCCAGGCACCCAAAGGAGATGAACCTATCAAATGTCATCATGACCTTGCTGTGTCATGAGGCTGTGCAAATGAATGAGGCCAGAGGAAGCATCCACAGACACCTGCAGGAGAGTGGGCATGCATACAGTGGCGCCTAGCAGCGACTTGCAGCCGGTGACCCTCTGTCACTAGATGGGCTCCAAGTATCCATCCCTCAGAAATTTCAATCATTGTGACCATCGGTTTACTTCAAGATTTATTTTTGTCTTGACCTGAGCAATTGTTCAAAATGTGCCTTGAGAAACTATTAATTTGAATTTGAAAAAAAAAAAGTCTGTCCATGCATAATCTTTTATAGAAAGATGCCCAGCTGGGTCATTATTCCCTTGAACCATTTACTAAATATTATTAAGTAATAACATTTACTTACTTTTTTTTATTACTAAGTACATATTACTTAGTGATAACATTTACTAAATATTATTAAGTAAAAATAGCATAATACAAAACTGTTGGTACATTCGAATACCAATTTTATAAATATAGACTGGAAGTAAACTTCTCAGAGTGCTATTTTTAGGAAGTAGAGATGATTTTAGAAAATTGTCTTATTATCTGGATGTCTTATGTTTTACACAATGATCTTGTATTTTATAAACTGGAAAAAATACAAAATGAAACCCAAACACCAAAAAAGGACAAAATAAGGAACAGCTTCTGGAATGAGTAGAAAAGGAAAATATAAAGTGAGCCCATTGTGAAATCAAGTGTGGTGAAATTCATCAGCACCTTTTATTGATTGATGGATGGATTGAGTGCCTCTTCCAGGCTGGGTGTGGCAGAGGACCTGGGACCAGGGATGACAAGGAAGGTGTTTCAGGCTGTGCCTTACAGGACCTGAGCAGAGCATAATCAACCCTCGTCCCAAATATTGCAGTCATTCATGAAAAGGAACTGAGAGGAAAGAACTGCGTGCTTGGTGTCACAACTGAATTATATCCCTCCAAGATGTTCAAAGCCCAGTGCTTGTGAATGTGAACTTGTTTGGAAACAGAGTCTTCATACGTGATCAAGCTAAGATGAGGCCATGAAGGTAGGCCCTAATCCCACAAGCCTGTGTCTTTATAAAAAGGAGAAATGTGGACACAGAGAAAGACATGCAGAGAGGAAGACGATGTGAAGATACGAGGACAATGGCCCCTGGAAGCCAAGGAACACCTGGCTCCCAGCAGCTGGGAGAGAGCCGTGACACAGATCCTCCCTCACATGCTCAGAAGGAACCAACCCTACTAACACCCCGATCTGAGGTTCCTGGAATCCAAAACTCAGACAATCAATTTCTGTTACTTAAATTCCCCAGTCTGTGGTCCTTTGGCAGCCTCAGGAAATGAATCCAGTCTGTGTTCTAAGTCTTTCCTTCTACTGTGGCGGTGAAGTCCAATTTCCTGGTAAATGACACATTAATATGGTCTCTATTTCTCTCTCCTCTCCCTTTTCCTCCTTTCTATGTCTCCCACCCCGCCTTTATTTTATTGATAAGATAGGAAATGAGAGATTATGCAATAAAATACCTTGATTTTATCCATGGACCAGGCCAAGAAATCCTTTTTCCCACCTCTTAATTCTAGGAACTCAAAGGAGTAAAGTAGGGCTGGTGACACTGGACGTGGAGGAAGGTGATAAACTGTATATAAACTGTGTAGGAGCCTCACCTGGGGGCAGCTGCCCCACTCAGGTCCAGCCAGTGGTTGCCATGCTGGAAACCCAGCCCCAACGGGTGGATTTTCTGCTGACCGGAGGGAAAGCCTCACACGTTTCCTTCACCATGTGTTCCTTGCTCAGCACGTTCATCCGGCTTTTGTGTCATCTCTTTAAATACGCTGTTCGGGGCCAGGTGCGGTGGCTCATGCTTGTAATCCAGCACTTTGGGAGGCTGAGGCCGGTAGATCACCTGAGGTCCGGAGTTTGAGACCAGCCTGACCAACATGGTAAAACCCCGTCTCTACTAAAAATAAAAAAAAATTAGCTGGGCGTGGTGGCGGGCGCCTGTAGTCCCAGCTACTCGGGAGACTGAGGCAGGAGAATCGCTTGAACCCGGGAGGCAGAGACTGCAGTGAGCTGAGATCGCACCACTGCACTCCAGCCTGGGTGACAGAGCAAGACTCTGTCTCAAAAATACAAATAAAATAAGAAATATTAATACGCCGTCTGAGTCTTCAGAATGGCTTTGCACAACCACTAGGGCAGTCTGCATAGGAAAGATAGAATGAAACTCTGTCCTTCAAACATAGAGAAAGGCAGAAGGGAGATAGGAGAGGGACACCCGTCACAAATCACGTGGGGGCATTGCCTACCCATTTTGCAATATTCGGTTCTGTCTTACTGGCAGCCTCTCTGGCCAAAAAAGACAACAAATCTTTGGTACCTCCACTTGCTCTGCATGAAGAACTATAAAATGAAGTCATCTCACCAAGATCATCCATTCTGTTGTACCACGTACTTCTAGGGTTTTTAATCTGAAGTATCGAGGAAGCTGTCTATCTGCCTCTCCAGCTCAGTTTAGATGTAATGTTTTCTCCTCATAGTCACTGTTACACTCTGGCCCAATTCCTAGTGAAATGATTTTATTTAGATTTGGGCTTTTACTTGGCTAAACGTTTCCATATGATGCTTATTCCAAAATGAACTCTTCATGCCAACACATTTTTGTTTATTTAGGAGAAAGAAGGAGGCATTGGGAGTGAGGTCTGATGATGACATTAGTGTGTTATTAGCTCAGGTCATCTGGTAATAGTGAAGGCTGTGTGGCCAGCATACCTGGTGATGGGAAGCATATTAAATATCCAAATGAAACGGTCTCATGAAGCTGATTCAATGGAGACTGATAAGTAAGGACACTGGAGTTCTAAGTGTTTAACAGGAATAATGTAACGGTGATAGCATGCCTTACATATTTTGAGTAACGATCCATTTCTATTTTAAATGTATCTATCTGCCTGTCTCTCCTCTCTCCTCTCTCTCTCTCTCTCTCTCTCTCTCTCTCTCTCTCTCTCTCTCTCTCTTACTGTGAATCTGTGTCCCTGGTACAAGAAATGACCTTATATTTTAAATAGGGAATTTAGTCACTCTAAATTTCACACAGGTGGCCCTAAAGAAACAGCAAGTTTAGGAATACACATGTGATACTGAATTGTATGAGTGGATGCTTGGCTTAAGTCAAGTTGTCTTAGCTATTCATATGGTTTATAAATAAATTAATTCTCAGACAAGGTGCCCATTTGTTTTTGGAAGCATTAAATTTCACTTGTGACTTAAGTTACGGCTTTCAAATTAGGTTGTAAGTTTGACTTCGGTGTCTTGTAACTTTATAAGGCGATCGTGTGTGGTCTTCACAGCGCAGTCGGTATTTCCAGGAGGTAAACAAGGCAAACCATTGGGGTATATAGAAAAAACAAACCTGAGAGCTTCTATTTATGTTCCTTTTATCTCATCTCATATCGCACCATCATATTGTATCATATCATAGATGTCCAGATAGGACATTTAATATATTTTAAAAATTATATAAAATACAAATTTTACATGTATAAGAGTTGTATATGCTAATGGTGCATATTTAATTTTTTTTTTTTTAAAGGAATCAAAAACATTGGAAGACTACTACTGCCTTAGCCTATGGGTTTTGGTTTCACCATACTGGAGATAGAATTTAAATAGCACGGTCAGGCGCAGTGGCTCAAGCCTGTAATCCCAGCACTTTGGGAGGCCGAGATGGGCCGATCACAAGGTCAGGAGATCAAGACCATCCTGGCTAACACGGTGAAACCCTGTCTCTACTAAAAGATACAAAAAACTAGCCGGGCGAGGTGGCGGGCGCCTGTAGTCCCAGCTACTCGGGAGGCTGAGTCAGGAGAATGGCATAAACCCGGGAGGTGGAGCTTGCAGTGAGCCGAGATTGCGCCACTGCACTCCAGCCTGGGCAACAGAGAGAGACTCCGTCTCAAAAAAAAAATTAAAAAAAAAATGTAAATAGCACCCTTAAAGTAAGGGGGAAATAGGTTTTATGAAAACAAGCTCTAAAGCAAGGGAATCCTAATGGCAAAAAGTATTTTATATTTTCTCTATTTCAGTTTATCTTGGGCCCAGATGGGATCTAAGGCATTGTCAAGCATTTTGAGACCTCCCTTCTCTGGTCCTATTCTGGTTCTCCTGAAAGGAGGGGAAATATTACATTAAAAGTATTCTCCAATTCCACGGTCTGTTTTGAAGGAAAAATCCTAGAAACTCTTTGGTAGATACAGTGTTTTATCATACTGTTTGGTAGATGCAGTGTTTTTTCACCTCTTCTGCCTCAGAGTATATGGTTACATGATATGGAAAGTGTGGAGGAGAGCAGTTATTTTCTAGCATCCTTATGGCTGCCTTTGTAGCTTTCATGTGGCTATTTTTGGGTATATTCAATGTGGACATACTGTGCTAGGGCCGTGGAGCAGAGGATCCTGCCCTGGTGTTATGGTAACACACACTTGGAGCCTGGAGTCTTGGCTTCTGAACAGTGGCCTAACCACCTTGGTGACTCAGTCAACTTACTTGGGCTTGGTTTTTTTATTGTAAGATGAGGGAAATAAATTGTAAAGTGCTAGACAAATGTAAAGTGAAGGTATTCTTGCTGTGATTTCCCCACTTAGTCAGACCATCATGCCGGCAGATGGAGTTGTGCATGTTTTAAAAGGGAGTTTTGGTAACTTGGTAATCTCTTCCCAACTTCTTCTTCATTGATTTCATACAGATAGCTTGACATTGACCTTTGTGGGAATATTTGCACCATAGAAATCAGCAGAACTGTAAATCAGGGCTTTTTTTCATCCCACCTGCTTCCTCCCCACCACACAAGAGCTGGTTGTTAAACATTTTCCAGCACAGCAGCATTGGCACCGTCACTGTGGATGGGGGTGGAGATCTACAGTCATCTTGTGCAGGTTGCATGCCCACCCCAGGGCATGTGATTCTCTTGCCAGAAGAACAAGGCACCAACTCATCAGACACAGACACCAGCCATCACAGGGCATTCCAGGTGAATGCGTGCGTGTTCAGTTGGTCTTTACAGGCATCACATATTACATGCTCTATGCTACCAGGTGAGTTGGTAGATGAGGAAGAGACCCTGTCCTTCAGCCCAATCACAGTCTAGTGACAGTGAGCTCTGAGTGTTATCCAAACAAGAACAAACCCAGAGCTGGTATGCGCAGGGCCCCACAGGAGCAGAGGCACCAGCTGTGCTGCCTGTGAAGCCTGTCCCAGGGCAGTGGCCTGGGCAGGTGGCGTTAGGGGAGGAGGTTTCTGGCTGGATTCCCTGATCCAATTCCAGGGCTTTGAGGATTTCTGAATATGCCATACCCCTCCCAGCCAGTTCTTTCACCAGGGTAATTATGGTGTTCATAAATTGACATTGTTCATGTACAATTTCTACATCAGTAGCCAACTTCTTTAAATGGAAAGGAACAGATTATATATACCTATGTCTCCAACTAGAGCTGAACACGATTAGTAAGAGAAAACATAAGCATAATGCCAATGCCTTCCTACTGGATTACCATGCACCTGATGGACTCCCCCAGGGACACACAGGGAGAAGCATCTCTTCTGGACTCGGATATCGCCTGCAACATTGTGACAGTCTGTTAACACAGGTCTCCACCACAGCCTCTCCTAATGCGTCCTCCATCTGGCACACCATAAGGCTTTTTAAAGCACGCTCAAACAGTGAGATGCCCCTTGATTCAACTTGGTAGACATCTATTGAGCACCTTCTGTTACCACGTACCAGGCATTGACGGGAGCCCAGTTCTGACCCGAGGCTAGGTTTTCCAGCTCAGCTCCTCCCTGGCTCCCAAGCGGATGACCGAGTTCTCCGGTGTTCCCCTGTCCTTTCGCGTCCCCACGCCTGTGCTCACTCCGCCCCTCCCCTGGCTTGCCTTCTCCACTGTCCGCTCATCTTTCATTGCTGAAATGCTGAGTCAAGCCCTAATGATAAAACACCTAAAAGGAAATTGTGACAAGGACACGAAAGCCTGATGGTGAAGAACACGTGCAACATGAGAACCGCATTAGCAGGTGGGCAAAGGTGAATCAAAGCCACGTGTGAGGGGAAAGTCAAATTAAGGCAGAAGCTGGCAGCACTGGGTGATATGGTTTGCCTGTGTGCCCACCCAGATCTCAACTTGAATTGTATCTCCCAGAATTCCCATGTGTTGTGGGAGGGACGTAAGAGGAGGTCATTGAATCATGGGGTCCAGTCTTTCTCGTGCTATTCTCGCGATAGTCTCACGAGATCTGATGGGTTTGTCAGGGGTTTCCGCTTTTGTTTCTTCCTCATATTCTCTTGCGGTGGCTACCTAAGAAGAACCTTTCATCTCCCACCATGATTCTGAGAACTCCCCAGCCATGTGGAACTGTAAGTCCAATTAAACCTTTTGAACTTTTCTTTGTTTCCAGTTTTGAGTATGTCTTTATCAGCAGTGTGAAAATGGACTAATACACTGGGGAAAATCATCTGAATTAAGAGAGTGCTGGGGTGGGGCCTGGGATACCGGGGCTGATGCTGCCCCAGCATTTTGGCTTCCACAGTGGAGCACAGGGAGGAAGCTGGGAAAGAAGGAGGAAAGAACGATTGCCCGGAAGCGTTTCACTGTCCTAAGAAGAGTGAGCCTGAAGATTGAAGAAGTCAGTTGCAGAGGTTGTCTGCCATCCTGGACAAGAGACACACTTGTTGTAGACATCTGCTTGAGGACAGAAGAGACTGGGGCTGCTGTTGCCTCTTCTGTTTCATGGCTTTACTCTGAGAGCCCTGAAAGCATTGACCCTTTGCTTCAGTCATAACCATTGAGTTATTCCCACCCAGCCCAATGTGGGTTCAGAACCCTTTTTGAAACAGAGACATCTCCAACTTCTATTTGTGTCTAAGAGTGTTAGTCTCCTTTGTCAGACTATGAAGAAGCCTTGTCAAGGCAGGAGGGAAGCGTGCTCTTGGCAGCCTCGCAAATCTGGCTTTAGCTGAATGGTATTTTGTGTTTGTTTTCTTTAATCCTAGTCAACTGGACATGGAGCAGTTGAGAGAGGCAAGTATGTGTGAGCCTGGACAGCTTTCCAGGTCTGGGGGCAGAGAAAGGTTGATAGCCCTTCATGGCAGGGTGCATGCAAAAAGTTTTGCTTGCAAACGTAGATGAACTTTACTGTCTACTCAATTTGGTGTATCGTTTGAAAGGTAATGCTGTATTCAGAATAAAAGAATGTGTATATCTACCTAAAAAGCAGAAATTATAATGGGTTGGTGGCTGGTGGGACTTTTAGAGTTTGAGCTATCAACAGGAGACTTGGATCTTGTGTTTTTGTGTTTTCTGTTTTTTTTTTTTTTTAAGGTAGGGGAGGTTATTCTACTGTGTGGTCCAAGGGGGCATACCCCTCAGCTATTGCACAGATCTCAGTGTTTCAGGCACGTGCTAGGCTTCAGAATGTAAATACTAGAATGTTTTAGGTTCAAAAATTTCTTGTTACGAATTTAGAATATGGGTTTTACCTGTAACATGTGCCAGAGAGACAGACCTGAGAACCACACTCATGCTGAAGGACCAAGGTATCTGAACCTGATCACTGAGCACGAGATCAGGGTGAGTCACTGCAGTCTGTTTGCTGGGTACCCACGTGTGTTTTGCAAATCCAAGAGTATGGGAAATGGCAGAGAAGGAATGAGCCATGGCTTCAAAAACCTTGAGATTCAGCACAAATATGTCCGCTGGGATGTGTGAACATTTTCAACCCACAGATATGTGGAAGCCTAATTCTACAGAGACATTTGCTAACTAGGCAACAGATTACAACACATGCGGTGTTTGAGTTATGGAAGAGTAGGATCATAAGTTAAATAGGGTCATTAATGTAGCTTGCCAAATTGTGAAGATTCTTGTAGTAGTATTAAAATTGTACTCAAGCCTATAGAAATGTGAAGCATCTAGACAGTCTCTATGGGGTATTTAAATAAGTATTTAAAATGTCACATAAAAAATGTAGCTGGTAGTCTTACCAAAGAAAAAACTGTTAGTACGAAGCTGGATCTGGTCTGATTTTTTGAAACTGCAGATGGGCCTGTTGCCTTTATCTCAGTCTTATCTAAGGCAGGCCAGCAGAACAGGTTTGGAGGTCAACATAGATAGTTTTGAAATATGGTCACGTGCCCCATAATGACTTTTCAGGCAGTAGACCACATTTACAATGGTGTTTGCTAAGATTGTAATACGGTATTTTTGCTGTACCTTTTCTATGTTTGTTTGTTTGTTTGTTTGTTTATTTATTTATTTTTTAGAGATGGAGTCTTCCTCTGTCACCCAGGCTGGAGTGCAGTGGCCCAATCTCAGCTCACTGCAACCTTCACCTCCTGGGTTCAAGCGATTCTCCGGCCTCAGCCTCCCAAGTAGCTGGGACTACAGGTGTGTGCCACCATGCCCAGCTAATTTTTTTGTATCTTTTAGTAGAGACGGAGTTTCACCATGTTGGCCAGGCTGGTCTCGAACTCCTGACCTCAAGTGATCCGCCTGTGGCCTCCCAAAGGGCTGGGATTACAGGCATGAGCCACTGCGCCCAGCCCTATGTTTATTTTAGATACACAAATACTTACCATTGTGTTATAGTGCCCTACAGTATTCTGTACAGTCACATGCTGTACAGGTGAGCAGCCTAGGAGCAATAGGCTTCTGAAACCCCCAAAATTTGAGACAGGCCTCAGTAAATTTAGAAAGCTTATTTTGCCAAGGTTGAGGACGCGTGCCTGTGACACAGCCTCAGGAGGTCCCGACAACATGTGCCTTGGTGGTCAAAGTACAGCTTGGTTTTATACATTTTAGGGAGACATGAGACATCAATCAACGTATGTAACATGAACATTGGTTTGGTCTGGAAAGGTAGGACAACTCAAAGGAAGGAGAGGGCTTCCAGGTCACAGGTAGGTGAGAGATAAATGGTTGCATTCTTTTGAGTTTCTGATTAGCCTCTCCAAAGGAGGCAGTCAGACAGGCATTTATCTCAGTGAGCAGAGGGATGACTGAATAGAATGGGTGGCAGGTTTGCCCTAAGCAGTTCCCAGCTTGAATTTTCTTTTAAGTGATTTTGGGGCCTAAGATATTTTCCTTTCACGTTCCCCAAAATTAAAAAAAAATTTTGGAGAAAGCATTTTAGAAGAAGATGAGTCTCTGTTCCCAGGTTTTGTCTAATCTCTCATTACTAGGATGACTTATTCCTACACGGGTAGGTTCTGAGTTATTAGGAAAGCTCATTTTTATAAAGTTGTTCTATGAAGAGAAAATAGAGGAAGGAAGATAAACAACAGCAAGCAAAAGAACAATCCTGGAAAAATCAATATAGGCCACATTACTCTGAAGCCCATACATCAGTAGGCAGGTATGAAAGTGGCTTATGTATGTCAATAGGTTGCTTTTATTTTCTTCTGAAGTTTAAGTTATCTGGCTTCAGTTCACAGGGCTTTACAGAAGCACAGCTTAGTTTTCAGTGACTCCAAATTAGGAAAAATTGGGAAAAAAAGGAAGGAACAAAAAATTGAAAACATTATTTTAAGACTTGTAGCCCAGAAAACTTAGAATTCAGTCCAAATTGTAGAAAATAATAAAAATTGAAAAACATTAGATAAGACTAGAATCTAACAGCAGGTGTACTACAGTTTTGAAACATAATTATTCTCTCTTCCGTTTCCCATTTTTACTAAAGAGAAATCATGGTAGGACTGGTTTGCTTTATTATACTTGGCCTAATGATTTATATACAGTGCAGCAAGAATAATCATTTTTACATAGGCTTTTAAATTGGCTTTGGTGGAACTGTGTTCCATAGGAGGAATCTCAGATAAGACTTTTTTAAAGCCAAGCCCAGCCATGGATTTGTGCCATCAAATACCTATGAGTTTGGTGATCCTCTCCTCTTGAGGTTCCAAGATAAACTTGAGGCTCCTGGACTTGTCAGAAAGTGACACTGTTTACCTACCACAGGTCAGGAACCCTGTGCAGGGCCTGCATAGACAAAGGTATGAGGCCACTTTTTTCCAAGTGGTTTTTATTGGCTTCATAAGTCAAGTTTGATTCCTTAAAGGAGAGCACACCATTTCAGTCAAAGTCTTGGTAAAATAAACAGTTTCTCTGACTGTGGCCTGTTACAAGTGAAAATTGATTCTTACTACACTTATGCAAATAACTGTATTGTTATAAGTTAGTTATCAGAAACCTGCATTTAAGAACACCTGTTAGAGTTCTATAGCTGATTATAAAACCACCTTCTAAGGAGGACCAAAACAAGACAATTGTCCATAGAAGACAAAAGGTTTTAGGTAGCCATAGGGAAAGACACAATTGACAAGGAAATTTGTTACCTTGTGGTACACAACAATTTAACATAAAAATTATAATTATTACTGATAATGTACATTAAGTCATATTAGAATTACAGGAGTTTACCCTGATTTTGGAACACATACCAATAACATTTATACAAATACAACCTAAAGAAAACCAAGCATCATTTCATATTTGACAATGTTTCCTGTATAATTTTTATACCAAATAAGCCAAATTATGTCACTTTTGGACTCTAGGGAATCTAATGTCTTAAAGGATTAATTAGGTAAGAAAAAGACATAATTTATAATTTGATTTTGGAAAGTTTGTCAAATATCAAAGGTTTAATACTTTTGATGTCATCAAATAGGGTCATTCATTTAACCAAAGTGATAACTCAAAGTTTTCAAAGAAGGCAAACATCTTCATTCTTTAAGAGAGGAGACTTAATGTTCCAAACAATAAGCCCTAATAAAAATAGCACAAAGTCAATTAAATTTGTTTTCAAAATTTTGTAAGCAATCTATAAAATTTTAATCTTGACCATAAGATACAGCTTCCATAAGCCTTTTATAAGCTTTATAACGTTTATTGAGGAGTCAGTTAATGCTTCAAGGAAACTGTTAATTTGACACAGGGGCCCATATTTTAGTCTTGCTTCAGTGTGCCCTGCAACATTAATGATTAGTTTATAGAGAAACTGAACTTATTTTATCTTTCAGAATCGGTCTTTACAATCTCATGCACTCACCTCTTGCACGATAGTCTCTGGGCCTTGAGTTGAAATGGCTTTAATCTCTGGCCCTGTGTCTCAGGAATGTAGTTTATTTTGATTGGCATCTTCTATGGGACCTGAAGATGGGGCTTTAATTGCTGTCAGTGTTTAAAATGTAGTAGGATTTGGTGTCCTTTTTAGACCCAGGACTCAAAGCCCTGTAACTCAGTGTCACAAGTACTTTAAAAGTACATACAGAGAGATACACGGATATAATAACCTTAATTAAAAAAAAGTAATTTCAGTTTTTTCCTAAGTAAACCAAACTTAGTATGACAACTTGATCATATAAAAGTTTTTTTTTTTTTTTTTAAATAAATCCTCTTTTTGTGACTCACATAGACTATTCATGACATGCTTGGACTTTCTAGTTTGTCCTGAACATCCCTCTTTCTTAAATAACCAGTCATTTTACTCTAGGACTAAATTTACCATACAAGATTTTTTTCTCACATGAAATTATTTCTTTTTAAGCTTTCTTGTGAAAGAAATCTCTTTATTTTATAACTTTCTTTGTATCTATTTTATTTTCTCGTTCCTTTTACCTTGTTTTATACATGACTTTTAAATAAGCTTTGAATTAGACAAAAAATTGTTCATCTTCTTTTTTAAAAGGGCACCCTTTGTTTTAGAGATAATGTTTCCCTGCAAATATATTTTATTGGTAAATACCCAAATAATGAAATATCTATTATTTAATTTAGTATAACTTTAGATTCTAAATTATGATGAGTTTGTCTACAAGTATTTATTCTCTTACATTTACCTAAGTATTTTATTTTCTTTACCTAGATTATTTATGGAAACTGTGATAGTCATCATTTAAAGTTATGGAACCACTGTTGCAAAATTATAACTGAGACAGTGAAAAAGATTTGACCTAACTGACTGCATCTTGCTTTTTACGTCCAAGCTGTCCTTGCTCATTCCTGGGCATAGGCCAAATTAACTTTTGGAGGAACTAGTTTATAGTTTAGTTTTGAAACAAAGATGACAACAAATTTTACTGCCTGTGGGCTAGACTGCCTAAAGCCACAATATTATAAGTTATGGTAATCTTACTAAATTTAAGATGTAGCTATTTCTGTTTAACCAATATTAATGTTTTATTTATTAAAGATTACACAAGGAAAGATCATTCTGATTTGGGCTGGGTTTATAGTTTTGTAACCCCTATGCCAAATTTTTGATACCTTATAGTTTTTGGCAGGGATAAGTATGAAATTGCTTGATTAATAAATGCAAACAAAATAGGTGCTGGCAATTTTAAGACATTTCTAATACTACTTTACCAATAATTTTAAAGCTAGCTTATTTATTAAACATATTACTTAAGTTACATAAACTTGAAAAGCATTTGACTAGTCTCTTCCTTTTTCCTGATAAAGTATTTGATTCAAGTGCTTTAATTTTCTTAAACTGATTAATTGGAGCCCTTTATATATTTTCAGTAGTGAAACATTGTATACACAACACATAAATACATAGACGTATTAGGCATGCCGATAGGAGTACATCTTATAGATTCATAAAAACCTTTTTTGTTTTCTCCTATCTTAGACTTTCAGATTCTTGATAATCTGTTTCACACTCCTAGGCAGTGGTCAGCTAAATAGCCTTAAATTTGCATATTGAAGGAAACAACTAACGTGAAAATCAAATAGCAAAATTTACATTATAAAGTACAGAGAGAAAAAGTCTGGTGGTACTAGAGGGAAATTAAAGATGGATGCCAAATCAAACATAAAATTATAGAAATCTATCATAGGATTGTATAAGGAGACCAGTTTTATTTAGATAGGGACTTCCTATCTTTTAACTGGATCTCTGAGCTCTGGACAGAACCCACACTGAATCCTGGGTCTCCAAAAAGGGAGAATTGTTATGAGATTAGACTCTTTTACAGTGCACTTAAAAAAACTTTTTTTTAAACAAAGACATTCCTAAGTGTCTAAACCATACTCTTCATTAAAAATCCAAAAGTAACCTCTGTTGCAACTATTTTAGTCAAAACAAAACAAAACAAAACAAAACAAAACACAGGGGTCTTGGCTATCTATGTTGCTGGGGTGTGAGCATACCACGTACCCTGTTTCACCTCCTGATATTTCTGTTCTTCATCACATCCTGCCTGGTCTCTGACCAATCATCTATTTATGCCTTGATTGACTTCATTTATTCAATAAACATTGGTTGAACACCTGCTTAAGGTGCATACTGTTCCGAAAGCTGGACAGACAAATAAGGACCCATTCCCTGCTCTTTGGGGGCTTGTATCTCCATGGGAAAATCCAAGGCTTTGCCTCTCTGACCCTCAAGGAGCCCATTAGGGTCTGACATGGAGTCTTGCTATGAATATGCTCAGTTCGGGTCTCTCCTGGTCTGTGCTTTCAGAGTCCCCTTGTTCTACTGGTCCCAACTCCTCATTATGCCCAAGGCTGTGGAACAGAGTATCAAATTCAGCAACAAAGGGAACAGAAAAGTTCCCTTCTCTTTCTGTCTTTGTTAGAACCATCAACGTATTTTACAGCTAAATTTGCAAAAAATTTTCTAGTGGCTTGGCAAGGCTTTCCTCATAGAGGAGTGGTAATGAAGCCCTTTTATCCAGCCCCATGGTAGGTACAGTGTCACAGCTGTTGGTGAAATTGATAGGTGCCCATGGATTAATTCAAGCCAGTAGAGAAGAAAGCAGCCATCACCTCCAGGCAAGCCTTTGGGATTCCTGATGGTGGCTTTCTGCTCAGCTCTTCTCCAGAGGGTGCTGGAGTGGGAGAACTCATGTCATTCATCAAAGTTCCACTTTGATGAGGAATGCCTCATTCTGGCACCAAAGTGATATCTGCCTACTTATCACCAGGTTTCAAGCTGATTTATGGGCAACCCAGCTTCTTTGATTTGGTTTACACTTTTGTTTCCTTGAAAGCTTTTCCTGTTTGATGTGCGTTTTTTTTTCCCCCAGTAATTAACACAAGGTCATGATTACCATTCTGGGGACTCTTTCTGGTGTGGGTTTGCTTGTGTTCCCCAATGGTAGTTCTGGTTACATTGTTTGACCTGATTATTAATGATTTTTTTCCTGTTAGGCAGCTGTGCATTTCATCCTGGCCTTCTGCTTGAATTGTTACAAATTATGAATTGATAGACTTCAAATCAAATTTTATTGTGCCTTATGTAAATACTTGGGAAAGCATTTTTTATTTAAATAAATCAGCACCAAATAGTTTTCTTTTGAACACATAGACTTCTTTTGCATTTCTTTTTTCTTAATTGTTTTTCTGTTGCTGTGAATCTTGAAGATCTGAGTAATGAATGATAGTTACCTTTTTTTAACCAAGTTGTTCATTGCAAGCATTTTTTTGTTATTGTTGTTTTAAGTGAATTCAAATTTGACCTAAGGAGACAGTGGTTATCTTATGCTTTATTGGGTTTTGTTTTAAACTTTGTGAACATCATGGACAAAAAAAAAAGCCCTTAAACCTGCAGATGTTGGGGGGGGCGGCTGTGTGTGTGCATTTGTATACGTAAGTGTGTACGTGAGTTTCATTGAGCTGTTAAGAACAAGAAGCCCTTGAGGTGGGAACAAAAGGGAGGTCTTGCCAAAGCCAGAAAGATGATAAATGTACAAGAGCCCCTTGTTAGGGCAGTTCCACAGAGGGCACATCTGGAGAGAGTCTCGGAATACTGAGTAGCTTACTTTTAGTAACACAGTGCTTGTCTTGGTAGCTAACGTTCATATAAAAAAGGAGACTGAAATGTAAAATATATACTTGCTTTTCAGAAAATCTCTTTTTCTGACAGTTCAGTTTTTTTCTTATTAGAATTGGAACTCAGCCTAGCCTTGTTTTGAACAAGACTTAACAGGATTGTGAGGTGGGGGAAATATTACTAATAAAGCCTGGGAAAGGGTTATTACCATCACTCTCAGCTCTCATCATTCTACCTCTCATAAGAATATCTAAGATAAAGGTCTTCAGGGCATGCCTTGAATGATCTGCATCCATCTTGCTAAGCCTTGGGCTCCTACTCAAGCTTCAGGCTGTTTTCCACTCCTGGCTGGGGCCACACTCCTGTCCCCACCCACTCAACCTGCTGCTCAGAATCCCTCTCTCCCTTGCAATTCCTCCTCTAGGACTTTCTTTTCCCCAACACTGGGTCACTGTATCTTGTTCTCAGTGAATTCATCTTCTTTGCCCCATATCCAACCTCCACTCCATCCCCATTTCCCTTCTACTATTCTACTTTTCCATCTGTTATCAAAGGAATATCACTTTCTAACATACTAACTCATTCACTTTTTATGGTGGTTGTTTACTGTCATCTCTCTCTGCCTCCGCAGGTCGCTACTTCATTGGAAGTGGAGCCTATTGGAGGGATCTCAGTCTAGGGCTCCAACTGTAGAGAGCAGTGCTTTGTACCTTGCAGGCACTGATCAGTATTTGTTGAAAGCATACATTCCTTGCACTATACTTGTTTTATCTTCTTACTAAATGTGTTCACCCAGCTTTATAGCATCTTTACAGCATGGCTCAGTGCACTGCATGGCAATTGGTACCCCAAAAAGCCTAGAGACTGATCACGTAACCCAGGAGTTTTGTTTTCTCATGGCTCCTGCCTTTGTGTTAGGCAGGGCACTGGCACTCACTGGAGAGAAGACGGATACAAAAAGAGCAGTTAGGAGTGAGAGGAACTCTTATATCTTCAATGGCTGATTTCATTACTACTTTTAAGCAGTTAAAGACATTTAGCAATTTTACTTCCAGAGGATTGTCTGGAATCACTTCTTCGCAAAAGAGAGATAACACTGTCTACAAAGATTTGGTAGAAACACAAGACTCTTAAATTCCTATCTGCATTGGAAAAAGGCCCTAGCCAGTAGCTTTATACTTTCAAGGAAACCAGGAATTGCGTGGAATATTCCATTAGATAACTGAAAGGACTTTTTTTCAGCCTATTTTCTCTGTTGTCCAGATGGTCTAATTTCTATTGTTCTGCCTGTGAGTTCACTGGTTCTTTCCTCTGTCTCCTTCACTCTTCTGCTGAGCTCATCCATTGAGTTTCTTATTTTGACCAATTACTTTTTCCATTTGGTTCTTTTTTCGAAAATCTTTTTTTGTCTGTCAAGATTTTTTTTTTAAATTTGTTTCAAGTTCTTTATAATGGCTTATTGAAACAATTTTATGATGGCCGTTTGAAAATTCTTCTTAAATGTCTTCCATATCTGTGTCATCCCAGGGTTGGCATGTGTCAGTTGTCTTTTTTTCTTTCAAGTTGTGATTTTCCTGGTCCTTGGCATGTCAAGTGATTTTTCAGTTGTATCTTGGACATTTGGGGAATTATGTTATTAGACTGTGGGTCTTACTTAAACTTGTTTTAACAGATTTTTTCTGCCATTGTGTCACTGGGTCAAGGGATGCCACCTTGTTATTGCCAGGTAAGAGTAGAAGTCCAGGTTCCCCACTCTGCCTCCAGTGACACTTGGATCGGAGAAGGGCATCTCATTACTGCTGGGCAAAGGTGGGAGTTCAGATTTCCCACCAGGTCCTCCAGGACGCTGTGCTGGCTGGGAGGGGATGGAGTGCTTTGTTACATTGAGGAAAGGGTGGTCTCATTATCACTGGAGGATGATGGAGGTTCCAACTCCCCACTTAGCCTTCTCTGACATCAGTCACCCAGCAGGTAGAAGATGTGAGATTACAGCCTCCACCCCAATCTTTGCTGATGGGGGTTGGGGTAGGGCCACAGTTTTTCCATGAGTTCGATTGGTGTAGGGCAGTTACTGTCTAGAGGTTTTCGGTCTTGCTAGGCTGCCACTTTCCTGATCCTTTAGCTAGAGAGAGCTGGCTTTTCTTGGAGCTTTTTTTGTCTACATCCCACTGGCATGAAAAAACATACGAGTACAAAGAGTTCTCCACCATGATGTTCCTCAGATCCCGAGGTGTTCCCTAGCTGGTCTGCCTTCTTCTCTCCACCTTTCAGAGTCTCTTATGTTTGTTTTACATGTAGTGTCCAGGGTTTTTAGTTGTGCTTTTTGCAATAGGAAGAAGTGTGCCTACTCAATCTTATCCCAGAACTGGAAATCTGGAAGAACTATTTTAATTTCCTGTTTTAGAAGAAACAACTGTGAAAAGAAGATCAAAAAAGAATAAAAGGTTTTATGTTGGCATGTTTGTTGTTGTTGTTATTATTATTATTATTGTAATTTCAAGAACCCTTTCTGTGGCTTTTTTCTTCTGATCTGTTTCTTAGAATTGATTTCCCTTCAACTTGGTGTTTTGATATTTTGTGATCTTCCAGTGGGAAATTGTCTACTGCTTACCCCCCCCCACCCGAAAGTGCAATTGCTTCTTGCTTTAAAACTAGGTATTTATCTAGTTGATGTTCCATGGTAATTGGCGACATCTTGAGTAGAAACCAAGTAAGTGGATTTTAAGTTTCCCCATGAGATGTGCTGTAAATGTGCCTCTGCTCTCTCTGGCTGGGGAGAGCTGCTCTTTCAGGCTTTTGACCTTTGAGTGTCCCTCTTGGTCATTCTTGGTAGTGCCTGAGTTATTGTTCAGCAGCAGTGCAGGAAAGGAACACTCTAACCTCCGCCACAGGACATAGAGGAGAAAGGAGCCTTACAACTGCCCCGTGTTCTCTTTGGGTTGGTTCTCACCATTTGGCTCCCCTGCTTGAGTTTCTTTGACCATGCCTGGAGAGTGGCTTGGCACAAGGCCCTCTGGTCAGTGGGATGTGCATGCCCACTGTCTAGTGGGGCAGCCAGGAGGGAGATCAGGTGGACGAGAGGTAGAAGATACGCATTTTATGTTCAGTCGTGCCAGAGAATCGTGATGTGTTTTGACTCTGAGCAAACTGGCGGGCGTTGCTGTGCTTCCCAAACATCCCTTCCAGCACAAAGTGCCCGCAGATCGACACTCAGACTCCTCTGCCCAGTCCCCAGTGGTGAGGGCTGAGGCCGGCTTCCTTCCTGGTTTCTGTCCAGTGCCTTTTCATCAACACCGTCATGTCGTTGTTCATACCCGGTTTATTGTAAAAATTGCTGATCATTCTAATTTGGAGGTGACTCTTTTTTCTTAACCACAGTTGAAATTATTCTTATAGCTGACTCTGTAATCATTACAAAAGGGAATAAAGAACTATTCAAAGCTTTGCTTCACTGAATATATGTGTTTCTTTCTGGGGGAAAAGCTCCTGCCTCTTTGATCAGCCCCGTCATGGTCTGTATCCTCTCTGCTTGGCACTGTAGCACTCATATTCTGTGAATTTGGGGGACTTTTTTTTTTTAACAGCTGCTGATGACAAACAACCGTACATCAATTTTGACTGATATTTTGTTTGCCTTTTAAGATTTAATTAACATTTGTAAAATTTGGGAGAGTTAAACTTCATCATGAGATAATAAGAATCCAGTGCTGTTTCTAGATAATTGTCTTCAGCTGAAGGATAAATATAGCTGGAAAGGGAGAATTTTGGAAGTGGGACTAAGTAGTAACTGAAGTATTTACCTTTAAGGTTGGAGCTGGTGATAACATTGGTTATGTGAGTATTAAATTGGAGACATGCATCACTGTTAAATCCAGTAAAATAATAAGGCAGTGGTTCAGTTTGAAAGACATTTTCAGAATGCAGTGATTGAAAATGTATTCATACCAACTTAGAGATCATCTCCTCAAATTTCAGACATGTTTAACCTATACTCTATCTTTATATAGAAAGACAAAATTATTAATAAACACACAAATCCCTTTTATGTACATTTACTAATGAGAAGTTTAGATACATTCATCTTCTCCAAATGCAACTGAGAAAAATTTAAGTTTTTTAAAACACACATTCCTGAGTTTGTGTTTAGTCTTGAGAAGGTCAAGTCAACTCAAGAGTCTGAAATTGTTATTAAACATTTAACAACCTAGAATCAGCATTAATGATGAGTGTCTTCGGCTTCAAGGTCACAACCATTTTTATGATTATTACTACTGTTTATTTATGTTAATGGTATGCAAGTCTTTGTGTAGCATCATAAAGAGTCCCTGATTGAATGCTTTCAATGTGAATTTAGAAGGTTAAACACAGGGCAGGGGGAAACTAAAACCAGCCAACAAACAAAAACTCTACAAGGGGTGGAGACATGACATGTAATACTGATCTGGACAGGTAGATGGTGATAACTCAGCTGGAGGACTTCAAACCAGTGGGGTCTCATAAATTCTAGACAAAGAAAACTCTCCCAGCTGGGCGCTGTGGCTCACGCCTGTAATCCCAGCACTTTGGGAGGTTGAGGCGGGCAGATCACTTGAGGCCAGGAGTTTGAGACCAGCCTGGTCAACATGGTGAAACCCCTGTCTCTATAAAAATACAAAAATACAAAAATTAGCTGGGCTTGGTGGCAGGCGCCTGTAATCCCAGCTTCTCGGGAGGCTGAGGCAGGAAAATAGCTTGAACCCAGGAGGTGGAGGCTGCAGTGAACTGAGATCACGCCATTGCACTCCCGCCTGAGGGACAAGAGTCTCCCCCCCCCCAAAAAAAAGAAAAGAAAAAGAAAACTCCCGCAAAATTCCAAGCACTTTTATTGATTCATTATTCATTTAGTGAACACTTGTTGAGTACGGGTTACATACTAAGCATTATGCTGGGTGCTGGCTTTATAGCAATGAGTAAGACATAGCCCTAGGCCCTAGAAGACTTACAATCTGACAACCTAATGGGAGAGAGAGACTACAACAGACAATGATAAATGCAGGATATATTCCAGTTATTAAATGCTGAGTAACAAATGACCCCATGACTTACAGGCTTAAAATAACCATTTCATTGTGCCAGTGGATTCACTGGGTCAGGATTCTGAACAGAGCCCAGTGGGAACAGCAAGGCTCTTCTCCAGGATGCCTGGTTCCCAGTGGGGAGACTCCAGAGTAGGGGATAGAAATCAAGGGCTGGTGTCTTTACTCACAGACCTAGGGGTTGATGTTGGCTGTTGGCTGGGACCTCAACTGGAGCTGTCAACTGGAGCAGCCTGTCCATGTAGCCCAGGCTTCCCCCTGGCAGACAGCTTCAAGGGAGTAGCATTTCTTAGCTGGTAGTTTAGGACTCCAAAAGTCAGTGTCCCCATTCACGGATCATAAGATTATGACGTGGCCTTGAGAGTCATGCATTTTTTCTGCCACATTATCCTGGTTACAAGCAAGTTAGTAGCCCTCTTAGATCAAGAAAGGGGAAATTCCATTTTACCTCTTGATGGGGGAATGACTTATGTTCTAGAAGAGCCTGGGGGATATACAATATTGTTGTAGCCATCTTTGGAAAATACAGTCTGCTGTAGATGATAATTTTTAAATATGTCTTTGACAATCTTCCCTGAAAAAAGTGAAACCCCATTTCCCTAACTCTTAAGTGCAGGCTAGTGACTCTCTTCTCTTCAACTAAGTGACATAAATGGTGCTTTGTAACTTTCGAGGTGAGGCCATAGCTTCTGCCTGGTTTCCTCTCTCTTTTTCTCTGTCCTCTGTCATCCCAGAGGAAGCCAACCACCATGACATTCAAGCATCCCTCAGATGGGCCCATGAGAAGAGGAACTGAGATCTACAGCCAATAGCCAGCACCACCTTGCCAGCCTCAGGCAAGCCCAGCTGACATCTTGACTGCAACATTCCAAGAGACCCCAAGCCAGAACCGCTCAGCCATGTCAGTCCTGAATTCTCCACCTTCAGAAACTGTTGGAGATAATAAGTGTTTTTGTCATTTTGAGCCATCATATTTTGGTTATGAGGAATAGATAACCAGTACCTACAGCCTGACATATAGGCATGCAGGAGTGTGTATTGGGTGTATATATGACAGCCACCTTGTCCAGGTTCCTGGCTCAGGTAGACTTTCTGGAGGAGGAACACGTTGATAAGTCTAAAATGGCTTATCCTGGCATTTAGTAAGCATCTTTCTTACTGGCATCCTACTTGGCATATCAAAGTTCACACATCTAATGTGAACATTGGCATATCCAAGAACATTGGAAATGGGAAAAGAATTACAGGTGAATGGTTGTCAAAGTATAGTTAATTGTCTGTGAAATGGGACTTCCTCTTCCTCTTACACTAGTTAGAGAATGAAGAGAGCCAATGTATCTAAAGAGCTGAGAGCAGGACCTGGCCCTAGTTGGGCCACAGTAATTTACCTACCCCTATCTTTTCAAGTCAGCCTCAGCATCACCTTGGAGTTGCTACAAATGGGGAATCTCAGGCCCCTCCCTTCAGATCTAGGAATCTGCATTGTAACAAATTGTAGTGATGCAACTTGTTAGAGTTGAGAAGCCCTGCTGCAGAAGACAGAGGCTCTGTATTGCAGTGGAGTTCCTGGTACATCGCAGGTAGAGTTCATGGTGGGGAAATTTGGATGACAGCCTTGAAAACCAGAAGTAACTAATTAAAGAAACAGAAAATCATTTCTCCTGGTTTTACAAATGACTTTCTTACTTCTAGGTTCTATTTTAACCTGAAGTGCTCTTTGAATAAAATAAGACTGAAAAAAAAGATAAATCGGTTCCTGTAATTTCCTTTTTTTCTGGTACTTTAACCTCCCTCTTGGGACTGTAGAGCTCATTAATCCAGTCCCAGAGAAAATTGTCATTTTTCATTAATGGCTTCTTAACCTTCACCTTATCTGAGTATGTGCAGAATTAAGTCTCTCTTGAACAGCCTCCAATCCCCACTCCCCTGCCAGCTCATTTTCTCCAGAAAGGACCTGGAGGATCAATATTGCAGAGGAACCTGAGTTGATCAATGGGACAAGGTTTCCTTTGCAACACTGTGTGGCTCATGATGACTTCCTTGGCTGAGCTGTAATTGTGGTGGCAGGCTAGAGAGCAAAATGATGCATTTGCAGGAAGCTGCAGTTCTCCCTGTTGTTCCGATGGAAAGGATCACAGGCTGGCCCAGCTTTGCAGTGACCCCAGGCTGAAGTGTGTTGTTTTAGCTCCAGCCAAAATGCAAAGTGTGATTGGGATCTGCCATTCTAAAATGAGGCAATAGAAGGTCTCTGTATTTATGAGTTTGGATGGATCAGAAATTGTGGCCAAATAGAATAACCTTCTCAAGAGACAAGAGCCATCCTGCGAGGGCAGTGTAACACATGGACTGTATGGCTCCAGGAACAGATGGAGCCTCATTTGAATTCCAATATGTCACTTGTTTGTCCCCGATTCTTTACAAAGAGCAGAGGAGGGACCTATGGTGTCCCTCGTCAATGTAGTAAATATGATTATTGAAGAAAAGAAGAGGTGCTGATAATTCTCTCCAGAGTAATCCTGAGCAATCAAAAAATGAGATTACGCTGCCTCTGGTTATGCCCGAGCACACACACTGTTTTTCCCCGGTCCAGACCAGCTCTGGTTAGATACTGGGTGGAAATAGAAGGAGCCAAAGACAGTGCAGGCCTTCTCATAGATAATTAAGATTGCACTGTGGTTATTTGGAGATAAAATGGCATACAATTTAAGATAAAACTCTGAATTCAGACAGCGCACCCCATCATTTACTGTGCATCCCTTCCTATAGTATCTGGCACACAGGCCTTAATGTGAAATATTAGTTAACACTTATCGAATGCTTTCTCCATGAGTCATAAATAGGTAAGTGTTCACTCATTAGCATTATTCTGCTGTGATTTTCTCATAGAAGTCATGTACAATTTGACGTTTTTCTCATGGGGACCTGGCTGAAGGATGAACACAGAATTTCTAGTTTTTCCTTTTGCTGTCTGTCCTCATTTCTTCCTTCCCCCTTCTGTCCACATTCATCGCAATGCAAAGTTAGGCCCTTAGAAGCCCTCCTTAGTGCCCTTCCTTTCCCTTTCTCCTTCCCCGTTGCCCTGGCAGTGTTGAGGGAGTTTGTGCCTCTGGGAGCCTTTTAGGGAACAAGCCGGTGTTCTCGGGGGGCAGGAGGCAGAGTCTTTACACAGCATTGATGTCAAGCTGCTTTAGTCTATTCTCACACTGCTGTGAAGAACTACCTGAGACTGGGTAATTTATGAAGAAAAGGGATTTAATCGACTCACAGTACAGGAAGCATGGCTGGGGAGGCCTCAGGAAACTTGCAGTCATGGCGGAAGACGAAGGGGAAGCAGACACATCTTTACATGGCTGGAGGAGAGAGTGAAAGGGAGATAGTGCACACTTTTAAATAACCAGATCTCATGAGAACTCACTTGCTGTCACGAGAAGAGCAAGGGGGAAATCCACCCCATGGTCTAGTCACCTCCCACCAGCCCCTTCCCCAACATTGGGGATTACAGTTCCACATGAGATTTGGGTGGGGACACGGAGCCAAACCATATCACATGCCCACAGCCATAACCCCAGGCAGCGTGGTCTGCCATTGTCATCAACAAGGAGCCGGTGTGGGCAGCAGAATCAGTCATTCCCTTAAGAAACAATGTGTGTGTGTGTGTATGACCACATCTACCAAATGCCTTCCCAGCAACACCTAGTATTTGATTAGATAACTGGGTCTGTACTCTAGCCAGTAGACTCATAAAACTGACCATCACACCAGCCATGTGGTTTGAGCCCTTGAAGTTGGTCTCATTAGCCTGAGCTTTGAATACTGAAAGAATTGTAGGAGGGGGTGGGCATGACAAGAAGATGTGTTGAGATGGTGAATGAATGCCTGCTGAAAACGTTTGCAGTCCTATAGAAAAGCTTTTTTGTATGTTTCTGCAAGTCCGATGCACAGTGTTGCAATGTGCTATTTATGCAGAAAAGACTGAGGCCAATTAATGTGTGTGTTTTTTAATTCCTCTATAATTACCAAACTAGAATCATTTTAAAACCTGCGTTATTAAGCATTTCTGTTATATCCAGATGTTCTTTAGAATTAATACACGTAATCTGTCCCAAAGGCTTACTGCATCATGAATTTCAACAAGGAAATCTTAGGGCTTCAGAAAAGGAATCAATATCAGCAGTAATTCTGGCATATATTTGAGGAGTTTCTGGAGTTTAAAATATAGAATCTTGGATAATATAAGCAAGATATTTACCCCTTAACAAGCTATGTAATTTTGTCTTTACTCGAAACAACATGTAAGCTCCAGGTCAGTTTCCCTATTAACATTCACGCACTCCGTCAGCATAAAGGAAAAGACAGTCAGACTGCATGTAGTGTTCCCAGCACTCCGTGAAGTTCCTTCTACATGTGAGCTTATTTAAACCTAATAACAACTATGACAGATGAGGAAACCGAGGCACAGCAGGTTAAATAGCATGTCCAAAGTCTCACAAGTAGTAGATGGTGGGACCAGGATGTAACCCAGCCTGAGCAATTATGTGTCTAAATTCTGCCCTAAAGGTAGTATTTGCCACCTGGTTTATTTTTCTCACTGTCATGGCCATAAGACAGATTTCTCAACCTCAGCTGTGGTGACACTTGGGACTGGATCGTTCTTTGTCATGGGATTGTTCTGTGCATTGTAGGATGTTTAACAGCATCTCGGGCTCCTACCCTTAATTAGTAGCATCCCCCTCTCAAATCGTGACAATGAAAAATGTCTCCAGACATTGACGAATGTCCCAGAGGAGAGGGGATTGTTAAATCACTCTCAGCTGAGAGCCACTTGCCAAAGCATGAAAAATTACTTGAAGATTATATTTAGGTACAAGCAAGAAGTATAATTTAGAGGTTTTTATTCTATTTAGGAAAGAATATAAATATCTTTTGCATATCCACTTTTAATATTGAGAAGAGGAAACACAAAACTCTTCAATAAGCATATTAGTTAGTACAATAAACATGTGTTCTTTATTATGGAATAGTCACGGGAATATAAAACAGAAGAGTGGGAAGAATGACATATGAGAGACTGAAGAAGAGCTGGGAGAAACAGAAATAGAAAATGCATCGTGTCAAAAAGAGAAATTATTAAAATAGAACCAACAGGTTGCCAGCCTGAATTGTCTGGGTAAACCCTATGTGTAGCTTTTCATTGCTATTGACAGTGAGGCCGAGACCACATTTCAGTCAATCAACAGTGGGTATTTATTGATGAGGACATTTCCTCTAGAGTCCAGGTAAGTCATTTTATTTCCAGAACTCCGCAGGCACTTAACTCCCCTGGGTGCCCTCTGTGGGTGACCTCCCTGGGGCTGGACCAGTGGTCTCCTTCCCAGGCTCTCCTTCTAGCCTCCCACCATTCCACCTGTCCAGTCCTTCTAGGGGCTCCTGCAAGATGACGGCTCTAGGTTAGGAGCTGCAGGGAATGTAAAGATGTCTGGCAAGGAGGCAGAGTGGTTCGGAGAGGAAAACATCAGCCCCAGGAGTAATGCGTACATCGGTCAGTACATTCCTACAGGGCTGAGGTAGGAGGAGAGAGAGCCTGTTGGGTGCATTGGGAACATTTGGGAGTCAGAAGAGGCAGCTATCACTGTGGAAGATTTCCCAGAGGAGGGGCCGACTAGGTTTAGATGTAGAAAATATTTACCGTGACCACATGGAATAACATTTTAAGAAATAAACCTAAGCAGGTGTACTTACTCCATCAATAATCACTTAGAGCAGCATTTCCCAAACTGTTTTATGGAACGCTAGTTCTTTAACATCCCTAGCAGTGCAAGGTCTGGGCTTCCATGCCCTGGCCCCTCTCTGAAAGCACTCACTGTCCATTAGCACATTAAATGTTCGGAGAAGGCCAAAGGGAAAAGCATTGGTTTATCTCGTTTTTTTCCAAATGACCCATCTCCTAAAACACTTGTTAGCATCGGCAAATTAAAGTGTTCCTGGATCCGTTCCATGGAACAAGTTTGGGAAAGTTGTTGGTGTCATTTTCCTGTGAAGCACTCACCTCTTGTGAACTTCTGTTACTACCTCCTCCATTGGACACGGAGTTCTAAGAGGACAGCAACTTTGCCTCATGTTCACAGCTGACTTCCCCAGTGCCTAGAGCAGTTCCGGGCACCCAGTAAGTGCCCAAGTGTTTGCTCAGTGAGCAGGACCTGACGTGACTTTCTTGACCATCCAGTTGACCACTCCTTCCCCTAATTTTTCCTCTCCTTGCTCTTTTTTTTTTTTTTGAGATAGTCTCGCTCTGTTGCCCAGGCTGGAGTGCAGTGGCACGATCTCGGGTCACTGCAATCTCTACCTCCCAGGTTCAAGAGATTCTCCTGCCTCAGCCTCCCGAGTAGCTGGGACTACAGGTGCAAACCATCACACTCGGCTAATTTTTTATATTTTTGGTAAAGACAGGGTTTCACCATGTTGGCCAGGCTGATCTCGAACTCTTGACCCCAAGCGATCCGCTTGTCTCGGCCTCCCAAAATGCTGAGATTACAGGCATTGAGTCACCGTGCGGAACCCTCTCCTTGCTTCTTAACACATTGGATTGAACTGTGATTCGTAACTCTAGTCTTTACCCTAACTCCGTTGCGTCAGACCTATTAGGGACCCTGCGTAGGACCATGGTCCTACCCCTCGCTGACTTAATCATCCCCAACCCAGGTACTAGGTGTTATTTGATGCGACTTATCTGTTGGGTTTGCCCTGACTGCCTCCTTTTTTCCTTTTCAAACACTTTCATAGTTTCCAGGACACCTTTTCTGCAGATTTCCCTCCAGCCCCCAGTCTCTCCAGTTCCTGGCTTTTTCTTAACATTGCTGTTATTTGGTAAAGCATCAGCACTCAGTGTCTGATGCCTTAACTTACTAGGTCCTATTTCTTTTCTCCTAGAAAGACAGTGCCCTTCAGACGGCAAACCACATCATCCTAGAAAGAGGTCAGGGTTATCTTTCTGGCTTGGGATTGGGTGTCATTAAGCCTCATGAAGTTATGCAAGTCCAAAAGTCCTGGCACCTTCAAGGGCTCTAGAATGTCCAGCACATGAATCACAGAGCCTTGTGGGTGTGAGCTGCCTCTGCACACAGTGGGGAGAGCCTGAACAATGTCAGGAAGCTTTGGGAACAGATAGGATCGGAGCAGACCTTGAGAACATTCACATTCAAGACTTGCCCTAATGCTACCGCTAGACAATCAGTCTGCCTGCTGGCCCTGACACCTGCCCCAGAGAGAAGCATAGAGCCATGCCTGTGTGACGAGCCCCGAGGGCATGGCATGCCTCCCTAAGTGTCTCCAGGTTCTCTGCATGTGTAGTTTTGGATCTGAGAGACAGAGAGTGACCTTCGTAGAGTTCTGTCCTCTTCAGAATAGTCAAAGGTGACCAAGGCATGACACAGCCTGATGCAAGGTCTCTTCCTCCTTCTGCAGCTTTGACCACGTGATGAAATTCTGCAATGTTTGCTTTTACTACAGGCATCGTGGACATGCTGAGTGAACTGTTACATGAAGTGTGCACTGGGAAACACTTTGGGCTTTTAAAGATGACTGGCTACGGACAAACTTCTCATTCTGATGATCGTGAAGTTGCTGTATTTCTAGGTGGCTTTAAATCTTGGAATGGTAGGAGCATTCCTTGCAGGGCACGCCATATAATGAATGTTCATTTAAAAGGTGTTTATAACCCGCGCAGTGGTTGTCCTGCAGTGCTTGTCTGCTCTGAATAGTTACTTTTTTTCTCTTATTTTGGGAAGACTGCCACTGGAAAGGAAAAGCAGGACTCTTACCCTGAAAATAGGAGCCAGTTTCTTATCTTGAATTATCCTTCAGCTTGGTTTTTGGTTAAATGAGACATTTGCTTCAAGTTCTGAATTATGCTTCTGGTGTGATTAAATTAAATTGCATTGTATTCTTTTGGAGAAAAGAAGAATGTATTTAATTTTTTACTTAATATCAAGATCCCCAGAAAGTCCTCAATAAATACTATTCTTCACAGTTACATTTCTAAACAATTTGAGAAATTAAGCAAGGACTTGGAAGATGGTAGTCAAAACATCTCCTGGGGCAAGTAAGGTGCAGGGAGGCAGGAATTTGTCTAGGGAAGGATCCCTTCTAAGGGAAACTAGAAGTAAGGAAGTTGTTCCTCTTTAAAAGCTAAGTGTATCAGATCATCAGTGGAAACCATTTTATTCATTAATTTCTCAAGTGGTTAAGGAACTCCTGTAATGTGACAGGCACCAAGTCTGATAACTTAAAGATGGACAAAATAAGTTTCCTCTGTCAAGAAACAGTCTTGTGGAGGGCACATGCAAGCACATGCAAACATATACACATACATATGCACATACATGTACACACAAATGCATACACATATGCATGCATATATATACATGCAAACACACATACATACACATGCACATACACACATGCACACATACACATAGACACATAATGCACACACGCACATATACAGACATGCATATACACACATGCATGCACACATTCACACACACACACTACTCTGCAAAGGAATGGGGACCAGGTTTGGCTGACAGAGGAAACAGGAGTGGCTCATAAAGCGTTGTTATAACATTGCCAAGAAGCATTATCTTTTAGATTAGTGTCGTGCGTTCAAATTACAATGAGAACTACACATGTAATTTTAAATTTTCTGGTAGCCACATTAAGAGATAGGTGAAATTAATTTTAATAATATATCTGATTAACATAATCTGTTCAAAATATTATCATTTCAAAATGTATCCATTATAAAAATTAATGAGATATTTGACATTCTCTTTTTTTGTTGGAAATCTTCAAAACCCAGTGTGTATTTTATGCCTACAGCATATCTCAGTTTGGACTAGTCACATTTCACATGTTCAGCAGCCTCATGTGGCTGGTGGCTAATGGAGTGGACAGCACAGCTGTAGACAATGATTGCGTGTATCCTTCTTTTACATACAGGAAAATTATGGCTTAGAAAAGTAAACTACCTTCAGCAGAATTGACTTCCATTTTCAACAATATGGCAGCTTAGGTTATTTTGCCTGACCTTTCTTCTAAAAATATTGGATAAAATATATTTTTAAATCTTCTTAAAAGTATCAAAGAGCTGTCAAGATAGTAAGGACATACCAGGCAAAATCTAAGGGAAGACAGTGCAGATAGTCAGGGCACCACAGCGTTGCTGAGGATATACACAAAGTCAGGCAAATCTGATTGTCAGCATTCCAGCAGTGACAACACAGATGTCAAAGCCCAGTCTGTCTTGGAGTCTAACAGGGATTCTTCCTTCATAAAACTGGAACCGTGAAAGGCTGTAACCTCAATGTAAAGATGAGCCAAAAGGAAGGTTGATCACCCCACAGGTCTAGTGGCCAACAAGGAAGTTTGTATTGGTCTGAGTTGAGCTGAAGATAATAAAAGTCTCTGAAAAGTGGTGACCAAAGAGCAGCCTGCTTGCAGATTTGCAGTGTGTATTCAAATCACCCAGATGCTCTAGAAATCTCTAACCATAATGTTAGCTTCAGATTGTCTTGGACTGGGCATGTGGCACCTGTCAGAAACAATAAACTGTAAAAATTAACCTAGGAGGTTTTAAAATGAATCAAAGGAACCTGTAGAAATAAGAAACTACTGGATTGAAAAGCTCACCATATAGGTTTAATGTCAGCTTAAACACAGCTGGAAAGACTGTTAGTGAACTGGAAGACACAACAGAAGGAAATATCCAGAATGCAGCAGGGATACAGACATGAAAAAATATTTTTTAACAAACATAGGAAAGAGATTAAGTATGTCTTTCCAGAAAATGGGGATGGGGGGAAGAAAGAGACAGTATTTGAGGAGATAATGGCTCAGAATTTTCTAGAACTGGCAAATAATACTAATCCAAAGATTCAAGAAGCCCAATGAAACCCATGGAAAATAAAAGAAAAAAGCAGTCACACATAGATGCATCATAGTGAAACTGTGGAACACCAAAATATAAAAGACATTAAATGTCACCGGAAGAGAAAAGACAGACCACCTTCCAAAGAGCGACACTCTAAGTCTAACTTCTTCCCAGCAGCAGCAGAAGCCAGAAGATGATGCAATCGTATCTTTAATGTGTGCTGAAAGAAAAATAAGTTCTAAGTCTAGAACTCTACATCCAGCAAAAATAACTTCCAAGAATAATGGCAAAATAAACACATTTTCAGATAAACAATAATTGTGTTTTTCACCATCATATCCTCACTAAAGAAAATGCTAAAGATAATTATTCAGGAAAAGGAAAAAGCTCTCAGATGGATGGCCTGAGATATGAGAATGAAAGAAGAGAAAAAAAGGTGATATGTGGATAGATATAAATGAACACTGTATAAACAATCAGAAAGTCTTGTGGAGTTAAATTAGAAGGACAATATTAGAACGTTAGGCCAGAATAACATAAAAGACACTAGGAAGGATAAATTGAGATATTTAAAAAATGCATGACTTGCAGCCGGGCACAGTGGCTCACACCTGTAATCCCAGCACTTTGGGATCCTGAGTCGGGCAGATCACCTGAGGTCAGGAGTTTGCGACCAGATTAGCCAACATGGGGGAACCGCGTTTCTACTAAAAATACAAAAATTAGCTGGGTGTGGTGGCAGGCACCTGTAATCCTAGCTACCCAGGAGGCTGAGGCAGGAGAATTGCTTAAACCCGGGAGGCAGAGGTTGCAGTGAGCTGAGATTGTACCACTGCACTCCAGCTTGGGCAACAGAGCAAGTCTCTGTCTCCAAAAAAAAAAAAAGGATAACTTCTAAACTAGTAGACGGAAAAAATGGTTATTGCAAAAGACGGGGAGAAGGAAGAGAGAAGAAAGGCACCTTGGAAACATGAGATAAAAAACAAAAAACAAAAAAAACCCGAAAGCACGAAATAGGACAATCCTTGTAAATCCAAGAACAGTTACACTTCCCTACACACTGCCCAACTCTGGTCTTTACCAGAGGAGAGGAAGGTGAATTGAGAATTGAAAGCACCATTGAAAGAAACACAGTTAAATCACTTGTTCAAGACTGTCAGCTAGAAAATACTGTAGTCAGGAAATCAAACCAGCCTTGGCTTGTTGAGGCAACATTGGCCTCCTTGAAGTTTAGTTTTGTCCATATTATGTGTAACTCTCTTCTGCACCTACATCATGGATTGGTGTAGAGACAGCCTCCCAACTCATGTAATTGGTATCGTACACAATCTTTGTTCTTGGTATTTTAAATGTCAGTCCACAAAAGTCAAACAGCTGCAATTTAACCTTGTACTTTTAATGTAATTAATCAACATCTACAGGACTATGACAGGTAGAAAAAATATGTATACATCTTTAGTCCTGTCTGGTTCTAGTTTCACCCACTTCCAGAGCTGCTGGAAGTGGACAGTGTCCTTCCTTGTGTCTCAGATACTTGGTTCCCCATGATATTCTAATTTTGGGGGCATGGTGGGGCAGGTGGGATTGGCCCCCTTGGTCTGAGTCAGCTTTCAGAATGACATCTCTCAAACTGAATTTGTATGGCGATGGTATAGTTTTCCTGGTTTCATTCAGTTCCTAAGTACCACATTTTAACTCTTTTACATACTTCTTATTCCTAATTTGCAGCACAGCACAGTGGGTTAGAGTGTGGGATGTGAAGTGAGACAGGCCTGAGCTGAGTCTGGGTGTGATATCTGCTGGCTTTGTGATCCTAGGTGTTTATGTTAATTCTGCATTTTGGGTGTTCTCGTCTGTCAAGTATACGCTAACTGCTTTGTTACATATATAATGTTTGTAAAACATTTGTCACTAGGTGTGGCCCATAGTAAGCACTTAATGAATGTTATTGTATTTGGAATCAAATGATTAGCCTTTTCCATGTTATGTTCTTAAGGAGTTAAAAAACCAATGCAGGGTTACCAGGGAGATTTGAACCAAGATTAGCATGGGTCTAACCAATCTGACTTCATGGGAAATCCAGACTGGAAAAAACGTTTTTCTTCTGAACATCTGGATATATTTGTTGGGAAGAAAGAACAAAGTCTGACTATTGTTATAACCTTAGATTACAGTCTATTGGATAAATACATCTAATTACTACCCAAGAACCATAGAATTGACTTTTTAATGATTAATTTATTTCTGCTTGCCTTTATTCTAAAGATGGATATTTTAGATCATATGTAAATTGTTCCTTTTTCCTTCAGACCTGTCTTGGCATACTGCTTGTCTTTCTTTTCTGTTGGCATAATTAGAGAGCGAGATTTGGAATATTCAGAAGTTAAGGTGGAATGAGAATCTTTCTACTCCTTTGATCAATATCTTAAGGTCTAAGGATCGGTTCTTGTTTTTTTTTCTTCGTTTCTTCTGGGTAAAGCTTTCCGTGAGCGCTCTACTGATTGGTCACAGATAGCTAAAACCAGTTGGGAGGTAGAGGGAGAATCAGAAACATAAAATAGTATTTTATGTATTTTCTTTAACCTTTTTTAATGGGAGAGCTATAAAAGGATCAAATCACTCTGCCTTTTAAAAAAATTAATGGGCTATTTTTTAAGACCACTTTTAAGTTTACAGAAAATTTGTGAAGAAAGTACAGATAGTTTCCATATTCTTCTCTCTCTCTCTCTCTCTCTCTCTCTCTCTCTCTCTCTCTGTCTTTTCCCTAGCACCAACATTTCCATTAGTCTGGTACCTTTGTGACAATTGATGAACCAATATCGATATTGATACATTATTTTGACCATGCATAATGTCATGTGCCCATGATGGCAATGTCCTGCAGCAGAGTGTCACTGCCCTAAAAATCCCCTGTGTTCGTTATTCATCCCTCCCTTCCCCTGACCCTGGCACTTCTGAGATACATGGCTGCATTTCAGATACAGCTCATCTAAATGACATCAGCTTCCTAAGGTCACCCTGTTTTGTTTTAATTCCTGTGTTTCATAGACTCTAGTCATTGATCGTAAGGTGCATATTTATTATGCATCTCTAAGAAAGGAAAAGAAATGCTCCAATTAAACTAAGGGATGCCATCAATCCTGAGACACACCCTGATTTCAGCGTGTTAAAATGTGAATCAACGGAGCATTTCAGAACTGATGAGGCAACAGACCCTGGGCCTGCACAAAACTCAGTGCTTTCTTGAAAATGAAAACAAATACTCAAAGAACTGCATTTCAGGTTGGCATTCAGCCCTTTTTCGGGTGGAGGAGAGAGCGGTTAGGAGGGCGGTGGGTGAGGAAGGGGCGGGTGGAGACAGGTGGAAGAGGGGCCCGGAGACAGATGCGCAGCTGGCCTGGATCTGCCCTGTGCGGGCGCACAGCACAGACGTAAGTCTGCACCCTCTCAATGGCCTGAGGCAAGTTGCTAAGACTTTCAGAGCCTCAGCTTCTTAATCTGTGCAGAGGAGGGATAGTCCGGACAGGCAACTAAGGTTCTAAGTAAGTGAGTTCCGCAGGTGACGAGCCTCGCTCACTGCCTGGCTGCGGTATGTGTACAATACATGTGGGTTCTCTCTTCAACCCAATTCCTCAATGCCTTCCTCCTCTTCCCTGCTCCTCCATCCTGTTCGTGTCCCTTCCCTGGACCCCACCCATTACCTGAGCTGTGACCTCTGGGCACCCTGCTGGTCTTGGCACACTCATTAGACTTCACCACAAGAGCCAGATGGGGAGGAGGCAGGACAGTACGCAGATGGAAAAGCCTCCTAATTCCTGGCCTTGGTCTTCCCAGGGCTGCCAGGCAGTCTGGGTTTAGCAACACCATTGTGTGCCCACTCACCAGCCTCATAGCTTGATTAGATAAAGCTCACCTGGTAGATAAAACCCTGGCAAAATGATTTCGCAGGGATGTTTTAAAGATGGGGATATAAAAGAGGCACAGATTTATTGAAAATTATTAAGATTCTAAGAAACACGTGTTCTGCACATGCACAAGGCCAGCAAAGCAGGAGGACTGAGCCCTCGGCATCAGGGACAGCAGCCCCCGGCACAGGAATTCTGCTTCCCAGAATGGACATGACCTTGGGAAAGCCATCTCTCTTCCATTTGCCGTTGGTGAAATGAGATGGCGATGCCGATCTAGCCAGGTGGCTCTCGGGATTCTAGGGAATGATGTTTACGGAATCCCCATTCGACGGCTGCTGGCTGCTCAACCCAGAGGTGCCCTGTTCAGTTCTTCCCCAAGCTGCCCTCCCGGAGCCACGGCCGTGCTTGTTACCATGGTGACGGCTGGGTTCATAAGGACTGGAATCACCAGATTTAACAAATAAAAATTCAGCACACCCAGCTCAATTTAAATTTCATATAAACACAATTTTTTAGTATGTGTCCCAGATACTGCATGCCTCATAATGTCGTTTAGTTATTGCGTGGGACATACTTATGCTAAAAAATAATGTGTAATTTGTCTGAAATTCAAATATAACTGGGTACCTTGTATTTTACCTGGTCATCTTAATAGGGACAGAATATTATGTTGTTGGAAACACTAGTAAGTTTCACTTGAAACAACCGATGTAAGGAGAGGATCTCAGAATTATCTGGTGACCTAATTTATCACAAGTCTGATAGAAAAATACGCAATTTATACATAATCCTTAATAATTAAAAGCTGCTCTACTGAAAAATATGGTTTTCTACTAGATAAGAGACAAAATTAAATATCCCGAGGCCTCCTAGGCTGAGATATGGAGGCAATCAATGTATCATGTGAAGAAATTGTGTTTTAAAAAACTACTGGTTTAGAGTCCCTTCCACATTTCTGCCTGTAAAAATTATTTTGGTAATTGTGTCTATTTTAGCATCTTAATTTATCTGTGTCAAAATTAGCATGTACATATATAGCATTTTATTATATATATTTATACATATTAAAACTGCATTTTAATGTATACGTATTTCTCTGCTCTGTGGGTAATGAATTTGGATAATGAAAATAAGCCAAATTATACTTCAATAAGGGAAAGGTGAGGGAAGACATTAATTAGATGAAAATTTAGAGCAGGTATTTATCTTGTGTAGATTTTACAAGTTGCTTTAAATATTCCTAAACAGGTTAGTTATTTTATAATGGTGCTTTCAAAATAGAAGTTGGGCCAGGCACGGTGGCTCACACCCGTAATCCCAGTACTTCGGGAGGCTGAGTTGGGCAGATCACTTGAGGTCAGGAGTTTGAGACCAGCCAGGTGAAACCCTGTCTCTACTAAACATACAAAAAAAATAGCTGGACATGGTGGTGGGCACCTGTAATCCCAGCTACTTGGGAGGCTGAGGCAGGAGAATTTGAATGCGGAAGGTAGAGGTTGCAGTGAGCTGAGATTGCGCCACTGCACCCCATCCAGCCTGAGCGAGAGAGCGAGACCCTCCCTGTCTCAAAAAAAAAAAAAAAAAATTAAGTGGGCTTTAGGACCATACTGTCCTTAACTGATTTTTGCTGTGATTTGGATCCTGGTGAATTTTTCCTTAGCTACACAACTCCAGCTGTCACCCATACGGTCGAATTCCAATATTTGCTGAGACCCATGGTTGGGCAAACCCTGCCTTGCATGCTGTGGGCAGCAACAACCACGAAATGAACAAGACAAGACCCTCCCGCTGGGAAAAGCACACTTTATGGTAGAAGAATACTGAACAAGACAAAACGTGCCTGTAACTAGAATGTGAGAAAGAAAGTACGGAAGGCGGAGAGAGAGGTTCCAAGAACAGGGTGACCAACAATGTCATCCTCACTCACAGTTCTTTTGCAGACTTTCGTCTTCTCTTCTTAGATGTTCACAGCAGTTCTGTGAGTGATATCAGATAAAACTGAAAGCCAGCAAGGTTAAGAAATATGCCGATGTTATTAGTAAATCGTGGAATGGGAATTCAAATTCAGGTCTGACTTCAGAGTCTGAGGCTGTGTCCCTCATGGGGGATTTAGGAGAGTTGAAGAGAGAGAAATTACTCCTAAGGGAGGTGAGGGGGCAGTGGGTGGTCTTATTTGAACTGTAACTTGGAAAACAGAAAAGGCTGGACATCCTTTAGAAAGGAAGGGTCTTTTGGGCCAAGACAAAGAGAACAGCTTGAGCAAGAACCCAGAGCTTGGGGTAGGTATAGAGAATTCTAGGTAGTTCCAGGAACAGCATTGCAGTTGCTCTGGGATTGAACTCAGGAAGTGCAGTGGGGAAAAGTGGAGGAAGGAGAGGGTGGCCTGGAGTTGGGCTTGCTGGGGAGCCTGCAGTCATCTGGTTGATGGTGTGGAGCCAGCAGAGGCTTCTAACAGGACGAAGTGGCGGCAAGGCATGAGACTGGCATGTGGAGTGGGTGACTTTGGAGGCAGAGAGACCGGGTAGAGGGTCATCAAGGGGCAAGGAGGGCAGCACCGGAGGTGGAAGGGAGGACAGGCGGTGGTGGACAGGGGAAGTGTGGGCGGACGGAACCAGTGACGGCAGCGAGCGGTGGACTGCAGGGGCCGTCGGTGGTGTGCACAGGAACACGAGTTGCTCCGAGTTGAAATTCTTGGAAATGTATCGTGTGGCTGAAAATAGAGGAGCCCTGGGAGACAGTAGGGAGGTGGCAGGGTTTCCCATGGACTGCCTGTACCTCGTTCCAGAGTCTGATCCCCAGCTTTGCAGGCTGAGAAATGTGATTCATCGTCACGTTAGTCAGGCTCTGATTCACACATCTTAAGCATGAGTGTTCCAGGTTAGCCATCAGGAGACTGAGGCATGGGGGTTGGAGCTGCCCATAGCCAGTCAGCCTCCCAAGTAGCTGGGGGCTCGAAGGTCCAGCCTCAGTAGCTTGACTGCCCTTAGCCCAGAGTAGGCAGTGGGACTTTCCTTAACGGGGTGAGGAGAAAATGGAAGATTTCAGGAATTTCTCACTACTGCATGCAGTGAGCAAAGGAGGGGCAGAAAGGGACTCCTTTTACTCTTCGGGAATTTTAGATCTTTTAATCGCTTCAAATATAGTGGTATTGAAATGCAAAGTATTTTCAGATTGTATTTTAATCTTCATCTCTTTCAGAAATTAAAAAAAAAGAAAATCCAGGCATGGCCTTGGTCTACATTTTAGGAGTGAACAGTTTTATGCCATTTTTGTCGTTGCCTCTCTCCCTGCTGCTCCTAGAGAAGAGGTAGCGGTGCCCAAGCCAGGACTGAGAGGTTTCGGGTGATGCCTCTGCTGTGATGAGTCATTGCTTTCTGGACATATTTTCTGTGGAAGAGGCAACTTGTTTCTTGAACATTTTTATTATGAAAAATGTAAAATCTATGTAAGAGTGGAGAGAACAGCATAAGGATTCTCCAAAGTCAAAGAATCTAGATCTCACTTTAAGTATTTCATCCTACTGGCAGGTATTGAGTTGATTGATGAAAATGTAAAAATTGAATTCCAGACATTGTATGTCATGAAATAGCACCCTACATGGTCATGAGATGTGTTTTATAAAGAATCAAGACATCTTGGCCAGGTGTGATGGCTCAGGCCTGGAATTCCAGCACTTTGGGAGGCCTATAGCTCCAGCTACTTTGGGAGGCGGAGGCAGGAGAATCACCTGAGCCCAGGAGGTCAAGCCTGCAGTGAGCTGAGATTGCACGACTGCATGCCAGACTGAGTGACGGAGTGAGACCCTGTCTTAAAAAAAAAAAAAAAAAAAAAAAGACATCTTAAAAACATATTCACAATGTCATTATCAAAAGAATATAAATTAATTGTATTCTTAATATAATGTAATACCACCTATATTCAGATTTCTCTAATTGTTTCCAAGCTGTCTTCCTCTTTCTCTCTCTCTTTCTTAGTATTTAGAGTATTTAAATGGGGATTTAAATAGGGCCCATAGCTTGCATTTAGTTTTTATGTCTCTGAACTTCCTCTTAATTTAGAACAGACCCCCACCCCACCCCACCCAACCTCTTTTTTCCTTAATTTGTGAAAAGCCCAGCACTGCCTGGTAGAACCTCCTGTGTTCTGGGTGTGTGAGCGCTCACCGTGAGGATGTTTAACCTACTCCTCCCTCTCGACCTGCCTGTGAACTAGAAGTTACGTATGGGTGCTTGATGCTTTGACAGTTGTCCCAGGAATACTATACATGCCACAGGTACCGTGTTCAGAGAACAAAATCTAAGGGCTGATGGTGTTTATGGATACCAAGCTCTCATCGCTCCTAGGCTTGATGTAGTCAGATTGCTAGTCTTGCCAAGTGCCCAGATGGGTGGAAACCTGGCAGGTAAACTGTCCCTGATGACTGACCGAGCACGGGCTGTGAGGAGACGTGCCGCCAGGTGTAGGAGAGGAACAGAGTTGGACCACAGAGCCTGGGAGGAAGCAGGGACAGAGAGGCCAGAGGATGACAAGTGGGAACAGGGGGTCCGGGGCAGGGCCAGGGGAGGCCAGGGCTGCACAGAACGTCGCCAGCACCCACCACTAAGCCAAGGATGACTGATGTGTTCAAACCCAACTGCCAGACTCCTCCATCACCTGCCCCTCTGTCTCCCTCCACACACCTGCCTCTCTCCTATGCTCCTCAATCCAGTTAACAACAAGTCCTTCCCCAGCTATTCAGGACAAAAACCTTAGCCTCACTCCTGAATCCTCCTCTGTCTCTTACACCACGTCAAACCCAACAACAAGTTCCACTGGCTCTACCTGTAGCATATATCCTCCTAAATATGATCCTTTCTCACCATTCCCACCATGCCCACTGAGTCCACCACCCCTCCTGGGCTGACTGCAGTAGCCTGCTTTAACACCTGGCTTCCACCCATATCTTGCTGCACTTCGTTCTCCACACAGCAGCCAAAGTCATGCTCTGAAATGTGTCCCCAGTTCCAGGCACTGGATGTACACCAATGGGCAAAACCAATCCCTTTGTGGCACAGGTTCTAGTAGACCATATTTCAGGTGGATCAAGTCATCCATCACGCGAAACTTCCAGTGATTTCCTGTCTCACCAAGAGTAAGAGCCAGACCTCCTCCAGAGGCCCCTTGGCACCCTCTCCTCCCCTTCCTCCTTGCCCACTGAGCTCCACCCTCCTGGGCCTCCTTGCTGTCCTTGAATGTGGAAACCCACCCTGCTTTCCCATGTCTCCAGTGAGCCACGAGGCTGGCTCCCCTCTCTCTTAGGTCTCTCCTCGCATACAGGTCATCTGAGAGGCCTTCTAGACCCTGCAAAAGGATCAGCCTCCCCTCCCCTCCCCTCCCTTCCCCTCCCTCCTCTCTCCTCCCCTCCCTTCCCTTCCTGTCCCTTCCCTTCCCTTCCTTCCCCTCTCCTCC
>NW_016804646.1:5861236-5868653 GCF_001698545.2 Rhinopithecus bieti
CCCTTCCCTTCCCCTTCCCTTCCCCTCTCCTCTCTTCCCTTCCCTTTCCCTCCATTCCCTTCCCTTCCCCTTCCCTTCTCCTCTCCTCTCTTCCCTTCCCTTTCCCTCCCTTCCCTTCCTTTCCTTTCCCTTCCGTTCTCTCAGAGTGTCTCTCTCTCTCACCCAGGCTGGAGTGCAGTGGCAGGATCTCAGCTCACTGCAGCCTCCACCTCCTGGGTTCAAGCGATTCTGCTGCCTCAACCTCCTGAATAGCTAGGATTACAGGCATGCGCCACCATGCCCAGCTAATTTTTGTATTTTTATTAGAGACAGGTTTTCACCATGTTGACCAGGCTGGTCTCAAACTCCTGGCCTCAAGTGCTCTGCCTGCCTGGGACTCCCAAAGTGCTGAGATTACAGTTGTGAGCCTCTGCACCTGGCCTCTCACAGCACTTTCTATAGTGATGTGACTGGCTGTGTGTTTATTGGTTGGCCACTAGGATTGTTTTGCTTCCCTGCCACATCCAAGCTCTTGTGCAGCGCTGGGTGTCAGCAGGCTGCACATCAGCACCTGATGGATAAGAAAATGAATGGTTCAGGCCTGGGTCATCAGAAACACATGGTGTTGTGGCTTCATGATCTTGGGCTGCTCTGTGGGAAGGGAGTTTAAAATCTTAATGTCAGGGCACCAGAGTGGCAGTGGTGGCGGGGGCAGGGGGAAGCTCTAGGCCCTTCCTCATCCTCTTCTCCCATTGAGGTGCATTGAGGGTGGGAAGTGCCAGGCCTCTCCCTGCCTCTTGTTATCCTCACTCGAGCCAGTGGCATCCCTTGGCGCTTCCTCTTCTGAAAGCTCCACCTGTGAGCTTTTTATTCCGCCATGGGGTGGGAAGCCGTGTCCACTCCTGAAGTTGTCCACTCTGCGTCCATGTGCTGTAATCTCCAGATGTCAGGGCTCTCTCCCAAAAGCAGTGCCCAGTGTCCCTCTCCTGGGTTTTGGAGGCTGTGTCATGGGCAGGGAGTAGCACTGCCCACCTCTCAGGCCTTATTGTACCAGCCACTGGCTGCCTGCCCTGTTTGGAAGGCTCCAAGAGCCAGGCTGCGCCCAACTGGACGTAGTGCCTGTGGCAGCAGTCCTTTACCCGTGAGCTCCAGAGAGCACTCCAGGCCGAGGTGGTTCCTTCACACCCTGCCAGGGGCACATGTGGCATGGAAATGGGCACCTCAAGGGGCTGGGGTGAGGGGATAGGGTGAGAGGCTGGGATACAGGGCTGGGGTGAGGGGATAGGGTGAGAGGCTGCGGGGGGATAGGGTGAGAGGCTGGGATGCAGGGCTGGGGTGAGGGGATAGGGTGAGAGGCTGGGCCGACGTGCTGGGGCGAGGGGCTGGGCTGGCTGAGCACTGGTGTCATCAAGAATCTGCTTTGCCCTGCTGCCTGTTCAGAGCAGACAGGTCTGGCTCAAAGACGGGTTGCAGTGCTACTCAAATGTCTTCATTATTTCCCCTCTAAGGAGCCTTTTCAGACACTTTTTTCCCCTAATCATCTCCCATGATGCTTTAATACTGTAGAAGGACTATCATTCATGTGCTGTGGACATATCTGTGCCTTACACATAAAAGAGTAAGATTTTTGTCCACCCCATACTCCCTCCAAGAACCAGATTTTGTCCCCTAGGGGGCAAAATCACCCCCTAATATAATCCTGATGGCTTTCAATAGGTTGACCTTCTTGGACCCTGTGCTTCTAGCCTGAGCGCCATCTGTTGGTGTGGACATGTGAGTGGGAAGAGTAGATGCTTGGGAGATTCTGGGATGGGGCAGGCACAGCTGGGCTCCCAGTTGGTGTCACAGAAAGTGCTGAAATCTGGTTGCGGAGATTGCAGTGAGCCGTGATCGTGCCACTGCACTCCAGCTTGGGCACCAGAGCGAGACTGTCTTAAAAAGTTAAAAATAGGCCGGGTGTGGTGGCTCACGCCTGTAATCCCAGCACTTTGGGAGGCCGAGGCGGGCAGATCACAAGGTCAGGAGACTGAGATCATCCTGGCTAATACGGTGAAACCCCGTCTCTACTAAAAATACAAAAAAAAATTAGCCGGGCGCGGTGGCGGGTGCCTGTAGTCCCAGCTACTCGGGAGGCTGAGGCAGGAGAATGGCGTGAACCTGGGAGGCAGAGCTTGCAGTGAGCCGAGGTTGCGTCACTGCACTCCAGCCTAGGCGACAGAGCGAGACTCCGTCTCAAAAAAAAAAAAAAAAAAAGTTAAAAATAAAATACCAACAAATGTCCACAGGAGCCAAGCTCACTTAGTGTTGGGCAGTTAGGAAGCCCGCCCCCACCCCCACCATGTCTCCATGGCCTGACGCCCAGGGGAGGTTTCCTGGAAGTATGGGTGTGAACTGAGCCTGGAGGGACGAGGAGGCTTAGAAGAGGGGACAGAGTGGGGACAAGGGAGGAAGTGTAAGTGTGGCACAGCTTGGAGCTAGCTGCCTAGTGCACAAAGGGACTGTTTGGCGCCACAATAGAACCTGCAGGTGATGGAGCAGCAGGCAGCCCGTCTCCCTCAGCAATCCCAGACTGCGTTGAGCACTAGGACACAAGAGAAGCACTGGGCTGTTGCGCACTGTTCCCCTTCACGGCGTTACTGGGACCCACTTCACACCTGCATCTAGAACTCTCGGGCTAGAGCTGGGTGGTGCCTTTCTGTTTATTCTGTGCTAATAGTTTCACTTTGTGTTTTTATTAATTTCTATTAATAAAAATTAGACCTCTCACAGAGCTGATGCCCGGTGCCTCAGGATGATGGCTGGAGAGGGTGCCATTATTTTCTTCCTCCATCTTTACAGATAGGACAGCAGAGGCCTCTCTTCCTTAACTCCCCTTTCTTTTTGTGTATCTACTTCTTTTTCCTATTAGTAACCTCTTAAGCTGAACAGCACAATAGCAAATATAATAAAACCAAGTCTGTTTTGGCTTTATTTATCAGGCACAGAGAGGGTCTGGTGGGTACCTTGTAACTTGACGACCGACCTCCAGGTGAGGGTGTTGTGAGTGTGAAGGCACCGTCCTGTCTCCCAGCCCCCTTGTGATGCCAGGGGAGAGAGCTTGCCCTCCAGCACCGCTACAGGGAAGAATGACACCACATTCAGGTGCCAGAAACTGAGTAGCTTCGCTTCGGCATTTTGGATGCTTCTAAGGATGAGGGCTTTAATTTTTAACCTAAATTATTATCAGTTAAAAGCTAAATGATAAAAGGTTATTATAAATATATAATTATACATACTATATTTCATAGCAGTCACCTATGTAATTATATAATTGTTAAAGTTGGACAGAGCTAATGATCATAAGGCCATTTCCTAGTGTAACACGGCGTCCATACCTGCAGCTGTGGGAGGTTCTGACTGTTGGCGTGGGCTTGAACAATGAACTCTGTACTCCTCAGGGCTTCCATCAGCGGCGTTTGGATTGTGAGGTCTTTCCTACAGGGTCTTTGCCTCCCTGTTTTAGTAGAATTCTCCATGGCATTTCTGGAATGGGCTCCAGAGAGGAGCTGGGCCCACCTGGTGGAGCAAGGAGGGAGCAAGAGCCTTGGGGAATGGTGGGGAAGGGGAGCCTAAGACCCCTCTCTACCTGCATCAGGGAAGAGCTTGCCTGGAGGCTTGAAATATTTTTGGAGTCTCCAGGGAGATAGGGACCCCTGGAATCCTGACCAGAATGCAGCCAGGTCTTGCCACTGCTTAGAGAGGAGTAGAGGCTGAGAACAAGGAGGGCTTTGGGAATAGCAGATTCAGGGCTGCCTAGAAGTGGATTCAGGGCATGCTTCATAATTTCTTTCCTGTCTTTCTCTGATTTTAAATTATTTATTTTGTTTTGGAGTCAAATAGCCACATGTAACTTTTGGCTCCCTAAAACTTAACTACTAATAGCCTACAGTTGACTGATAGCCTACAGTGGACTAATAGCCTACAGCTGATGGTTATTACCAGTAACAAACAGTTGATTAACACATATTTTGTATATGTGTTATATCCAGTATTCTTCTAAAGTAAGCTAGAGAAAAGAAAACATGATTAAACAAATCATCAAAAAGAGAAAATGTATGTACTATTCCTAAGTGGAAGTGGATCATCATAGAGGTTTTCATCCTTGTCTTCATGTTGAGTAGGCTGAGGAGGCCAGGAAGAGGGGTTGGTCTTGCTGTCTCAGGGGTGGCAGAGGCAGAAGAAAATCTATGTATAAGTGGACCAATGAAGTATGAACCCGTGTTGTTCAAAGGTCAAATGTAGTAGAAATCAGGAGAAGAAAAATGTACTGGCTGATGCAGGGCATATATTCAGTGCTTTAAATACTTTAGCATCTGCTCTTCACACCAAACCTTTGAGGTGGGCATTTTAATCTTTATGTCCTAGGTAAGGAACTGACCACGGCTCTGCCTGAGATCAAGGTGTGATCGCATACTCTGGTCTTCCTATTTCCCTTCCCTAGCCCCCTGCACCACAATCGCCTTTTGTATAATCACGGCTTTTAGTGTCTTCAGCAACCTTAGAGAGTGGTGCTGGGCCCTTGTGTCTGGATTCGGCTCCCAGCCACCCACGTCCTAATTCTGGGGGCGTGGGCTACAACCCACGCATGTTGGAAATGAACTCAGTAAACATTATGCCATCATTTTCCTCTGCCATATTTACAGATAGGACAGCAAGGGCTTCTCTTCCTTAATGTCACTTTCTTTTTGTCTATCTGCTTCTTTTTCCTATTAGTAACCTCTTAAGCTGAACAGCACAATAGCAAATGTAATAAAACCAAATCTGCGCCTCTGAATATACCTTTTTATGGCCCGCTGAGTTTTGTTCTTCAGTTGGCCCCTGAAGTAGCAGGCAATGGTTAAATAGCAGGCAGTGGTTAAATAGCAGGCAGTGGTTAAATAGCAGGCAGCGGTTAAATAGCAGGCAGTGGTTAAATAGCAGGCAGTGGTTAAATAGCAGGCAATGATTTGGGACTTCGCAGAGGTCACCTACTGTGCTTTGCACCCTCTCCAGTCATCACCCTGAGGAACTGGGCACCAGCTCTGTGAGGTTTCCAGGTGGGGTTTGTAGAACAGGCAGCAGCAACTGGTCGGAGCCAGATGTGGCTGGAAGAGCAGAATCTGAGTGTGACTGCTTTGTAGAGAGACAGCATTCACTGAGCCCTCAGGGAGCAGCACAGTCAAAATAACATCTGTAAAATTTGGCAAACTGAAATTTTAAAAATATGACAAAAGTGATCAACCATGGCAAGGTGGCCGAATAGGAACAGCTCCAGTCTACAGATGCCAGCCTGAGTGATGCAGAAGACGAGTGATTTCTGCATTTCCAGCTGAGGTACCGGGTTCATCTCACTGGGGCTTGTCAGACAGTGGGTGCAGCCCATGTAAGTGTGAGCCGAAGCAGGGCGGGGCATCACCTCACCTGGGAAGTGCAAGGGGCCGGGGAATTCCCTTTCCTAGCCAAGGGAAGCCGTAATAGATGGTACCTGGAAAATTGGGACACTCCCACCCTAATACTGCACTTTTCCAACGGTCTTAGCAAACGGCACACCAGGAGATTATATCCTGTGCGTGGCTCAGAGGGTCCCACACCCACTGAGCCTTGCTCACTGGGAGCACAGCAGTCTGAGATCCAACTGCAAGGTGGCAGTGAGGCTGGGGGAGGGGCGTCCACCATTGCTGAGGCTTGACTAGGTAAACAAAGCAGCCTGGAAGCTGGAACTGGGTGGAGCCCACCACAGCTCAAGGAGGCCTGCCTGCCTTTGTAGACTCCACCTCTGGGGCAGGGCATAGCTGAACAAAAGGCAGCAGAAACTTCTGCAGACTTAAACGTCCCTGTCTGACAGCTTTGAAGAGAGTAGTGGTTCTCCCAGCACGGAGTTTGAGATCTGAGAATTGACACACTGCCTCCTCAAGTGGGTCCCTGACCCCTGAGTAGCCTAACTGGAAGACACCTCCCAGTAGGGGCCATCTGACACCTCTTACAGGCAGGTCCCCTCTGAGACGAAGCTTTCAGAGGAAGGATCAGGCAGCAACATTTGCTGTTCTGCAGCATTTGCTGTTCTGCAGCCTGCACTGGTGATACCCAGGCAAACAGGGACTGGAGGGGACCTCCAGCAGACTCCAACAGACCTGCAGCCGAGGCTCCTGACTGTTAGAAGGAAAACTAACTAACAAAAAGGACATCCACACCAAACCCCATCTGCATCACCATCATCAAAGACCAAAAGTAGGTAAAACCACAAAGATGGGGAGAAACCAGAGCAGAAAAGCTGAAAATTCTAAAAATCAGAGCAGCTCTTCTCCTCCAAAGGAACACAGCTCTTCACCAGCAATGGAACAAAACTGGACGGAGAATGACTTTGACGAGTTGAGAGAAGAAGACTTCAGATGATTGGCAATAACAAACTTCTCTGAGCTAAAGGAGGATGTTCGAACCCATCGCAAAGAAGCTAAAAACCTTGAAAAAAGATTAGACGAATGGCTGACTGGAATAAACAGCATAGAGAAGACCTTAAATGACATGATGGAGCTGAAAACCATGGCACAAGAACTACATGACGTATGCACAAGCTTCAGTAGCCGATTCGATCAAGTGGAAGAAAGGGTATCAGTGATTGAAGATCAAATGAATGAAATGAAGTGAGAAGAAAAGTTCAGAGAAAAAAAGAGTAAAAAGAAGGTTTTTCAGTTTCCATGTACCCAGTCCTGAATGACTACTGGGTACATAACAAAATGAAGAAAGAAATAAAGATATTCTTTGAAACCAATGAGAACAAAGACACAACATACCAGAATCTCTGGACACATTTGAAGCAGTGTGTAGAGGGAAATTTATAGCACTGAATGCCCACAAGAGAAAGCAGGAAAGATCTAAAACTGACACCCTAGCATCACAATTAAAAGAACTAGAGAAGCAAGAGCAAACACATTCAAAGGCTAGCAGAAGGCAAGAAATAACTAAGATCACAGCTGAACTGAAGGAGATAGAGACACAAAAAGCTCTTCAAAAAATCAGTGAATCCAAGAGCTGGTTTTTTTGAAAAGATCAACAAAATTGATAGACTGCTAGCAAGACTAATAAAGAAGGAAGGAGAGAAGAATCAAACAGACGCAATAAAAAATGATAAAGGGGATATCACCACTGATCCCACAGAAATACAAACTACCATCAGAGAATACTATAAATACCTCTATGCAAATAAACTAGAAAATCTAGAAGAAATGAATAAATTCCTGGACACATACACCCTCCCAAGACTAAACCAGGAAGAAGATGAATCCCTGAATAGACCAATAACAGGCTCTGAAATTGAGGCAATAATTAATGGTTTACCAACCAAAAAAAGTCCAGGACCAGACAGATTCACAGCCGAATTCTACCAGAGGTACAAAGAGGAGCTGGTACCATTCCTTCTGAA
>NW_016804646.1:5868807-5917614 GCF_001698545.2 Rhinopithecus bieti
ATTAATTCAAGATGGATTAAAGACTTAAATGTTAGACTTAAAACCATAAAAACCCTAGAAGAAAACCTAGGCAATACCATTCAGGACATAGGCATGGGCAAGGACTTCATGACTAAAACACCAAAAGCAATGGCAACAAAAGCCAAAATTGACAAATGGGATCTAATTAAACTAAAGAACTTCTGCACAGCAAAAGAAACTACCATCAGAGTAAACAGGCAACCTGCAGAATAGGAGAAAAATTTTACAATCTACCCATCTGACAAAGGGCTAATATCCAGAATCTACAAAGAATTTAGACAAATATACAAGAAAAAAATCAAATAACCACATCAAAAAGTGGGCAAAAGATATGAATACACACTTCTCAAAAGAAAACATTTATGCAGCCAACAGACACATGAAAAAATGCTCAACACCACTGGCCATCAGAGAAATGCAAATCAAAACCACAATGCGATACCATCTCACACCACTTAGAATGGCGATCATTAAAAAGTCAGGAAACAACAGGTGCTGGAGAGGATGTGGAGAAATAGGAACACTTTTACACTGTTGGTGGGACTATAAACTAGTTCAACCATTGTGGAAGACAGTGTGGCAATTCCTCAAGGATCTAGAACTAGAATACCATTTGACCCAGCCATCCCATTACTGGGTATATACCCAAAGGATTAAAAATCATGCTGCTATAAAGACACATGCACACATATATTTATTGCAGCACTATTCACAATAGCAAAGACTTGGAACCAACCCAAATGTCCATCAGTGACAGACTGGATTAAGAAAATGTGGCACATATACACCATGGAATACTACGCAGCCATGAAAAAGGATGAGTTCATCTCCTTTGTAGGTATGTGGCTGAAGCTGTAAACCATCATTCTGAGCAAACTATCGCAAGGTCAGAAAACCAAACACCTCATGTTCTCACTCATAGGTGGGAATTGAACAATGAGATCACTTGGACACAGGGTGGAGAACATCACACATCAGGGCCTGTCAGGGTAGGGGGAGTGGGGAGCGGGGAGGGATAGCGTTAGGAGATATACCTAATGTAAATGATGAGTTGATGGGTGCAGCACACCAACATGGCACATCTATACATATGTAACAAACCTGCATGTTGTGCACATGTACCCTAGAACTTAAAGTATAATAATAATAAAAAATAATAAAAATAATAAAAATATGACAAAAGTTTCAAAAATTGCCATATGATATTGAAGAAGCCCTGGCTGCATGTCTGCGGGTGGCAGGCTTCCCTTTCTGTCCTGTGGCCTTTCTGTCCAGCTGGCCTTTCCCAGGTGGCTGTCCTGGCTAGGGACAGGCTTCCTTGGTGGCCCTGGCTCCCTGGGATTCCCTGCAGTGTGTGCACCTTGGGATGCCCTCTACACACTGCAGTGAGTCCCACAGTCTGTGTGTACCCCAGACCTGGATGGGGTGCCCCCTGTGCTTGGCAGGTGTGGAGGTCACTGCCCTGAGTGGATGTGTCCGTGGTTGGGCCATGCATTTCACTCACCCTAAAGGGCAAGACTCAGAATCTCCAGATCCTGGGATCTCTGCTGACCATGTCCTTCCTCCTTGCACTTCTCCCGCAGAGGGTTCCTCTTAGTGCATGTCATTTACAGTTTCTGGGCTTTTCTGTAGGAGGTCATAAGCCCTTCCCTCTTTCCTCTTCTCCTGCTTTCATTGTGATTTGATGCATTGTTTTCATTCCCAGATATACTATGTTTCAATTAACTACCAAATGGCTCCAATTCTTATTAAGTTAAAGCCTTGGTTGCTTTTTCTGGTTCTTTAATGTGTGTTAGTTTGGATGCCTAGACAAGAAGGTAAATGTTTCAGGGTTGCTGTGTTCTGAATGTGTTCCCCAGAGTTCATGTGTTGGAAACTTTTTTATTATTTTTATTTTTTTTATTTTTTGTTTTTGAGACAGAGTCTTGCTGTGTCGCCCAGGCTGGAGTGCAATGGCGTGATCTTGGCTCACTGCAAGCTCTGCCTCCCGGGTTCACGTCATTCTCCTGCCTCAGCCTCCTGAGTAGCTGGGACTAAAGGCGACTGCCACCACGCCTGGCTAATTTTTTTTTTTTTTTTTTTTTTTAAATAGAGATGGGGTTTCACTGTGTTAACCAAGATGGTCTCGATCTTCTGACCTTGTGATCCGCCCACCTTGGCCTTCCAAAGTGCTGGGATTACAGGAGTGAGCCACCATGCCCAGCCAGAAACTTAATTCCCAATGAAACAATGTTGAGATGAGGGGCGTTTAAGAGGTGGTTAGGTCATGAGGGCTTTGCCCTTGTTAATGCCGTTATTGCAGGAGTGGATCAGTTATTCAGAGAGTGGGTTCCTGCTAAGAGGATGAGTTCAGTTCCTTTCCCTTATTTCTCTCACTTGAGTACATGCTTGCTTGCCCTTCTGCCTTCTGCCTTCCCCTATGGGATGACACAGCAAGAAGGACCATGCCAGATGCAGCCCTCTTGACCTTGGACTTCCCAGCCTCCAGAACTATAAGAAATAAATCTCTGTTCTTTATAAATTACCCAGTCTCAACTATTCTGTTACAGCAGCATAAAATGGACTAAGACAAAGAGCAAATACCTTATCTTTGCTTCTCTTAGATTTACCCAGGTAGGGCTCCTGGCATTGTAATGCTAGTTGCAGGATTGCCACCTGAAACTCTCAACAAGTGATTTTCCCTTAACTAAACAACAGAAAGTCCTGCTTTCTTACAGTCCTCTCTGCTGTGCAGCACCTGCTGATAGCGCCTGGTCAGGATGGATTGCCCAGGTGCCCACTGGTAACTTTCTAAGTTAAATTGGAGGTTCTAAATAATATGTCCTTTGAAAGAAAGTGACACTGCCCTTTCCATGGAGTGAGCGTACAGGGACAGAATCTTGTGCGAAGAGAACGAGGCAGAGAATTCCAAGATCTGCAGCTACTGAACTGATGGTGAAAGTGGAAGGACAGGCTGAACGTGCTTGAAATGCTGCATGCCCTGAGCCCTGAGCAGTTAGAAAGCCCTGGCATTTGATGCATGATGGTAAAAAGAGGCGTCTAATTTGAGTGACAGACATCCCACCTCAAATGGAAGCAGTTCCTGTAGGGCTCTTCAGCACGAGAAGGGGCTGCTATGAGAATGGGCTAAAACTTGCATGAGTTCTTTTGCATCTGGCATTGATGGTGTGGATGTCCTGCAGAAGCTGGGAACTTCATCACAGAGCAAAACACAAGCACCTGGCCTGGGATTCAGAGAAGCTGGTGGGGGATCCAGGGGAAGGAGGAGAAGTAGCAGGCCTAGCTGCTGCTTTGCACTGAAGACATGAATCAGCAGATCAGCAAAAACATGCATGACCTACAGAACGGTGCTATTTCCTTTCCACCTTCCAAACCTCCCAAGAGTGTCTCTTATGCCCCCTAACCAGAAATATACAAGAAAGGGAGGTCTGGGAAATGTAGTCCAGGCCAGCTTAATCAACACATCCCAAAGCTATTTAGAGGAATTTTATATTTTCTTGTACATACTTCTGGGTTGTTTGAATCATTTTACAATGTGACTGTATAAATGTGTTTCTGTGAATTAAAAAAAAAGTGAAATCATTTGATTAAAAAAAAAAATACAGGGGCCAGGCGTGGTGGCTCATGCCTGTAATCCCAGCACTTTGGGAGGCCAAGGTGGAAGGATTGCTTGAGCCCAGGAGGTTGAGGCTGCGGTGAGCTATGCATGATTGGGCCACTGCACTCAAGCCTGGGTGACAGAGTGACACACCAGCTCAAAAAAAAAAAGAAAGGAAAAAAGAAAGAAGGGAAATAAAACTCTTCTATCCAATGAGGTTCAGAGTTTAGTTGTCTAGTGAACAGCCCACTGAGATGAGTGGGAAATTTGGTCTTCCCCCACCTGGTGCCAGCACCGTCCCGTCTCACTGTGCTGATGTAGTCACTCCCTAGCTCGCCTCCCTATTCCAGTCTGTTCCTGTTTCAGTCAGAGTGATTTTTTTTCAAATGCAAATTGGATGTTAGTGTGTGTCTATTTAAATTGGATGTTGGTGTGTGTGCTCCAGTGGTTTTTATATTGCCTTTAGAATGAAATCATAAATCATAACTCTTTACTCTGGTAACCCGGAAATCTCTGTGATGCTCTTTCTCTGGGTTTCTCTCCATCTGCCTCTGTCTCTTCCCCACCCTTCCTCTCCCCTTCAGGGGTCACAGAGCCTTTGTGTGTGATAAAATTATCATGCATATAATAGTAATTAAAAAGCTGTCCATTTATGGATTACCTACTATGCCCAATGTCGTGCTAGGTGCCTTGAGTCCATGCTGTTATTTAATATCCACAGCCTCTCTAACGCGTTTACCTGTCCCTATTTTACAGAGAAGGGGGACACTGAGAAGCATGCCCGAGGTCTCACGAGTAGTAAGTGGCTCCACCAGGATCGGAGCCCGGATATGTCTGACTCCCAAATCCATGAGGACAATATTCAGCAGCCATCCTATTAGCAGGCCTTTCTCCTTTCCCTGTCACGTTGTTTTGTGGTTGTGTAGCTGTCTTTTCCCTGGACAGTAGGCTGGAGGGGGGCCAGGATCTGATCTGAATGTTTGCTCATCTCCTGAACCTCGCAGAGTGCTTGCGCACATTAGGTAATCACGTGGCATTTGTCGAAAGCATCCGTGTGCCAGGCACTTGCTGAGTCTTGGAGTCGAGGCTAAGGTCGGGGTGGACCAAACAGTACAGTTACTGTCTCGTGGTGCCTGTGCTCTGTAGTAGAGGAGATAGCCTCATGCTGTAGTTACAGCTGTGGTAGGGCTATGGAGGGTGCTGGGGAACATGTGAGTGGGGTAGGGGGCAGTGAGAGTGGCCTTGGGCAGGAACCACAGAGAGGCATTTGGCCTGTGACACAGGAAATGGGAGTCTCTTGGAAGCATCAGCTTTGTCTCCCTGACTCCCTGTGGAGTTGTGCTTTGGCGTTTGTCTGTGCTCCTTGGCCAGTAATGGAATAGATTGATCCTTCCCATCCTTGCGCTTAGAAAAACTCAGCCCAGCACTACAGCCATCTTTGTACCCCATGGTAACAAATTGTCCCTCCGTCCCTTTGTCAGGCTGCCCTGCCCGGCTGCATATTGTTACCCTAGCCCCCCTCCCCACTCCTGCCCCCACAACCAACTCCCAGGACGCGTCACTATTCCTTGACTTGTGCTTCTGGCTCCACCAATGCCGTGGCCTGGTGGAACAACTGAATGGGAGCTTGATATTTTCTCAGTTCCTATAAATAGGTAGACACTTTTTATTGTTCACTTCTGGAGAAGGAAGGGGAGTAGTTTTATTCATTTTTAAGGAGACTGATAGCTTCAGTTTGCTGGGAACTTACAATGTGCTGTACACTGAGCACACTATGTGTTATGCGCTTTATGCTCACAAAACGCTTTGGGGCAACCCCATTCCAAAGATTGAGACGCTGTGGTGTTATGAGGTGAATTTGTCTGAAGTCCCACAGCGCTCACTGCATAAAAACTGAACTGTGATGCCTTCTAGAGGGCTCTAGTGTTCCCCATCAAGCCTCTAGCCTCCAACCTGGAGGAGAAAAGTTTCCAATGACAGCCACTTGAGCTACGATACTAGGCTTACCGTTGGAGTGAAGGCCAAATGCACCTGCCTGTAGGGTAGGGATGGGGTGGGGAGGGAATGGGTCCTCTGCTGCATGTATGTTTCACCAACTGGTGATTAAAAAAGGGGGGCACATGGCCCAGCACGGTGGCTCACGCCTGTAATCCCAGCACTTTGGGAGGCTGAGGTGGGAGGATTGCTTGAAACCCAGGAGTCTACCCAGTAGGCAGCATGGCAAAACTGCATCTCTACAAAAAATACAAAACAAAATTAGCTGGGCCTGGTGGAGCACACCTGTAGTCCCAGCTACTCAGGAGGCTGAGGTAGGAGGATCACTTGAGCCTGGGAGGTTGAGGCTGCAGTGAGCTGTGATCACACTACCACACTCCAGCCTGGGTGACAGAGCAAGACCCCGTCTCAAAAAAAAAAAAAAAAAACGGGGAGGCACAACCCTCGCAGAGCACTCAGGCGCCCACCCCCTACTGAACATCATCAACTGTAAGAGCCCATTTCGAAGTCCGTCACCCACATTCAGCTGTTTTTCTGGAAAATTTCTACCATAGAGGCTTTTCCTGAGCCTGCCAGATTGAGAATAGGTCCCTGGGATGGGAGGCATCACTGAAGAAGAAACTGCAAGTGGTCGTCATTGCCTGAAAACAGAATCTGTTTCTTTTCACAAGCACCTACAAAGACTATTTTGATGGTTCTCTTCAGACCAGTCGTGGGCTGACTCTCACTCCCTCTGCCCTGCAGGTGGGACTCCTGCGGCTGGATCTACCGTTCTCCATTCTTTCCCTGCCCTCAAGTGTCAGAAATGGGAGAGGAAAGTTGGGTATTTAATATTCTTTGATGGAGTTTCCCAGTTAGTGATTTTCCAGGATATTAAGAATTCTGTGCCTCATCTCACGCTGCCTTTCAGAGTTCTATAAACACAAGGGTGTGAATTCTTGACGGATTCTGGCTTTCTGATTTATTTTCCCCCAAGGTACTGAATCAAGGAATGTAAGTCATTTACCTTCTCCAGGCATCCTCCTCTTCTTCCCTGGAGAATGCTGTGAAGTCTTTCTCGTTTTTCCTTCCACTCTGAACCCTTTCAAGGACCAAGGTCTGTGCTGCAGTGATCCAGAACTTTGCCCCTAGAAGTTGCTTTCTCCCCTAGCTGGGAGGGCAGAGCCCTGCTTTCAGTAGGGCTCCCAGGACAAGGCTGTGTGTAGTAAACGTCTGTCTGTTGTGGTTTGTTCCAGAGCTGGTGATGCTGCTGGAGTGGTGGTCGGGCACGGAATGCACCATCTTCACGGACCCGCGCGCCTACCCCAAGTATGGGAAGGAAAATGCCATCGTGGTTCTCAACCACAAGTTTGAAATTGACTTTCTCTGTGGCTGGAGCCTGTCCGAACGCTTTGGGCTCTTAGGGGTAAGTCGGAAGTACATTCATCCCTGCTTCACACATTTCTGTGGTTCAGCCCCACCACTTGTCCTTTTGCTCCTTGTCATTCAGAACTTGCAGAAGAATCAACAGAGTTTCTACTTGATGAAATGGTCCTAATAAACTGCTTTTTATTCTTGCTTGGAGTCAGGCTTAACAGCTTCTTATGGGCAATCATAGGAGGTACTCGACAATTGCTACCTGCCAGCCATTTTACATGCGATTGATTTATTTAATCCTTACAGCAACATGAATAGATGATGTGCCACACTCCATTTTTTAAAAACTAAGTCATATAGAGCTTAATATTCGGCTCAGAGCCACACAACTGTAATTAGATTTGGATTTCACTCCCATCCATAATTCTTCATTCCATGCTCTGCTGCCTCCTTGGCTAACAGGCAGACATCACCTCTGCATTTTGATCCTTGAAGGCTTAAGAACTTTGAGTCCCTAAGTGAGGGAGTGAACTGCAAAATTCAGAATTATTCTGAAATTCTGTTTTTTTCCCCGACTAGTTTGACTTCTTGCACGTAGCTTGCGTGCCTTTGGAACAGGGTCTCTTCAGTTGGCTTTTGTCATCTGTAACACACTGCAGCGTGTAGCGGTTGAGCCTGTGTCACGTAGCTGTATCAAAGCCATCTGCGGCTCTCAGCTATTCCAGTAGGAATCACCGTGTCCATTGGTCCGGGGCCAGGAGAGGTCCTAAGAGTTCGCTCCAGAACTTGGAGATAAGGTTTTGCACCTGGGAACAATGCCCTGTAGATAGATAAGGGGGCTGCTGAAATCACCTTGTTTTTTGGTATCCCCTGAAGACAAAATCGTGGTGTTTAGAATATAGAAGATTCGATATAGGGGCTATGAGGCCATGGAGGACACAGTGGACTAGAAGGTTCAGTGGGTCTGGTTCCTGGAGGTAGATGAAGAGAGCCTCCTGGCCACTGCTTCTCCTTTTGTTTTCCTATTTATTCTCCCAGGGCTAACTTGATATCTGCTTGTGTGTACACGTGTGTGTGTGTGTGTGTGTGTGTGTGTGCGTGTGCGTGCGCGCGCAAATATATTTCTAGGAACAAGAGCAAGCATTCTAGTAACTACCATTCTCTGAGAACTTGGGCAGAGATCTGAGTTACAGCTCTGTGGATTTATTCTCTCTGACGAGAGATCACCCCTTAGAATGTCATGGTCCTAACCCCGTCATGGATCCCAGGGGTGAATGGCAGGGTTCTTCTCCCGCCCGGGAGGAAGGGTATGGGGTGCCTGTGTGTCTTGACTGTCAGGTCACCTGTCTTACCAGCTTTACAGCTAGGCTTTCTGAGATGCCAGCGTTTCCTAGAATTCAAACGGTAGTTTAGAGGCAGCTGGTGATCTTCCAGGCTTTGTAAGTACCTTCTGGTAGTGTTCATGCTTAGAATGTGGAAACAGTCATAATTCGTGGACCAGGAGTCTCTGAGGTACGACAGAAAGCCTGTTGAACTTGGGGGTGCCTTCCAATTGCTGCTTGCCCCTTGGTGGTGTTACGCCCACAAGCTCACTCCATGTGCTGTTCACTTTATTTCTGTAATTTCTTATTCTTAGGATATTATTATCCACATTTTATAAATAAATCCCCAGAGCCTCAGTTTGGCTGAGTGATTGGCCCGAGGACAATAGCTCCTACGTCTGCTTTCAAAGCTTCTGCTCTTTCCCCTGGAAGATGTTGGGGGCACAAAAGTAGGGGCCCTGGGGCCTAAGACCTGCTCCAGAAACAGGGCCCTGACCATCCTAAAACGACCGAGGCCAGCTGCAGTCAGGACCAGGTTTTTAACACCTTCCTGGCTTGTGATGTGCGAAGGCCTCATTCTGAGGGGGGTGAGTCACCCGCACCTTCCTGGGGTTGGGGATGGCGTTGCAGGAGCTGGCAGAGCAGGGCCATGCGCAGAGATGCTGAGCAGCACCCAGATGCCCAGCACTAGCAGGCACAGGGACAGGCACAGATGAGGGAGAAGGTGAGCCCCACAACACATGCAGGGAGGGACCCAGGCCCAGAGAGGGGACATAGCCCAGAGACAGGAAGAGACTTTCATGGAGTGGGAATTGAATCTCAGCACCATTTAGGGTTTTACTCCCAAAGGCTTCTGAATCCGTGATCACTTTACAACTCTGGGCATAAGGGTGGAAGCGCTGATGCCAGAAAGCAAGTCAACAGCGCGCCCATCCCACCTGCAGCCTGGGGACCACACCTTTCCACCCTTCATTTCGTCAGTGATACTGTATTTATAGGACTTCACTCATTACTATCAACACCCAAACAACTAATGCTGTGTGTCAGGGGGTCTGCGCTCTGCCACTGATGGTGGAAACTATGCTTAGGATTAGAGTCTTTGGGGGCTCCACTTACAGGTGAAATAGGCAGGTCTGGGAGCCTGGGGCCAGGGCAATGCCTCTTCTGTTCTCGCTGGAAGTTTGGGAGCCTTGCTCAGTGGGGGCCTTGGGGTTTCTGGATTCTTGCTAAAATGCTTCCTTAAGCCCTGAGTCCTCTCTTCTCCAAACACCACAGAAACAGCCAGTGCCATTGCTGTGCACATTCTCACAAAGCAAGGTGCTACACAGAGCAGGCACCAGGAGAGGACAGAGTGGGGCAGGCACATGGCAGGCGCTGGCCAGGGCGGATGGGAGTTGCCAGCCTGTACCCTCCCAGGGAACCCCCTCCCCACATCACAGGGAACACCTTTTCCAGCTACTGGAGAGCTGTGGCCCAGGTGGACACGTGATGGTGGGTTAGATGGCTGGTTGTCATCTCTGCCACCCTGGAAGGGGTAGGAACAGCATTGCGTTATAATCATTGTTCAGCAGCGTCTTTTGTCTTCAATGACCTTCAGAAAAAAAAGAAAAAAGAAAAACCTCATTCATCTCTCTGTTTTTTCTTAAATAATACATGATGTTGAGATCCTTCTGGAGTCTGTGGAATTTGCTTTTTAAAGAAGAAAGGAACAGAAGAAGGTTCCTGGCCAGGCATATTTCATCCTCACCTACCATAGCCCAAGAGGAAATGAGTTTAAATTGAAGTCAATGAAATTTGCAGAAATTCGTGAAAGTGGCATTTTAAAATGTAAAATTGTTCTTTTGGGGAAAAGTAACGGAATTGTCTTTTTAACAAAGAGGCTTTCAACCTTTTAAATGTAGTCAAGATCCCATGTGGCCACTGCTCACTGCAGTGCCTGTCCCCAGAGGCTCTGGTTCTCCTGGGAGCCGGCGCTTCCTGGCGTGTGCCAGGGCTCTGAAGGCTTTGGTTGATCTTGGAGTCACACGCTGAACCTTTCCTCCCTGGAGATGAGAGTGACACGCAGTCAGCTGGGGCACAGGTCACGAAGGTGCCCGACAAACCATGGTGTGCAAGCGCAGGTCAGGTTCCTGAGGCTTTACGTCCCCGTTTGCTTATTGTTTTCCCTTAGCAGGCCCCGGCTGGTTACATAAGAGCATGATCGTTCAGTCTCTGGGCAGCGCCAGGCCCTGGCAAGCAGGCCATGAGCGGTAGCTATTATTATATTAGCAATATTTATCTGCCAGGCCAACTGAGATATTTGTCTTCAGATGCTTAAAGAAGCCATGTGGGTTAGTTATCCATGGCAGCGTGATGAGACCCAAAACACAGCGGCTTAAAACAACAAGCGTGTCATAAAGATCCCCTGCCTGTGTGGTCGGGAATCCAGGTGCAGCTGAGCAGGGGACCTGGCAGCGCCTCTCAGGAGGGGCCTGTCTGTGATCTGCCTCCAAGCGCGCTCACGGGTTTGTTGTCCGGCCTCTATCCCTCGCCACACAGGCTTGTTTTAAAACACACGACTTCCCGGAACATGGCAGCTGCACCCCTGAGGGTGAGCCTTGCAAGAGAGAGTGAGTGGGCACCCGGGCAGCAGCCATGAAGCTTCTGTAACCGGGGCCCGGGAGAGACCTGCCATCCCTTCTATCCAGACTGTTTGTTGGAAGTGGATCAGTAAGCACAGCCCATGCCTCAGGGATGTGGGGTGGGGGGCACAGGGGCGTGGATGCCAGGAGGCCGGGATCACAGGGCCCCTCGGCGGCTGCCCACCCCACGGTGACATGACGTTTGGTCTAAGACCTTCCCTTGCCCTCTTAGTAAACATGTAATACAGCTGGGCCTGAACACAGATTGAAATGTTGCATTTCTGGCCTGGCACAGTGGCCTATGCCTGTAATTCCAGTGGTTTGGAAGGCCAAGATGGGAGGATGACTTGAAGCCAGAAGTTCGAGACCAGCCTGGGCAGCATAGTGAGATCCCCATCTCTATAAACATAAGTCAATAAATAAAACAAATGAAAAATAGCAGCATTGCATTTCTTTGCACAGAGAAAGGTGAGAGGGGGAGAGTGGCTTTATCTCTCCTAGGCAGAGGGCCTGTGTGTGAGGGTGCCCATAAAGCCCTGTACTGCCTCTTTAAACAGAAGGATTTTCGATGATGACAACGATAGCAGTTGATATACCTTCAAAATCCGTGTCCAGCGAGTGTTGATTGTGTGTGGTTTCTCCAGGAGACCATGTTCATGCAGCACAGCATTGTTTCACTCACCTTTACCCCAGCTTCCTACACATGCGCTTGTCAAGTGCCCTTTGGCTGAAGAGAAGTTAGAAGTTTCCACATATGGAGGGGTGTTTTCGGCAGATACGCACACCGCCATGGTTTTGTCAGCTCTGTAGGGTGGTCTTGCACCCTCCTCACCGCTGGCATCACCTGAGTGTATGGCAGATGCCCTGTGCTTCCCACCATCATGTGAGTTCATCCTCAGCTGTGCAGGCAGCAGGAGTGGACAGGGATGCCACCCTCTGCCTCTTACCATTCACTGGTTTGGCAGGTGTGCTGGGATCTGGAATCACATGGATGAGGAACCTGATAATGGTGATGACCGAGGTAGCCAGGTGAAGCACTGGCCAGGGCAAGTAGTGCGCAGCTCACGGGACTATGGCTGCACCGTGGGTTCATACCGACTACCATCCTGGAGGTGGAAGCGCATGCTCGCCTGTGAAAGTCCAGTCCCACGATGGACACACCGGGGTCTTCTTCTCTGTTGACCAGGATCCTCTGGCAGTGTCTTTTAACAAGCCAGAGTCTGATTCCACCAATCATAAAGTCAGGGTTGCTTAAAGCATGGGGCTTCTTCCTCCTCTGTGCGCAGCCTCAGTAAACGGTCGCAGCCTGTGCTGTCTGCTGTACACCGACTCAGTATCATCCCATGAACCGCCCCCCTTTCTCACTCCCACCTGCTGTGTGCATAGGGCCCTCTGATGCCCCGTCCGCCTGTGCTTCCTGCAACTGTTCAGCAAGCACCTATTGGCTACAGAGTGCTAGGCAAAGCCAATCGCTCCTATTACGTTCTGTCCTGGGGACATCCTGTTTTCCCACCTGCCCCTGTACTGCTTCTGCTCTGTCTTCCCATCTGCAGGGCTAATGCCATCCCACAAGGGCTGGGCTGCCCATTCAGAAGAGAAACTGGGAAGGGGCCATGAGGACCTGTGTCCAGGCAGGGTGGACGAGGGCTTTGTGCAGGGAGCTCCTCTCCCATCTTTGTGTCCTGACAGCCGTGCCCATGGCCCCTCAAAGCAGAGCCAGGAGTGATCAGTATCCTGCTGGTTCAAGCCTCCATGTTCGTCCTCCGAATGGTCCTCTTCTCTCTGCACATCTGCATGCCTGTCAAACCCAGAATAGTTTGGGGCCTGGTAAACGGGGGGAGGTTGGCTGGAGGAGGCCAATCAGGAGTGCAAGAGCCCCGTGTACTCTTCCCCACGTGGATAGAGGATAAGTCTCTAATTCCAGCCTGAGGTGAATTCTTAGAGAGCGCTTTCATTTCGTGTTTGCTGTGCGCACTTCCCCTGCGGCTGTGACTAACTGGAACAGCGTTCGTTTTGTTTTGAGACTCTCTTGAGAATTTTCTGGCAGTGTAAGGTCTACACCATTTTCCTCTCAGCATCAGAGAAGGCAGAAAGCAAGAGAAAGGAATGCAGTGTGAGCAAGGCCAGGCACACTTGTGCTACCGCAGTTGGCAAGAATGGAGTCTATAATCCCAGCACTCTGGGAGGCCAAGGTGGGTGGATCACCTGAGGTCAGGAGTTCGAGACCAGCCTGGCCAACATGATGAAACCTTGTCTCTACTAAAAATACAAAACAAACAAACAAACAAATTAGCTGGGTGTGGTGGTGGGCGCCTGTAATCCCAGCTACTCCCGAGGCTGAGGCGGGAGAATCGCTTGAACCCAGGAGGTGGAGGTTGCAGTGAGCCGAGATTGCACCACTGCACTCCAGCCTGGGCAACAGAGCAAGACTCCATCTCAGAAAAAAAAAAAAAAAAGGCTGGGTATGGTGGCTCACACCTGTAATCCCAGCACTTTGGGAGGCCAAGGTGGGTGGATCACCTGAAGGTCAGGAGTTCGAGGGCAGACTAGCCAACATGGTGAAACCCCATGGCTCTACTAAAAATACAAAAAATTAACCAAGCCAGGCATGGTGGTGGCCGCCTATAATCCCAGCCACTTGGGAGGCTGAGGCAGGAGAATCGCTTGAGGGAGGCAGAGATTGTAGTGAGCTGAGATCGCACCATTGTACTCCAGCCTGGGCTAAAAGAGTGAAACTTCATGTCAAAAAAAAAAAAAATGGAGTCTCTCACCTTTTGATGAACATACACACATACATGCATGCGTGCACAGAAACTGGTTCATTATTTTGAGCTCCAATCTTTTCTGCATTTTGCTATAACTTGGGACAGGTTTCGGAGATTCCAGGCCCATACCATCCTCTCTTGCGCATACCTTCTTGTCAGAAGGGGTCTGTACAACAACTTACTGGCAGAGTTTAGTGGCAGCAATGGAACACAGTAACTGAAAGTTTCTCCCTTCCCTCTAGACTCTGGGCACCTCAAGGCCACAGGTAATCCTAACCAGCATTGTGTTCTCAGCACCTGCGGAGTGCCTGGCACAGGGGGCTTCTTAATCAATACCTTTGCACAGACAGAGCAGCCTTGGGTTGAAGATTCCAATTCGATGAGCTTATGCACCATACATTAGAATGGAGGCTGTGCTATGTGGGACTCATGAGGACTCTGGAGCTATAGGGCTGGATGGCTTGTCTGGGGCTCCAGGGAACTGAAACATTTGCTACAGTGTCTCCAGCTGGTAGTCAAGAAAACAGTCAAAGGACTCAAAGGCAGGCTGTTTAGCCTGCTTTATTGTTAAGGAACATCTCACCTGTTTTCAAAGTTCCGCTTAAGAGACCTCATTTTATATATTTGGTAGAAATAAATGACCTTGGCTCATTTGACTAACTGGTAACCCTACTGGGAAACCTTCAGCAATGACTGGACGTTTGCAAACAAAGCTGGCCACAGAGCCTCAGCCCCTGAGGGGTTCCTTGCTGGTGTTAGTGGGGGTGGAGGCTGTACAGGAGCAGGACACCCTGCTGCTCCCAGCCATACTGCATGCAGCACCGGGGTTTGGAATCTTCATCTGAAGCCTTAGTGAATAGCCATTTTGGAGAAAATCTTAACTAGAATGGCCTCATTCTGATCCGTTTTCACCCCAGAGTCTGTGGAGCTTCTGAAAGTCAGGGTCGGAGTACCAGGTCTCAGGCCCTCTCTGCATCAGCTCTTCCCAATGCCCAGGGTCTCTGCAAGGGCTGGCCCACTTGCCAGAGTTGCAGACCAGGTCCTGGGGCTGGCTGCGTCCCCGAGCTGTGGGGGTCCTCAGGATGGGCCAAGTAGATTAGCCCCAAGCAGCTACCCTAAGACAACTCTCCTTTTCACTGTCTCTCTCCATAGTGGGTTACTCCATCTGAAAATTTTAGATTGTCTAAATATGCTTGTGTCTAGACAGATCTGTTGATAAATCTAACTCATCAGTAAATCCTTTCAGGTTGGCCTCCGAAATAAATCCAGCATTGGTGAAATTGGTAGATTTTCTTGTACACTCTCTCTGAAAGCTGTTGGCATCACACATGGAAGCCTCTGAGTGGCCTGGGAAAGCCATGACAGTTAGAGCATATTGCACCTTTTGCCTGGGGAACTGTCTGTATGTCTTAATAGTAGTTTCTAGTCTGTTTGTCATAAGTGAGTTAACTTGGGCAACTCTCTGTGCACAGGGACTATTCAGTTGTGCTTAAATAAATGTAATCTATTGTTACTATGATGCTACAGCATGGCTTAGAAAATGGGTTGAATAAAGAGGTGTTCAGACACTGCTTGCTCTGTGATGAATATAATAGCTACGAGTTAGTCAACGCCCATGTCAGAGTTCAGAGTCTGAACTCTGTGCTTTTGTAGATGTTTCCATACATCCTTCAATCTTTACAGGGACACCAGGGGATATGTGTTGTCTTCCTCATCACACAGAGGGGAAACAGAAGCTCAGGAAGGTTGGGTGTCTTGAGCACAGTCAGACAGCCGGGTCATGGTAGAGCCTGGTTAGAAACAGGACTGTCTCATTCCAGAGCTTTTCTTTCATGCAGCCCTGCCAGGGAAAGGGTATTGAGTGACATTTCTTCAGTTTGAAGAAGTAAAAGCTTCTACCTTAATATTTTAACATGTTTCTTACCAAACATAATTAACATCAAAACTAGGTATATTGATAATATCCAAAATTTTAAGGCTGAAGGATGGATTAAGTCAGTATAAAGAAAGTTATTTCTCTTCTGTTCCTTTTGATCATCAAAAACACTTGTAATCCCAGCACTGTAGGAGGCCGAGGCAGGCGGATCACCTGAGGTCAGGAGTTAGAGACTAGCCTGGCCAACATGGTAAAACCCCGTCTCTACAAAAAAATACTAAAAGTAGCCAGGTGTGGTGGCAGGCACCTGTAATCCCAGCTACCCAGGAAGCTGAGACAGGAGAATCACTTGAAACCAGGAGGCTGAGGTTGCAGTGAGCCAAGACTGTACCATTGCACTCCAGCCTGGGTGACAAGAGCAAAACTCCGTCTAAAAAGAAAACCAACAAACAAAACAACAAAAAAGCCAGAACTGTGTCTGACCCAGCGCCTCAGTTATGTTCCCAAACAGATGGTGAGAGCACGCTGATGCCAACGCCCTCTTAGAAATGACATTGTTACAGGAGTACTGTGAAATATGTTTATAATAAAAAACTGGAAAATCTAACAAAGTCAAAATCACTTACAAATGACTGTCTAGCAACAACTACTGTTATTTTTCTCTGCTTTACTTTTTTTCATAAAGTTATAATCATGCTGTAGACTCACCTTTGTTCCAGATCTTTTAAAAATTTAGTATTTTACCATAAACGATTGCCTAGCCATTACACACTCATAGAAAACAAGTTTTAGTGGCTCTAAATCAGGGGTTGGCAAATGTTATCTGGAATGGGCCAGAGAATGAATAGTTTAGGCCTTATGGATCATAGCGTGTCTGTCACAAAACACTCCTGTGTGTAGCGTGAAGGCAGCTGCAGACAAGAGGCACATGACCAAGAGGCTGTGTGGCCACAGGACGTCACTTACAGAAGCAGCAGAGGAGCCAGCTTGTCCCGAGGGCAGCTGCTTGCTGACTCCTCTGTAGTGTTGTACAAGATATGGTACACACCATAACCCATGGGACGCATCTACTGTGGGGCATCTAAACAGCGTTTGGTGATCTAATAGGGATGGAAATAGCGACTCCCGTCCCAGGTGACCACCTGTGGGTCTAGATACCCGCATCACTGTCAAAGTTATCGTTTCCATTTAGCAGCAGGTCGTCTGAGGCCAACCACTAGGACCCACTATAGCACTGTGGACAGGAAATACCCCTGAGAGTGCTTTTCCCCGGCAGAAGCCATGATTGGCTGCAAGGGACCACGCACCTTCCCAGGGCCAACAGCTGCTGCTTTAGTCTGCGGCCCCCTCCTGGCTGCGGAACCAATCGTCGTTCACAGCTCCATCAGATTGTCGCATGTTTGGAATGAGTTCAGGTAAATTTAATTTTAAAAAATATCATGGGCCGGGCGCGGTGGCTCAAGCCTGTAATCCCAGCATTTTGGGAGGCCGAGACGGGTGGATCACGAGGTCAGGAGATGAAGACCATCCTGGCGAACACAGTGAAACCCCGTCTCTACTAAAAATAATACAAAAAACTTGCTGGGCGAGGTGGCGGGTGCCTGTGGTCCCAGCTACTCGGGAGGCTGAGGCAGGAGAATGGCGTAGACCCGGGAGGCGGAGCTTGCAGTGAGCTGAGATCCGGCCACTGCACTCCAGCCTGGGCGACAGAGCGAGACTCCGTCTCAAAAAAAAAAAAATATCATGGGCACAGCACACAGTAAGCCCTCACACCAGTACCGGTGAGTTCACCCACCCACGGGGATGGTCCCGGAGTCCGATTTTATGGCTAAGTTCTCTTGGACAGAATCTGCATGTTGGACTTGTGTGAAAAACCAACTCCATCAGAAAATGGAGATGCTAAACTTGCAAGGTATCTGCCTTTTCTACTCCAAGTGAGGGAAGAAGTGTCTTGTTTTTTTTTTTTTTTTTTTTTTTTTTTTGAGACGGAGTCCCGCTCTGTCGCCCAGGCTGGAGTGCAGTGGCCAGATCTCAGCTCACTGCAAGCTCCGCCTCCCGGGTTCACGCCATTCTCCCGCCTCAGCCTCCCGAGTAGCTGGGACTACAGGCGCCTGCCACCTCGCCTGGCTAATTTTTTGTATTTTTTTAGTAGAGACAGGGTTTCATCATGTTAGCCAGGATGGTCTCGATCTCCTGACCTCGTGATCCGCCCGTCTCGGCCTCCCAAAGTGCTGGGATTACAGGCTTGAGCCACCGCGCCCGGCCGTCTTGTTTTTTTAAAGTAAGGTAGCAGCTGGCTGTTTAGACCTTTTTCTGTTCTGCCAGTAGGTTGGGGGACACGGCTTACTGACCCCGTGCTGAGCTGGAGCTGTGGAGAGGCATGGGTGTAATGGGGAGTAGAGGAGAGAGGGCTGTGTTGAAGCCGGGGCTCTCTGCGCTGTGTGCATCCCAGGTTTCAGGCTGCGCTGACAGCTCACATCCTGGGCTCAGTCATCGACCCATTGGTCAAGGAGCATCTTGGCCAGTTCCAAAATTAAGATGAAAAGATAAACATCCATCAGATAAAAAGCTGTTTTTGTGTCTCCGCTACCCCGTCCACCCCACTGAAGCCCTGGTCTTCCTCAGTGTAGGGGTCTGATGTAGTGGACGCCTGGCTAGGGAGGGCCACATCAAGCCCTGGGGACCCAGGACTGCCCTGAGAATCCCCAGAGGGGACCTGTTGGGGCCTCGCTCATGCACCTGCGTCAGCCTCAAGAAGGTCTCTGGCAGGTGCTTCTGCCCCGTCTCAGCCTCAAGGACATGCTGGCAGCGGGTGTGGAGGGCACCGAGCACATCTCCTGGTCTGGGTTTTACTTCCAGCTTGGACCAGCTGTGCCCGGAGATCCCACTGGGCTCCGCAGCCTGCTCTATGAGCGGAGACTCCTGTTTGCCTCAACTGCAGAGCTCAGCAGAGTAGGCCGAGCTGTCCCGGAAAAATCGGATTCAAATGAATCTTTGGCCAACAACTATTCAAGAAGGATGTAACCTCACGCCCAGGAATGCTACATTTTCTAGCATTTGACATTTTCCGCGATCAAGAATTACTATATTTTGTAATATCACAAAACTCAATGAGATCCGCAGAAAAGAGGTACATAAATTAGTGTCACACAGCTGCACAGTAGGCTTAGTGAGGGCATGGTGGTGATCACCTAGAAACCCTTTGGATGGTGGTGGGAGCATTGTCAGGACCCTGAATATCCATGACTGCTTGCTGCTGCCTTCTTGACTCCTGCCGTCCGCGCTGAGAACCACGGTCCCCTTGCCTCCTGCCCCCACGCTGGCAGGGTGAGCACAACCTGGACCTCTAGCTGAAGGGTGGGGAGGGCATCAGGGTCCATGGCCTCGACAACATGTGTTCTGGGACTGGCCCGAGGCATCTGGTGTGAATGTCCCCTCCTCTTTTTCTACTTCAGTCTCCAACAGCCCCAGGAGGTGGCTCTGACGTCTCCTTCATGGGCACCTGGGCTCCCTCCTCTGTTTCAGGGCTCCAAGGTCCTGGCCAAGAAAGAGCTGGCCTACGTTCCAATTATCGGCTGGATGTGGTACTTCACCGAGATGGTCTTCTGTTCGCGCAAGTGGGAGCAGGATCGCAAGACAGTTGCTACCAGTTTGCAGCACCTCCGGGACTACCCTGAGAAATATTTTGTACGTAGGCACCAGAGCAGCTGTGTCCCAAGGGCTCCTGTAGGACTGTGACCATGGGACCCCCGTGTGACTTCCACAGGACACGTGACTGTGGGGCCGTGTGTGACCCCAGGGCTATATGTGACCATGGGGCCATGTGTGACCATGGGGCCACATATATATGACCCCAGGGCTGGGTGTGACTGTATGAAGGTGTGTGACCGTAGGGCCGTGTGTGACCCCAGAGCTGTGTGTGACCGTAGGGCTGTGTGTGACCCCAGGCTGTGTGTGACCCCAGGGCTGTGTGTGACCTAACGGACTTGTGCGATCGTGTCGCCGTGTGTGACTGTGGGGCCGTCTGTGAACTAGGGGTTGTGTGTGATCCCAGGACTGTGTGTGACCCCAGGACTGTGTGTGACCCCGGGGCCACGTGTGACTGTGGGGCTGTGTGTGACTCCTGCCTCCTTCCTTCAGTTCCTGATCCACTGTGAGGGCACGCGCTTCACGGAGAAGAAGCATGAGATCAGCATGCAGGTGGCCCGGGCCAAGGGGCTCCCCCGCCTCAAGCACCACCTGTTACCACGAACCAAGGGCTTCGCCATCACCGTGAGGAGCTTGAGAAATGTAGGTAAGGAAGAGTGTGTGGTCCTGGGCCTCCCCACGGCAGCGAGGAAGACAAGCCCCAGCTCCGGATGGGCAGAGCTTGCTTCCTGCCAGCACTTCCCGGCTGACTTGAGGCTCGGAGCTCGCAGTGGCTGCTCAAGTCTGGTCTCTGGGACTGGGAACCAAGGACAAATGGCCCCTGCACCCCTGGCTGGCACCTGGGGTGGGCCTGTTCCTGCTTTTCCTGGGGTGCCCGGGCCAGCACTGCCCTCTGCTGTGCAAATGTGCTGGGTGCCTGGATGGTCCATGGGGTAACCTGGGTCCAGGCCTGCAGGCCCAAGACAGCACAGTTGGGTTTAGGGTCATTTCTTGCCCACCCATTGGCATCAGCTGAACTCTGACCTTGTGGTCTGTCGCAGCTGACTCGGAGTCTGGAACCCTAAATGGCCATTGATAAGAAGGAAATAGCAACAACTTGCCTCTGGCCTCTTGTCATGCTTTTGCCTTCTTTTTGACCCTTCTGTCTCCAGTTAGAAACACCCTCCGTCTCCTTCTGCACAGCCGGCCTCCCCACACCCCCGCAGTCCCTTGGCCCTTTCCCTGGGCTGCAGGCCCCGGGGGCAGCTTCCTGTGCTCCTTCTCAGGCAAAGCACTTCAGGTGAAGCTGGCTTCTTCCTGGAGGGAGCTAGAGCCCAGCTGAATGCGGCTCTTGGCCCCATGCTGCTGCCTTCCTCAGCCTTATCCTCTTGTCTCCTCTCCTCCTTCTGAGGCAAAGGGCAGGGGGCCCCAAATTCCTCCCCGGGGCTGCATCGGGGCCCCTTGGTTTCTCCAGCCCTGACTGGCCCCCGAATAGGACCTCTGGAGCAACAGTGTTGGTGAATCGGTACCTCTAAAAGTCCCCAGGTGACCCACTGGCTGAAGCGGTGGTTTAAGGCCCCGGGCCGCACTCTCTGCTGGCCTCTGCTGCCTGTTTCACATACCCCCGCATACCCAGGCCAGCGCCAGCCCGGCTTTCTTCTGGGCTGCAGGAACCCAGGCCAGGCGGGCTGTGCCCCTGGCCCCCTCTCCCCTCTGTGTGCCTGCTCTGCCCTTAGCCCTGTTAACCAGTTTCTTCTTCCCCACATTCTTCCCTTACTTCCTCATCCCCCTTCTCCTGGTCACCAGTGTTCCTTGATGACCTCTATTGGCACAGTGCCGTGCACGCCACACACAGTGTCACCTTCAATCCCCACAACATCCTGGCAGCAGCTCTTACTCCCAGAGAGAAGAGAGAAAAGCAGGCTCTGGAGTCTCGGCAGCAAATTCGGGCCTGCAGAACTGAGGGCCCACCAGGCCAGCCGCCTCCGAGCTCCTTCCCCTCTGCCCAGCCTCTTAGAAGGTCGGTGGCACAGAGGGGCACCAGCTGCCTACATGTGTCTTTTGCTCTGGGCTCAGCCCAAGGGTCAGAATTACCCTGCCCCATGCAGTCCCTGCCCCCACACCAACCCTGGGCCCCAGGGCCAAGGATGCTTCCATTGCTCGACCCCTGCTCCACCTCCCAGGCTGCTGCACTCTGCACTGTCCAGCAGTGTCAAGACCCTGGGGGCTCCCTGATCAGGAGGGCTCACTGAATCCTGTTTCCTCTGCTGACCTCTGTGACTCTGGGCAAGTGACCTTACCTCTCTGGTCCTAAGTTTGCTCTGAGTTCTGCAAAATCTGTTAGGGTTGCAAAGAGGATTAAATGAGAAAAGCTGGATAAAGAGCTCAGCATCCCACCTGGCCTATGATAAACATTTGATCAAAGGCTGCTGTTGTTTGGGGCCCTCTGCCTCCCACTGCACGTCTCACCTTCTGCCCCTGGTGGGGTTGCCCAGCTTGCAGGGCTACGTGTCCCCATCCTGATCCATCCCCTCTGGGTTGGACCAGCACGGCTCCCTGACTGAGCTTTGCCTAGGTTTTGCCTCGCAATGCCGTCCAGCTCTGTCCTGTTCATCACGGAGTTAACAAGGCTCTCTCCAATAATAGCCACCGCCAGTCTCGGGCGCATCTGACATGCCAGGCCCTGTACGCACCGTACATGTAGGATGTCCTCACAGGACTCAGGAAGGGAGATTCCTTTTTCTTTTTGCTTTCAGTTCACAGAGAAGGACATTGGGACTCAGAGAAGTTAAGGAGCGGGTGCAGTGTGACTCAGCCAGTACCTGGCGAGCTGGGATTTGCTCCTGGCTGGCGGGGGCCGGCAGCCGCTGCTCTCACTCCTTCTGACGCACCTTGCAGTTAGAATCAGGCTGGCTCTCCTTTCAAGATGCTTTTTTTGAGGTTTTGCTTTGAAAAATGAGATAGTTGTACAAGTCACTGATTTTTAGGTGGCTCTTTGGGGAACCCGTGGGTTCTCCCCACCTTTGCTTAACCAGAGTCAGCCTCTTCTGTTGTCTTCGTGGGCCCCTGTGTGAGCGGGTCAGAGGAAAGGAGGTATCAAAACCGCTGAACTGTGTGAGCTCTGTGGCCCCTTCTTACTGGGAAGCCCTAGGACACTACAGTCATGGTCCACACAGCCTGAACGGCTGTTCCTACAGATACCCGTTGATGCTTTAAAATGCCTGAGAAATGTGATAAGCATCCAGGTTCTCTCCCAGCAGCCCTGACCAGGCAGCTGCTCCTCAGGAGGGCTCAGGAGAACAGTCCCGCCTTCAGCCCCAAGGCGGGGACGAGTGGTCTCGGGCACTCTGGGCGCTGCTCCCAGGCTCTCCTGCAGGCCATCAGGAGGACCCCTGCCCGGTGGCACAGACAGTGGACCTGCAGACCCCGCACGGTGGTCAGGCAGCAGGTAGAAGAAAACAGATGATTTATTGTTTTTGAATCTTGGTTCTGCATATTCCCAATCAGACCAAGTGCCTTTCCTGCCATTCTCCCACTCCTTTTATTAATATTTGCACGTATGTAAAGCTCCCAGTGAAGTATCTGGCTCATCCTTTATTGAACACAAACCATGTGCTGGGCCCTGCAGTAAGTGCCTGGCCTCTGTCATCTCAGCAGCTGTGTGACAGAGGCTCCCTTCTCCAGGACAAGACCTAGCCCCAGCTGCCCAAGAGAAGATCCCACCGGTGGGAAAAGGTGGCAGCCGCCGGGGTTCCCACCTGTTGCTCCTACCGTCTGGTGCTTTTACACTTCAGCAAGTGGCCAGTTTCCACTGTGCATGTATCTCCTCTGTTCCCTCACTCGTTCCTTCCTATATTCTTCCATCCTTTGATCCAAGAAGCTTCAACTGAGTATGATCCAATTCCTTAAGGAGTTTCTCATCAGTATCCTAGGACAATTTGTAGCTATCTTATTTTTCTAGGGGAAAATAATGCTCACAGAATGGTTATGCTGCTGTAACTGAGACACTTCCTTAGTTTCCTTTGGAATAATTTTTCTTATCATCCACACTTGTTTAAATTCCGGTGTTTCTTGACTGAAATGATAGGCTGGGCACATTAGAAAGTTACAAGTCATTGTTGTGGCACCCCTAGACCTGACTTTGCAGTACTGCTTTAAAAGTGATCTGGGCTAGGCACAGTGGCTCAGTCTGGGCTGGGCACAGTGGCTCACTGTGATCCCAGCACTTTGGGAGGCTGAGGCAGGCGGATCACTTGAGGTCAGGAGTTCAAGACCAGTCTGACCAACATGGTGAAACCCTGTCTCTACTAAAAATTAGCTGAGCGTAGTGGTGGTGCCTGTAACCCCAGCTACTTGGGAGGCTGAGGCAGGAGAATTGTTTGAACCCAGGAGGCAGAGATTATAGTGAGCCGAGATTGCACCACTGCACTCCAGCCTGGGTGACAGAGTGAGACTCCATCTCCAAAATAAATAAATAGAAAAAGTGATCTGACTTCAGCAATGACCCTGTTTTCTATTACTGAGTTCTAGTGGGATTTTATGATTACAAAAGATAATACATATTCAGTGTAGAACATGTGGACCATATAGAAAAAAAAAAGAAATCCGACCACTCTATTTCTAGATAAGCAGTTAGCCATTTGATTATTGTCTTCCAATGTGTGTATCTACAGAACAAAATTGGGTTCACACGCTATATACTGCTTTGTATTTGTTTTATTTTTTATAGTTTCAGCTGTATATGACTGTACACTCAATTTCAGAAATAATGAAAATCCAACACTGCTGGGAGTCCTCAATGGAAAGAAATACCATGCAGATTTGTATGTTAGGTAAGTTGAACGGTTTCCTTTCCAGAAAAGACAGTGCCTGTTTCAAAGTAAACACATCACAAATGACCTAGAGACTTTCTTCCAGGGATCCCTGGGTCACACTAACTTCTTTGCAGTCTGTTTTGCATTGAACTTGACACATCCTACTGTTGAGAATGATTTGCTGAAGTCTCCTTCCATCCCAGCTCTTTCTGGATCCTCTGTAATCAACTCTTCCGTTTCAGAGAGCTCAGGTTGAACAAATGGAAGGCCATATTTTATAATTATTTTGGTGTTGGTGTGAAGAGAATGTGTTATTGACACTTTTCTTGAGCAGTGGGTCTGCTATATGGAATACACACAGATGTGTATTTATATAAGGCGGTCTAGACACAAATGCAGAAGTCTTTTGTAGTGTCTTACTTATGTGTTATGTTCCAGGCTATTAGTGATTTTATTGAAGATACTTCTAGAACATATTAGTCAAACTAGTTCTCCTTCCCTGCCTATAGAATGAGCCGAACACCTCTGTTTCGGTGGGAAACAGAATTGGAAGGTGCAGCAGATACTAAACACAATGGCAATTCACGTATTAAAACCCAGAGTGACGGGGGTCAGGGACCGGACTGGTTTGTTGTGCTGTGGGTCACCTTCTCTGAATGCTAATCAAGAGAATCTGAAATGCCCACTAATGGAGAACTAATCCAGGGGCGTATAACCTTCTGATTCAAGACCTTATGGAAGCCACATTACAAACAGCCCCATGAAAATCCAGGGCCCTACATTCCCACCAGGCCACACCAAATGTCCCAGCTTTCCTGGGAGATGTTTTGGTGGACTGGCGGCCAAAGTTAAGTAGCTTCTGATCTAAAAATGACTCTGGCTTTCCCATCAAAATAGGACAGCATTGACATCATCACTGACTTCTTATCTGATGGTGCAGGCGAGAGTCTGCCCTGTGACTCAGTTCTGTGGCATATGAAGGCAGGAGAATCACCTACCTGCCTGAAGGAGACCTTTAGACCTTCTCCTAGGAGTAAAGTGAGGTTTTATTCCCCGTGTTCGCTGACAGCTGGCAGGAGCTCCACTCAGTGGTCAGCTGGACTCAGTTATTTGGGAAAACCCCAAGACAATGTAGAAGATTATTTCACCTCTCAGGTAGCTGCAGCTCTCCAAAGCACGTGTGAGAATCAGCACCAAAATGATACTGGCACGTTCACTCACTGAAGCCAGATGACACACTTGACCCCAGAGGAAGTTTAGCATTGATGCTGTTCAACACACATCTTTTTGTCGTAGCTGCCCATTAAAAATGATGGAGGCATTTTTCTGAACATACGTCAGTACAAAGCACTGAAACATCAAGGGCGGTAATGTCAAGTTGCTGAAAAGGGCAAAACTCACTACATTCCCACTATCCAAATAAAGAAATATTATGCAGACTTGAGAGATCTCATTTCCAAAGCAGAGTAGATCAAAGAGCAAAGAAGTAGAGGATTCACAGAAGTACAGTGTGCGCAGGAACAGAAAAGGTGAAAGGATATTTCCGGAGGAGCTTATGGGGTAAGTTCTAATTATGTGAAAAACTTACCTCTATACAATACTGCCTTGAAAAGGAAGTTGCTCACTATAATCTGTTTTAAGATGGAATCCCATCGTTTATTCTCTTAACAGACTCTAGTGTGATAGATAAGCTCTAAAATCTTCTTACTAAGATATTCTTAGGCAATAGAAGGGAGTGAAATAACCTGGGAAATCAAGCTAGATGCAGACTTTGACATGGACAAAATTGAGTATAAATGAACGTCCCTTGCAATCACAAGAGCCAACAACCTGAGAACAAGTAGGAACGGCAAAGATGGCAGAGTGACTCCTCCCCGTGTTCAGTATAGGCTCTTTGTAAATGATCGAGTAGCAAGCCCTTGCCAGCACCAGTCCCTACAGCCACCCAAGTCTCTGAGCTATCACTGGTGTACAGTGACTCTGGACCCCTGTCTGAGCCATGGAGCCTGGGGAAGATGCCCTGGCTACTTGCATCTGGGAATAATTTAATTCCCCACCATCCACATCACTGACTTGTCAAAACTTTTGCAGAAAAAGTCTGCCTCAAGGCTAACCAAGAGGCCACAGGAATCATTTGATGGGAGATAATCTGCCATTACCAGTAAGTTGGTTACTTGACTAAGAAGAAATTACTAGGATCTTGTCTCTGATGCATCACTTCTGTGTATATTGGATTGTCTCATGTGGAAACTGAGGCAGTGTTGTCCTCTTTGCAAGAGGCAAATAATCAGGTTTTGGGGGCCTTTTTGTGAGTTGGGAGGGAAGATGGAATGAGGCAAGTGTCCCCTGTTCTGACAGCATCTGTCTATGTCATTGAATTGGACCCTGGGTTTTTCCTTCATGGATCATAATTGCATTTTGGCCTGTGTTTCTCCAGTGTGGATGTGGAACGCCCCTTCTTTCTATCACTTGCATTACTCTCTTCACTTCCACATTATTTAGGCTACCTAGATACAAACAAAAAATGGCAGCACCGTTACTGGAAAGTGTATGTTGCGGGGCGGGCGTCACCTCCTCCCTGCTAGCTGCTCTCTGCCTTTGCAGGAGGATCCCACTGGAAGACATCCCTGAAGACGATGACAGGTGCTCGGCCTGGCTGCACAAGCTCTACCAGGAGAAGGTCAGTGCACTGGGTGCCGGGGGTCCGTTCGTGTTGCAGCTGTGGGTGCGCCGTGCGGCTGTGTGGCAGCAGGCCTTTCTCCGGTGGGTGAGACGTCACAGAGCCGGTTATTCATGAGTCCGGAGCTGACCCTCTCTTGGAAATAAAGAACGTAGCCAAATATATTTTTTTTTTGAGACAGAGTCTCGCTTTGTCACCCAGGCTGGAGTACAGTGGTGCGATCTCGGCTCACTGCAAGCTCCACCTCCCGGGTTCACGCCATTCTCCTGCCTCAGCCTCCTGAGTAGCTGGGACTACAGGCGCCACCACCATGCCCAGCTGATTTTTTGTATTTTTAGTAGAGACGGGGTTTCACCGTGTTAACCAGGATGGTCTTGATCTCCTGACCTTGTAATCCGCCCGCCTTGGCCTCCCAAAGTGCTGGGATTACAGGTGTGAGCCACCGCACCCAGCCTAAAATGTTACTTTTAGCAGAAAGAAGAGTATGCTAAGAAAAGGTTTAGAAAATGAGCCTCTTTTGTAAAGAGCCACACAAACAAATCTACAATAAATGTGGGCCCTCAAATCCATCAAGGCAAAGGAGATTTTTCTCAATGGGCCCTTCCTCTCCTGTGTTCAGGCAGAACTGTGGTCATCATGTAAACCAAGAGGCACACCTCCTTGTTAAAGTTTCTTACGGTGTTTTCCTCTAAACTATGTTTACATTTAAATGATAGTGTTCAACTTGGAAGGGTTCTCAAAATGATCATCTACTCCAAAGCTCTTACATTACTGATGAGGAAGTTAAGGTCCGAAGGATGAAGTGATTTACCCAGTTTTCCAGCTCACCGATCAAAGCCAGGTGCTGGAGCCCAGGCCCTTTCTCTATCCGTGCAGGGCTGGGACGACACCGAGTTCTCTAAGCAGTATGTGTCTGTGAGCGAACCTGGGAGGCTGGCCCTTTTCCTTTCCGAGAAGATCGCTGAGCAGTAAGGGGAAGTGGTGCATGGTTCCTCCAAGCAGAGTGGTGAATAGACGTCAAGGGACAATTCCTTTCTGTATCAGCCTATTTTGCTAGGAGCCTAGATCTAAAGCTTTACTTGCCCCAAATCTGGGTGCCCCACCAAGCTTGTCAAAGTAGAATTTCATTTTAATGATCACCCTTTCAGTCAGAAGTGTGGTGTATGTCAAAAGACAATTCTGTTGATTTTGACCTTGGGATTTTAGGGCAGTAGTTCTCCGACTTTTCAATTTCATGGACAGGTAAAGTTTCTGCAAAATGGGAGGGGATGGCAGGCAGCCAATAGAGGTGTGCCAACATTCTGGTCCTTCCAAGCATAAGAGAAACTCGCCACCTACCAGTGACACAATTATTTAAAATGGGAAAGGCATCATCTCTGAAAACAGGGCCATCCTTTGAGTTGACCTGATTTAGCTTTATGAAAAATGCACAATATTTCTTGCTTGTCAGCATTTGGGACTCCTATTGTTTGAAGGCTTTGAGAAACCATTCATGACCTTGTGTGATCTTCTGTGGAAAAAGCAGTTCCCAAATGAACTCGCTCTCAGGCTGAACCTACAACCTCAGAACCCCTTTTTTCCAGGGAGGTCACAATAGCCATCATGGTTTCTTAATTGTATGGGGCGAACAGATTCTAACTTTTCATTTCTAACTTAAAAGTACTTCTTCAGGTTGTAATTTGACACTTGCAGAAGGGACTATAAATTGGCCATTAATGGTGCACATTAAGAAATAGGCGAGGCTGGGCACAGTGGCTCTTGCCAGTAATCCCTTTGGGAGTAAGCACTTTGGGAGGCTGAGGCTGGAGGATCACTTGTGGCCAGAGGTCGCCCAGGTTTGTGACCAGTCTGGGCAACGTAATGAGAACCCCTGTCTACAAAAAAAGTTTACAAGTTAGCTGCGCCTAGTGGTCCACACCTGTAGTTCCAGCTACTGGGGAAGCTGAAGTGGGAGGATCACTTGAGCCTAGAAGTTCAAGGTTACTGTGAGCTATGATTGCGCCACTGCACTCCAGCCTGGGCAACAGAGTAAGACCCTATCTCTAAAGAGAAATAAGTGAAAAAAAAGCTACATTCAGAGCTGTCTTGTGGAGGCCAAGGTCGGAAGCAGCTCTGGGTGGGTGCAGAGCTCGGGGTGCAGGCATGGTGGCCCGTGGAAAACACTGTGGTCTCCTGCTCCTCACCTTCAAGGGCAAGAACCATTTTTGGGACTGGCAATTGTTTTTTTATTTTTTAATTTTTTTTATTTTTATTTATTTATTTTTTTTGAGACGGAGTGTGGCTCTGTCACCCAGGCTGGAGTGCAGTGGCCGGATCTCAGCTCACTGCAAGCTCCGCCTCCCGGGTTCCCGCCATTCTCCCGCCTCAGCCTCCGAGTAGCTGGGACTACAGGCGCTGCCACCTCGCCCGGCTAGTTTTTGTATTTTTTAGTAGAGACGGGGTTTCACCGTGTTAGCTAGGATGGTCTCGATCTCCTGACCTCGTGATCCGCCCGTCTCGGCCTCCCAAAGTGCTGGGATTACAGGCTTGAGCCACCGTCCCCGGCCAATTGTTTTTTTATTTAAACCATAAGGGTACTGCTCCTTAGAAGGGCAGCAGGGAGCCTCAAGGCTTCGCCCCCATGGTAAGTCCTTTGCAAGTCCTGGCCCTGCACTCGGGTGATGTCTGCACGCTGAGGTCAAGGTTTGCGAGTGCTCCTCACAGAGCCTCTCTCCACCCAGACTTGCTGACTAAGAGGAACTACTTCTTCCTTTCTGTTCCCCAACTTTCTCTTCTATTCTTTGTTCTTTCCTGTTCTTGCCCCTGTCCTTTTCTCCCTCCTTTCTTCTCCTTAATTCTGCCCTAAGACACAATTTCTTTGCTGAGCTGAGTGCCTGGGAAAGCTGAGCGGGTGTGCTGTGTGGAGTCTCCTCCGCACGCCTCCTCCCAAGTGCCTTTGTCGCGGGCTGCAGCGGGTGTTTGTTCGGGGATCCGCCGCCTCTCAATAGGATCTCGTAGCTTGTGGGCTGATGCTTCTTTCTGGAAACAAACCAACTCTCCTTCGTTCAGTGACTACATTTCCTAGTTCCAACTTTATACTATGCCATACGGTAACACACAGAAACAAAAAACATGAGTCCTTTCCCTGTGGGGCAAATTTTATTACAAAATGGATCCATGACCAAGATCGGCCATGGACATTCTACTGCCGGAGCCTGGAGTCTGGCCGGAGCTGGCCGTGCTGTTCTCTCCGCGACAGTCTATGGGAGGTCTTGCGGCAATGTCAGGGGCCATAAGTGAGGGGAGGGGGTGAGAGTTAGTGTTTTAAACCACAGACAAAACTTTAAAGTGAATCGGGCTGGGCGCGGTGGCTCACACCTATAATCCCAACACTTTGGGAGGCTGAGACGGGAGGATCACCTGAGGTCAGGAGTTCAAGACCAGCCTGGCCAACATGGTAAAACCCCATCTCTACAAAAATTAGCTGGGCATGATGGCAGGTGCCTGTAATACCAGGTGCTCAGGAGGCTGAGGCGGGAGAATCACTTGAACCTGGGAGGTGGAGGTTGCAGTGAGAGGAGATTGTGCCATTGCACTCCAGCCTGTGCGACAGAGTGAGACTCTGTCTCAAAAAATAAAACCATAAAGTGAATGGGAAGTTCTGAGTTCTGCGGCTCCTAGAAAAGGGAGTGCTTTTTCCTTCTTGCAAGAGGTGCAAATAAAAAAATCTTGGCCTAGCAAATGTCTTTCTGGAAACAAGACAGAAAAGGTGAGTTCCCCTTTGTGATATTACTATAAAAAAAGTACTAAAAAGACTGTTAAGGAAAATAATTTCAAAAGCCACATTTGCCAATTTTTAAAAATGGGTGAGTTCTATGGCATGTAAATGTCACCTTAAGAAAGCTGTTTTTTTTTTTTTAAACAAGGCACAAAATATCACCCACCTTGTCTAGTTATCAGGTGCCCTGTGGCCCCAACCTGGGATAAGAAAATCACCCCATTCTGGTGGGCAGGCGAGTGCTGCTTCCTACCCTGGCAGAGTCGGATGCCACCTCTCTGGGCATTGCCCGTGCTCCTGACTGTCATGGTGCTCACCTCCTTGTCTCCTCCACCCTCTGATCGCTCTCACTGCTTGAGGGTGGGAGTGCTTGGCACACACGTCGATTGTTCTTCAACTGCTTGATGATGTGACTTCCCCTGAGAGCCCCCACGGCTTCCCTTGGCCGATGTCCAAGAGCAGAGTCATGCAACAAGTGACACTTCAGACCAGGCTTGTTAATGGGCTGCAGGGGGCCAAGGGCAGAGCAGAGGCACCTGAACTGCCCAGGGAAGGAGTTGGGGATTCTCCTTCCAAAATGGCCTAATTAGTGTGTGGACTAGTATGAAAAGTGACTCTGAGAGGCCAAGAGAGCCTATGATTCAGTACACCCTGAATGGAAAAGAAGAAAAGTATGAGATACTTTAGACTTTTCTATCTCAAATTGTTAAAGGAAAATATTCAGCATTTAAGGTAGTGTAAGTTTCAATTATATGGAAGCTCATTTTTCAGAAAATTCGACTCCTTAGAGAACTGGGACGTTACTAGGCTAGTTTATGGGACACAAACTGGGCCTCACCATGATCCACACCTGTTTTTGTGTGGCGTGCATGCTATCAGCCATGTGCAGCTTTTACAATAGCTGAGGCAGCCGCCCACAATACAACCCGGGCAACTCCCTGTGGCTGCCTGGCTCAGCTCTGCTGCCTGGAGGTGGCTCCTGCCCTGGCCCCCCCTCACGGCCAGGACCTGCCCTTAGAGGGGCCAGTGGGAATCCTGGTGCCACAGCCCCTTGTTCCCCCCAGGTCCTGGCTCAGCCCAGCTCCCAGCTGCTTGAGCACTCCTGTTGACTGTCGGGTTCCTGGGTCCCTCCCTTATATCCAGCAGCTCCTTGTGGCTGAGCCCCAGTCCCTGAGCGGGAGCTCTGTGACATGAGACACCCAGGGAAGGGCCACCGTGTTCTTTTGCAGTGCATTTACGTGGGGCCGTGAGTCCCCTGTTCTCACCCAGGGACTGCAAGGAGCGCCATGAGGGCTCTGGAGTAGCTGCTCTGCAAGCTGTTTGTGACACACACACCCTGGGGGTGGACGTGGATGAGTGCGTGGTTCCCACTAAGAATCTGCTTAGTGGGAGGACATGAGCCTGTTTACCTTTTCCACGGTCTGACAGTCACTTAGAAGAGTCACCCTGGACACCCAGTCCTGAGTTTGCTGTCACCTCCAAGAGTCATACCCAGCAGCCCTCAAGCTTTCGTCATTCATGATGCCTTGAATCACGGCCCTCAGAGCCCTCCAGTGGCCAACAGGGTGGTAGGTGTGGGTGGGCTGTCCCGCAGGAGCCGAGGTGAACGGGCTGTGGAGGCCAGGAAGGCAGGGCATGGGCATGTGCCGGACCGGGCTGTGTGGCGAGCTCCTCCTGACTGCGAGCCAGGTCTCCACGGAGTGTCCCCTGTGGGCAGCTTCGGGCAGCAGCCGACCTGTCGTGGAAGGCACTGCTGCCCCATCAGACAGACAGGCCTGGCTCAGGGATGCAGGCGCCTACCCACAGAGGGTGGATCCCAGCCCCAGCCCAGGCTGGCCTGAGGCCAGGCCTCATGCTCCACGCCCTGCAGTCAGGGACAGCTGCAGCGGCCCTGCCACTCCTAGTGCCCCTGTGGGAGGGGCGGCCAGATGCAGCATTGAGAAGACAGCAGCTGCCTACAAAGTGCTTTCTGGAAGGAGCCACAGACCCCAGTTCTGCCGAGCCCCCGTGGCACCCGTGTATCTCTGCGATTCCCTTGGAAGCGGGGCCTCGGGAGGGACCTGCCACTGAGCCCAGTCCTCTTTCCTGTCCCCCAGGATGCCTTTCAGGAGGAGTACTACAGGACAGGCACCTTCCCAGAGACGCCCATGGTGCCCCCCCGGCGGCCCTGGACCCTCGTGAACTGGCTGTTTTGGGCCTCGCTGGTGCTCTACCCTTTCTTCCAGTTCTTGGTCAGCATGATCAGGAGCGGGTCTTCCCTGACGCTGGCCAGCTTCATCCTTGTCTTCTTCGTGGGTGAGTGGAGGGCAAGGGGCTGGTGGGTGCTAACAGCACCACCCTGGGAGAGGTGGCATCAGGGCTGGGACCAAGGCCATCTGTGTAGGCAGTTGTGCCATGGATGAGGAGCAGGCTCAGCTTGCAAATCACAGGGAAAAATTAGACTTCAGGATGAGTACGAGGCCCTTGAATACCAGGCCCAGGACCCACTCCACAGCCTGGATGGTCCAGCCTCCCACCAGGGGCTGGATTCCACACGTTCCCTCTTGGGTGGTGATGCAGCTGCCACTTCCACTCCGCGACAGCTGTGAGTGCTCCCTCCCCGTCCCCTGCAGACAGCTCTGCTCGCTGGCATCATTTCCTGTTTCTGAAGAAAGCCCTGTGCTGGAGGCCAGTGGGGACGTATAGGCAGCTCCCTGCCTTCGAAGCCCTGGGGGCGCCTGTGGCTTCTCCTTTGCTGCAGGTGGATGACACTGAGTGGAGACGCTTGCTGACAGAGCTTTTCACAGATCTGCGCTGGCCCCAGGTGACCAGGATTCTCGGGCTACTGCTGCTTCTTGGCACCAAGCCTCTGTGCACCCTGCTCCTTGCCTCTGTGGTGGGGCAGCCTGTCGTGCCTGCTTCCTGCCCTGTGAACAGCAGGCCCATGCTTCCTGGAGCCAAGGAAGACTTTGGGGTTTCTCTGTGAAAGGCCCCATCTCCCCAAGCCTAGCATCCTCTCTGAGGCTTTGGAGAGCCTGGGAGAGATGGCACATTGTCCAAGCACACAGAGATCGCGTGCTTCTTTCAGATGGACAGGTCTCAGTTATTTTCTGTGAAACACAAAGCTGCGGTATGCTCAGTATAAAAGGCCCAAGCAATATGCAAGCGCAGAAAATTGAAAGTGTGTCAGGACAAAATTCCCATTGAGCCTGCTTCCCAGATAATCGTTAATGACAATTTGGTGCACATGCTTTTTCCAGTCTCAAGCATATGTAAATTCCTGTCAGTGGAGTTTCTTCAACGCGCCTTTTCACCTAATGAACCATAACCACCAAAACAGGTCACAGCACATAAACCTATCTCTTTCATTCCGACCGACCCAACCATAACCACCAAAACAGGTCACAGCACATAAACCTATCTCATTCATTCCGACTGACCCAACCAATTCTAGAGCATGTGGTTGCAGTAAACAAGCTGGCTCCTGTGCCTCAAACAGACCCTACTAGGCTTTTGAAAAATTAAGATGCATTTTAATGTTAAAAATTAAAATATTAACACCCACACCTTGTAAGGAAAAGAAGTAAAAGGATGGAGAAGAAAGCACCTCATCTCCTTAAGGCAGGCATGGGGGCAGCCCCATCCCCCACCATGCTGCTCAGGCTGGCCAGGGGTCCCTGGTAGGGCGGGGGCAAGCTCAGCCCTTCTGCTTCAATAGCAGGCAACAGCAAGGCACACACAGACCCGTGTCCTCTTGGAGAAGGCCCCTTCAGGATGAAGGCTGCAGACAGGGCCACCCAGGTGTGTAGCGAGCACCAAAAAAAGAAGCCTGAGCACTGCCCAGGGTGCAGTGTGGACACAGGACGTCTCCAGGAGCATCTGAGGAGGTGACTGCCCTGCCCCATCACCCTGAGCCTGCGCCTGACTGCATTCTGCCCTGAAGGACTTTGTGTCTTAGTCCTCTTCGAAGGCCACAGGGTCCACGTTTAACTGATTTTTTTCTGCTCTACAAGAATTCCACACTCACTGCTACTGTCACACTCCATGCAGGAGTCCTCCCATTTGTAAATGACCCATGGGAGATGCGTGCCTCATGCTGGCTGGGCTGGATTCGCCCATCCCAGGCTCTTCCATCCATGTCCCAGTTAATCGACCACGATGCTAATGCTAGGTAACCCTGTGCATCATGATTTGGGGGATTTCATTCACTTATTTGTCTATCCATTCTTAAACATTTACTATAAACGGACTGTTTTCCAAGCCCCATGCCCAGTGCTGAGCACATCAAATGATTAAGTCTTGGGCCCTGCACCCAAGGACCTCACCAAATCTGCCCTCTCCAGAGGAAGTAGTTGAAATTGCAACTTCTGAGCATTGGGCCTTGCTTTCCAGCTTCCTATATGAAACTGGGCTCCCACGAGGGTCCTGCCCATTCTCTGGTGCTGGCAAATCCTACCATCAGAGGGAAGGGCGGGGGTTTTCTCACTGCTGTAACACTTGTACCAAAAGCAGTGCTGAAACTCGTTGGGCACTTGGTACTCGAGCTCTTGCATCTTCCAGGCTCCTGGTCTGTTCTTTATAAAACTTCGCCGAACATGCCCTGTTAAGTTCCTGCCCCTCATTCACAAGAGACTCCTCTTTACCTGGGAGCCAGCAGAGGAAGCCCGGGATTTCTCTGAGTCCCCGTGGACAGCTGTGCATGGCTTGCCAGATCGTTCACCTTCAGGGTCCAGGAGGAAAACCCCCACCAGAGCAGCCTTGCTTTTTCTTCACGTCACACAGACGTCCACACTCAAGGATGACTGTAAAGCTGGGAGGATGATGTCACCTCAAACCCGCCAGCTCCCAGCTGGTGCTTGTGATTTGTGGCCACGGGCCTTCTCACATGCTCTGTGGGCAAATGGGCCTGTAGTCTGTTCGGGCTACTCCTAAATCTGCTCTCCTTGTCTCTGCAGCCTCCATGGGAGTTCGATGGATGATTGGTGTGACGGAAATTGACAAGGGCTCTGCCTACGGCAACTCTGACAGCAAGCAGAAACAGAATGACTGACTCAGGGAGGTGTCACCATCCGAAGGGAACTTTGGGGAACTGGTGGCCTCTGCGTATCCTCCTCAGTGGGACATGGTGACAAAGGCTGGGTGAGCCCTGCTGGGCACGGCGGAAGTCACGGCCTCTCCAGCCAGGGAGTCTGGTCTGAAGGCCGGATGGGGAGGAAGATGTTTTGTAATCTTTTTTTCCCCCATGTGCTTTAGTGGGCTTTGGTTTTCTTTTTGTGCGAGTGTGTGTGAGAATGGCTGTGTGGTGAGTGTGAACTTTGTTCTGTGATCATGGAAAGGGTATTTTAGGCTGCAGGGGAGGGCAGGGCTGGGGACCGAAGGGGACAAGTTCCCCTTTCATCCTTTGGTGCTGAGTTTTCTGTAACCCTTGGTTGCCAGAGATAAAGTGAAAAGTGCTTTAGGTGAGATGACTAAATTATGCCTCCAAAAAAAAAAAAAAAAATTAAAGTGCTTGTCTGGGTCATCTGTGGTGTATGTTTACATAGACCGCTGCCCCTCCATCCTACCCTTGCCCATGGCTTTGGTGTTTCAGATCCTGCCCACAGGAGGCAGCAGCCGCGGAGGTGTGGGCAGTTGAGAGGGGCGGGCGGCTAGCACAGCTCCTTGAAGGAGACACAGGTCCAGGTGCCCATGAGCATTTGTGAGGGCAGAGATGGCAAGCACGTGCGTGGAGACCAACCGTGTCCCTGGCACACAGCAAGGGAGAGGTTCGCTAGGTCTCTGCAGTGCAGTCTCCCAGCCTAAGTCTTGAAGATGTGCCCAACTCCCTGAAGAAACTGATCTTGAAATTGAACATAAACGTCATGAACATACAGCCTGGGCACTCTGTAGCGATTTGTGAGATGAGTTTGCATCGACTGTTCCTCTCAGCAGTGACAGCCAAAGTCACCCCTAATAAAAGGCAGGTTCACTTTATAAAATGCCTCGCCCCTTCCCAGCATGTAGAGCTTGTCTGCAGCCCTCAAGGAGCCAGGTCCTGCTCTGATCACAGTCAAATCGGAGCCGACATCCCACGTACAAAAATCCCCCAGGCTTCTGCCTTTCTTCTGGGCTCCTGTCTGCTCCCATTTTACTCCATGGAAGAGTTCTGCCCGCTGGCATCTCCAGTGGCCTTTGCAGACTGCTGTCAGCCAACGGGTGCCAAAAATGCAAAAGAAGAAGAAACTAAAAGCAGTGCTATTTTTGCAGAACAATTAAATACTAGCTATTAAGTCATCTTAGGCCAAAACACCAAAGGCACTTGGACCGATGGGTATTTGGAGCATGAGTTAGGCAGGATACGTCTTTCTCCTGGTGTGCAGCTTCAAGTTGCTGAGAAAAACTGCCTGTGTTGCCATGGTAACATGAGAAGGAATGAACTGCTCCATACAAAAACTGACAAAACATTATAAGGCCTAGTCTACGCAGTCATGTTTTTGGCTATTTGCTCATTTAGTCATTAAGTGTTTACCAAGCACAACCAAACTAGATAAGCCAAGGAGTTACGAGACAGCTCTAGAGACGTTCCCTCTGCTTACAGGACAATAATGCATTGTTGATACAAATGAATTTGAATCTGCAAAAGTGAAAAAGAAAACAAATCCTGGCTGACTTGTGCGAAGAACTTACTGCAGAGCCCAGGGCCTGAGTTAACTAGCTGGTGGCCCTGCAGGCAGGGTTGATAGGAGCACCCAGCACATCTGCCCATCCCGCACAGGGACATGAAGCACCGTGTGCAGACATCTGTGTGGGCAGAGATCTGTGGGCAAAAGCCCAGGACATGACCTTAGGCAAGAGGGGCCCTTGGAGAAGTGGAGGTGTGCATGGTGTATAGCATTGTGTGTGTGTGAACACGCCCTTGTGGGCCTGTGCCTGGATTATCGGGCCCATCTCTTGGAGGGGTCCATGATGCTGAGTTACGCTGTTCACCTGAACTCTGCAGCTCACTGGCTGTAGGATTTGGGTGACACTTTTCCTTGCTGACTTAATTTCCCCATCTGTAAAATGGGGGTGATGATATCTACCTCTTGGGGTGTGTCAAGGGTAAAAGAGGCACTTTAAGAATCCTAAAGCACTAAGCCAAGGACAAAAGACAAGAAAGCTGCCTCTGTGTTGCTACTTCTCAAAAATGCTCAGAAATTTGCCTGCCGTACCAAAAATGTGTTATTTTTCTCATTGTCATTCTTCCATTCAACACAGAGGTAATCTAAGTTCTGAAAACGTAGATCCAAGGGCCCACAGACATTCAATTTTCTTCTGAGTTGGCTCTGGTATCACACAAAGCACAAGCAAGCAAACAGGCTGCCTGCTAGGGCCTTGGGTGCCAGGCTGGAGGAATGCAGGCAGAATTCTCTTAGGAAATAACTAAGTGAACGCTAAGTTTTGAATTGCCTTAGAGCCGAAAGAGAATGTGGCATGCTGGGGAGAGATCTGGACCTCTTTCTCATCAGTCATCTGACCTGTCCACGAAGAACAATGTTGTTACGCGGCCTGGGAACCTGGTTTCCTTCCACCCTGCACCCTTAATGACATAGACAACCACGGGTACTCCTGGACAGAAGCTCATCACTCCTCCTCTGGTATCTTCCCCCATGTTCAGGTCACACGGAGGTCACCATCTCCTCACCAAAGAACTGCTTTGGTCCCCAGGGTGTTAGTTTTTCTACGAGGTGAAAACCCATGGAGCTTAAGCCATCTTTTTGTCCCCTAAGTAGAGCTCCATGGACTAAGAGCTACGCTTCCTGTCTTTTCCACCTTTCCATCTCATTTTGGCTTAAAGCTTACCACACTACTGAGCGCCTGTTCTGTAATTCAAGGTGGCAGAGAAAAATACGAACCTTGAGTGAAATCTGGAGAGCGATGCAGGGTCATCCCCAGACATGACGGGCCATATCCTAGGCAACTCCTGCAGCTTACAGAGGCAGGGAATTTAATGGACTTCTTCCAGGAAACGCAGCCCACGGGGACTCGATTAAAAGACACCAACCATTCGGAAGATGCAGCTTGAGGCCTGGGGGACTGGACTGATTCTGCCACTGTAAAGTGAACATGATTAATCGGGAGGAAGAAGTAAGGCACTCTGTGAGTTAGTCTACCACCCTGTTGACTTTGACAGAGAGAAAACCAACTTTTTTCACATGATCACACAATAGTACTGGAGTATCTCTTGACTGCTGTATTCCCTAAACAAATGCACGCAAAGCCTTGTAAAAGTAGCTGATGATTAAAAAAAGTTAAAACATTAGGGTTTTTCTAATATATCCATATGTGGGACAGTGATGTAAATGCCATTAATTGTCCAGCCAAAACTTGTAATAGTTGATGTGAAAGACAAAAAGAAGACCCCACTGGAGTGGAGGAGTGGGCTGGCTGGTCCCCAAGCAAAACAGAATGGGCTTCGCATAGGCTTTACAACTTATTCGTAACTATTGACCAAAGTGTGACGAAAGGTATCCAGTGAAGGTTCTCTAGGGTCCCTACTCCTGCTCAGAACAAGAGATTTAATCCAGCCTTCTCTAAAGCAATGGTCCAGACTTTTCACATACTTACTAGGTTAAAGCGAAAATAAAAACAAATACTTTGGTTTGCATGTCTCTTGAGGGGCCCTAGGCGGTACGGAGGAATATTTAGAGGAATATTTGTGACCTGCCATTTGTGTTTAAAAGAACATGAAAGCAAGACAGGCCCTAACCTGCCTGTGTCTGTAGCTGACCAGGAGGCCACTGCTTCCTTCCCCCTGAGCTTCAAGGAAAGCCCCTGCAAAATGCAACTCTCCAAGGTCCTGTGGAGTAGTCTCCTCATAATGCCTCCATCACACCTGTGTCTTATGATGCCTTAATTGACGTAGCTCCTAAGTGATGTTTACAGAGAAGGAAATAGTAAGCAAGCCCACGCACAACATGCTCACAGTGTGCTAGCTCTGCCATGCTTTCTGACTCCACCATGCTTTCTGACTCTTCTGGTCCTAGTCATACCTCGGCGCAGGGGGCAGAAGCAACTGAGCTATGCTGACAGGTGCTGCTGAGAGCGAGCAGCCGTTCAGTCGAGAAGGCGTTTCTAGGTGAGGGCACGTGAGCTGGCATTCCAGGCTGCTGAGTGCTGCATCTGCAGGTGCACTGCGTTGCTCCACAGTGTGTTCAGAAGAGACCAGCATCTTGAATTTCAGGCTCTGGGCTCATTCTTTGCCTCTGCCAAGGGACCATTAAGGGGCTTCAAGCCGGGTGCTGAAATTCCCGCTTGTCTGGATTTTTCCCCATCTATATAAGGATATGGTAGCTGTGTGGACAAGAAATTGGTTGCATCTCAGAAGGGTGTTTCCCTACAAATATCTTCAGGAATTTAATTGAAAACAATGTTGAGAATTATTTTTTTTTTGGCCAGTATGAATGAAGCTGAGGTTACATCCTGAACGTGCATGCTAGACAAAGGGTAAGCAAGCAATCTTTACAAACGCCAATCCCTCTGCACTCCAAACCCGGAGCCCGTAAGGAAGGCCCAGGGCGCAGTCATCACAGAATCCCCTAAGCCAGCACGGGGCCTGACGCCTCTCTAGGCATTAGCACATCCAGGCACTGTAATTCACATCCTCGGTGTCCCCGCCTCCTGCATCCAGGGCTTAGGTTGAGTGTTTCCGGAATGTCAAGTACATTTAAACATCAACCACATACTCCAGGGTTTAGACCTGTCACAATGGCTTTTGAAAACAACAGACGTACAACTTGAGAGAAGGACTTGATGGACTTCTTAGGCTGAGGACTAAGGATATGTTGCCGTTCCTCTTGGTCCAGGACATTCAATACCATTCACAGCATTCGTCACCAACTGGCACAGTAGCGATCACGGCATTCAACTGTTTGAAATTACTGCTATTTTGGTCAAAAACTAAGAAATCAGAAATTGCACCTACATAGTGTGTCTCCTCATTGGAGTCCCATCTCTGAGCACAGGGATGGGCTCCTGAGCTCATGGCTCTGCCCTGCCCCCCAGCAGGGACCTCAGTGAATAGTGACTGCACAAAGGGGGCACTTACTAGAGTCCTGAGTAATGGAATGTCAATTAGCTTCTGCTTCCCTTTTCTAAAAAGGAACCACCTTTCTTAAGAATAATTAGGCCAAAAGAAACTTGAGTACTTTGCACAATCAATACTTTGAAGTTTCAGAGTTACCAGTGAAATAGCTGTTCTCTGGGAAAGGACATCCAGGTTCCCACCCAGCGCTTCCTCAGCTCCTGCAGCCGCATCCTAGTTTAATATGAAGGTTGTGAATGGGTTAAAAAGCAGTTCTTAGGCACCTACTTAGATCTTTTCAGTATCTGGAAATAGCACCCAGGGCTGTGTTAGTAAAGCTTTTCACTGGGTAAGAGTCATACAATTTTTACCTTTAATTTTTTGTTTTTTAAACAAGGCAGTCTTGTTTTACACGTTGGAATGACTAGTTATTTTTGACATTTCTGGCACCTCTGGTTCTGTTGAATTTTAAGGGAGGTGAGTGGTACGTCCACAAAGTTAAGATTGCTGCATAATAATTCCTTTGCATTTCCAAAATAAATGATACAAATGTCACTTTTCCTTTTCTATTCCATAGTAATAGTTTTAGCCAGATCTTTGCCAAACATTCTAGGAAATTCAGAAAAGTCATCCATGGAATTTCGGAATGCCATTCTCTCTGGATCTTTGCAGATGACGAGGAAGGAAAGTTGATGAACTAGTACAGGATGGCTCAGACTTGTAAAGTGTCTAAGTCACAACGCTGCAGAGCCAGCTTCCAGGTAATAAGGGCATGGCCTGGGCTGAGCCAAGGCTACAACTGGAGCTTCCTTACTCGCATCTGAGGCAAATAACAGCAAGGCTGGCCCAGGCTGCCCACAGTCAACAGATGTTCACGGGAGACGGAGCAGCCGCTCTTTTGCTTGTTCTGTCAAGGAAAGAGATCGAACCATGGGCAAGGGTGGAAGACACACGGTTCAGCTCAGGGAACGAGTTGCTCTAAGTAAACAATGAATTCTTACCTCTCAGCCCGTATCAGTTGTCCCCAGGGTTCATGATTATTGTGAACCACTAAGGGATGATCTTTGAGGAAACAGACCTGGAGGGAGGCAATTTAAGGAGGGAAGGTGAGTGGGTTTTACAGACTGCTTTGCAGCCACATTCAGGAACAGATCATTAAATGGATGACTTTTAGGTACATAAAAGCAGGTAGCAATGGCTAGGAGAGAGCAAAGATGCCCTAAGAATGACATCAGACTGACCAAATGTGCCTTTTCAAATAAGTTATGAGAACGAATGACTTGGAATTATAGCAAGGTATTAGACAGAACCATGCTGGTCTTTGAGAGAATGTGTGGATTCGGTGGATGTTTGGATTGAATGAATGGTAACTTTTTAATGTGAAACAGAGAACTGATAATATGGGCTGTCATGTCAACCTAGGGTACTGTCGCTCTGTCGTGTGTAGCAATCTTTCCAAATTTTTGTTGGTGGGTTGAACAAAGATAAAACTAATAAAGTATGTGTGGATACCACTAGACAGCACAGCTTACTGGATTGTATGAAATAAAATTGACTGAAACTTTAACTTGGAAAAACGCACATCTCTACACTGCCTCACCCAGTATCTTTAGGGAAAAGTGGGACAGCCCTGCAGTGGACCCCTGCTACCTCCCTTGCCTGGTCTGGGTCATTCTAGCCCTTTGCACCAGTGCGTCCCCCTGCCCCCTGCCTCTTCCAGCTTTACCATGATGCCATGCTCTCCCTGCCCCTCTCCCCAGGCTTCACTGTTTTTCTCCTTCCTTATGACTGCATTCCTCAGAGCCTTTCCCTGAACTTCCCTCTCTAGGCCAATCCCCCATCACCTCTCACCAGGATGAGAGAAAAGGGCTGGGGGTGGGGCTGGAGTGGGGGCATGTCTCACATTTAACTACCTATTCAAGGTCTGTCTCCCTGATTACAGACTATATAGTCCATGAAGGCAGGGATGTCTGTTTTGTTGCATTAAGATTAGTATAAATCCATGGCACAGAATGCAGTGCTCTTGCTACTGTCAGAACACCTATAGTAAGCGTCGGTTCTGACATTCTCTAAAAAGGTAGTGACAAACTGAAACAAGGCCGGGGAAAGCCAAGGCAGTTTTAGAAAACGATTACAGAAGGAACTTGGGAAGCAGAGATGAATGACTTACAGTGAGGGGAGACAGCAATATTCAAATACGCACAGGAATAGTCAAGTATAGAGAGCATGAATAAGCAACATGATGAAGCTGATTTCAGCCCAAAACAAAAAAAAATTTTTACAGTAATTAACTCTGAAGTGGAAGCAGAGGCAATTGAGGAAGATTATGAGTAAAGAATAAATAAAATGCAATAGAAACAGTAGATCCTGGAGTTGTGTGACAAAGGAACCCCATCGACTCTGAGGAAGAGAGATGACATGAGAATGCATGGTGGGTAGAAAACCACCGAAGTTGCACGTGTCTGCAGTAAGTCACTCTGCAACAGGAATGATTCCAACAGACTAAGAACAAACCACCTAATGATATATGAAAACAACTGCTCCTATGGCTGACAACAGCTGTCTCAAGAAGAGAAAAAGTGACTTGACAACATGCCAGAACACTGGAGCCGGGTACCAGAGGACTCGCCTCAGAGTGGAAAGCCTGTGACCCTTCTGCTAATTCAGGGGAGGCTGGGAATGTGCGAGGCTATTAGGTTACAGGGATGGATGATGATAAACATTTCAAGTGGTACATGTCATGGGAATTTCCATCACAACGTTAAATCAGTGACTCGCAATGACCTCAGACACCACACTAACAAGTTACCTGCTTCAGCACATGGACAATAACAAACTGATCCCTTCCGGGAAAATATGCTGATCTTCCTTTTAACAGAAAAAAAAAGAGCAAGCTTCAAAGGACAGACTCATACTGCCATAGGTAGAAATACAGTCTTCAACAGCAAGCTGAAACTCCTCTTGGCCATTTTGGACTTTTGTGAAAGCTTTTAAAACCTAAACAGAGTCTGTAAACATAAAGGAATGTCCATGGATCTTAATGGCTGCTGTGCCCTGGGAGATGACACCTCATTTCTGGTGTCACAACACAACATGCCTTTGAAAGTCCTGCTTTAGAGCTGCCTTCAGTATCCTGTATAAGCCCAGGAAACCAGTCTTGTTATCTCACAGCCACCACACCTGAGCAGAGTATATTCCACCTTTTTACTGCAGTACAGAAAACAAGGTAGCATTATACATCCAGCTCCCAGAGGGGACTGCTTCTGAAAGAGGATACTCTTTTATATAAACTCTGCTAGACTAAGAAGAATATACTGTTCCTTAATTTTGTTTAGTGTTCTAGAGCAGGGGTTGGCTGATTCTGGCTACAGCCCACCCTGGCCTGCAGCTTGCTTTGTAAATAAAGTTTTGCTGGGCACAGCCACTTCTATTCACCTGCACATGATCTATGGCTGCTTTTGTGCCACAACAGCAGAGCTGAGTTGTTGTGACCAAGACTGTATGGACCACAAGACCAAAAATATTCACTCTCTGGCCCTTTCCTGGAAAGGGCCGCCAACCCTGTGCTAAGGAATATAATCCCAGCAGACTGAGGCTGATATGTAGAAGGGGGGAAAAAAGCTACTCCTTGATTTTATATTATTACTTTTTTTTTTCATATTGAGAACCCACCTTTAGAATGTGTTTCAGATATAAGCTCTATTTACAAACTATTTTAAAAAATGGTCTGAAAGATTATTTTACCATCATTTTTGTCTTGACCACATTCTGTCTCAAGAAACTTTTAAAAAGATGAATAAATTAAACCCAAAGCATGCAGAAGGAAGGAAAGAATAAAGATGAGTATGGAAAAAAAAAGGGAAACCAGCAAAACAAGAGAGTACTAATGAAATCAGAAGTTGATTCTTTGAAAAGGCTAACAAAATTGAATATTAGCCAAGAAAAAGAGAAAACACAAATAAAAGCCGACATCACTACCAGCCTTAGAAAAATTAAAAGTATTATTAGGGAATACCATGAACAACTGTATGTCAGCAAATCAGACAACTCAGCTAAAATGGACAAATTCCTACAGACTTAAATTACTGAAACTAACTAGAGGAGAGAGTCTGGAGAGGGCAAAGGGCAGATGCGAGGCAGGACTAACGTGCAGCTCCCACTCGGATGGACAGAGCAGTGTGTGGAGACCCACATCATCAACTTTTGCTCCAAGAACTACACGTACCAGGAAAGCGAAGAGAATCCACAGACCCTCTGAAGGAGACCGGATTGCCACTGCAGGCTCTGTGGGCGGCGGCGGAACTGTGAGTGCTAGCTTTCTTCGTGGGGAGCCTTGTAGCCTGGGGCAAGTTCTTGGCCGGTTCACTGGCTGCCTGGAAGTAAACTCCCTGCTTCTGTTGGGGACATGGTGGGAATGAGACCACCCTTTTGGGAGCTGGGTGAGGCCTGTGACTGCCGGCTTTCCCTCGCTTCCTGGGTGACCTGTGTGACACAGCAGAGGCAGCCACAATCCCCCCGGAACATAACTTCATTGGCCTGGAAACCATACCCCCGTCCCCCATAGCAGCCACACCAAGTCCTGCCCAAGGAGAGGCTGAGCTCAGACTCGCTTAACCCTGCCTCCATCTGATGATCTTTCTCTACCTGCCCTGGTAGCTGAAAACAAAGAACATAATGTCTTGGGAGCTCTAAGGCCCTGCCCACTGCCTCATCAGCCCCATACCACCACAGCTGACACGCTTTTGAAAGCACCACCTCCTGGCTGGAGGCCAACGAACATAAAACCAGCTCACTTAACAAAAATAAAACCAAGGACCCTCACAGAGTCCACTTCATCTCCCTGCTGCCTCCACTAGAGCAGGTGCTGGTATCCATGGCTGAGACATGAAGACAGATTACATCACAAGACTCTTTGCAGACACTCCCCAGGACCAGCCCAGAGCCCGGGAGCTCCACTGGATGGCTAGATCCAGAAGAGAAATAACAATCACTACAGTTCAGCCCTCAGGAAGCCCCATTCCTCAGGGAAAGGGGAGACCACCGCATCAACGGAGCACCCCGTGGGACAAAGGAATCTGAACAGCAGCTCTTGAGTCCTAGATCTTCCCTCTGACATAGTCTATTCAATTGAGAAGGAACTAGAAAACCAATTCTGGTAATATGACAAAACAAGGTTCTTTAACACCCTCAAAAGATCACACAAGCTCACTAGCAATGAATCCAAATCAAGATAAAATCTCTGAATTGCCAGAAAAAATTTCAGAAAGTCAACTATTAAATCAAGGAGGAACCAGAGAAAGGTGAAGTCCAACTTAAAGAAATAAAATGATACAGGATATGAATGGAAAAATCTCCAGTGAAATAGCCTAAATAAAAAACAATCACAACTTCTGGAAATAAAGGACACATTTAGAGAATTGCAAAATGCACTGGAAAGTATCAACAATAGAACTGAACAAGCAGAAGGAAGAATATCAGAGCTTGAAGACAAGGCTTTCCAATTCACCCAGTCTGACAAAGACAAAGAAACAAAAAATTAAAAACAATGAACAAAGCCCAAAGCCTCCAAGAAGTTTGGGATTATGTTAAATGATCAAACCTAAGAATAACTGGTGTTCCTAAAGAAGAAATCTAAAAGTTTGAAAAACATATTTGAGGGAATAATCAAGGAAAACTTCCTGAGCCTTGCTACAGATCCAGACATCCAAATAAAGAAGCTCAGAGAACACCTGGGAAATTTATCACAAGAAGATCATTGCCTAGGAACATAGTCGTCCGTTTAATGTTGAGATGAAGGAAAGACTCTTAAGAGCTGTGAGGCAAAAGCATCAGGTAACCTATAAAGCAAAACCTATCAGATTAACAGATTTCTCAGCAGAAACCCTACAAGCTAGATGGGACTGGGGTATTATCTTTAGCCTCCTTAAACAAAACAATTATCAGCCAAGAATTTTGTATCCAGCAAAACTAAGCATCATGTATGAAGGAAAGATACAGTCTTTTTCAGACAAACAAATGCTGAGAGAATTCACCACTACCAAGCCAGTACTACAGGAACTGCTAAAAGTAGCTCTAAATCTTGCAACAAATCCTGGAACCACATCAAAACAGAACCTCTTTAAAGCAGGAATCTCACAGGACCTATAAAACAATGGGGAAAAAAAAAAGGTATTCAGGCAGCAACTAGCACAATGAATAGAATAGTACCTCTAAGGTCAATATTAACATTGAATGTAAATGGCCTAAATGCTCCAGTAAAAGATACATAATGGCAGAATGGCTAAAAATTCACCAACCAAGGTTCTGCTGTCTTCAAGAGACCCACCTCACACATAAAGACTCATACAAACTTAAGGTAAAGGGGTGAAAAAAGACATTCCATGCAAATGGACACCAAAAGCAAGTAGGAGTAGCTATTCTTATATCAGACAAAACAAACTTTAAAGCAACAGCAGTTAAAAAAGACAAAGAGACAGGAGGCTGAGGCAGGAGAATAGCCTGAACCTGGGAGGCAGAGGTTGTGGTGAGCTGAGATCACACCACTGCACTCCAGCCTGGGCAACAAGAGTGAAACTCTGTCTCAAAAAGAAAAAAAAAAAAAGGGACAAAAAAGGACAAAGAGAGACATTATATAATGATAAAAGGACTAAACCAACAGGAAAATATCACAATTCTAAATATATATGCACCTAACACTCGAGCTCCCAAATTTATAAAACAATTACCTACTAGACCTAAAAAATAGACAGCAACACAATACTAGAGGGAACTTCAATACCCCACTGATAGTACTAGACAGGTCATCAAGACAGAAAGTCAACAAACAATGGACTTAAACTGTACCCTAGTACAAATGGACTTCACAGTTATTTACAGAATATTCTAGATACCCAACAACTGCTCTATTCAATCAGCACATGGAACATTCTCCAAGACAGACTACATGATAGGCCATAAAACAAGTCTCAAAGAATTTAAGAAAATCAAAATTATAGCAAGTACTCTCTCAGACCACAGTGGAATAAAATTGGAAATGAACTCAAAAAGGAACCCTCAAAAACATGCAAATACATTGAAATTAAACAACCTGCTCCTGAATGATCACTGGGTCAACAATGAAATCAAGATAGAAATTTAAAAATTCTCTGAACTGAACAATAATAGCGACACAACCTATCAAAACCGAAAAGGTGGTGCTAAGAGGAAAGTTCATAGCATTAAATACCTACATCAAGAAGTCTGAAAGAGCACAAACAGAAAAGCTAAGGTCAGACCTCAAGGAGCTGGAGAAACAAGAACAAACCAAACCCAAACACAGTAGAAGAAAAGAAATGACCAAGATCAGAGCAAAAGTAAACCAAATTGACACAAACAAAAAAATACAAAAGATAAATGAAATAAAAAGCTGGTTTTTGAAAAGGCAAATAAAATTGATAGACCAATTGCAAAACTAAGGAAAATAGGAAAAGAGAAGATCCAAATAAGCTCAATTAGAAATGAAATGGGAGATATTACTGTTAGGCAGGAATCTAGACCCAACATGGTGGCGTTACCCGGCATAGCAGACCTTTTGTTAAAGACTCCCTTCACCCTTGTACACACCCGCAGACTTGCATACGTCAGAGATTCCGGCTGGGCAACCACACTCCCCCATGACCTGCAGCTCACCTGCATTCCACGAGTTTGTAAACAGCAGTTTCGGTTAACAGTTTCCAAAGACCCCTTCCTCATGACCCTTACTCAACTCCTGCCCTAGTAGTTTCAAGACCCCCCAGGCCCTGTTTGCACAACCAGCTTTCCTACCTCTCGGGCTATAAAAAGCCCCTCCCCTTCTCCCTCAGCGCGACTTCCTCGGCCCACACCTTTGGACCGAGGAACCTCGCCTGTGAGTCCTAATAAAGGCTATTCTCACTGCCATTTGCCTTGTGTCTTCATTCCCGGTTCGGCTCCAGCCTCAGTTTACCCTTACAATTACAACTGATACCACAGAAATACAAAAGATCATTCAAGGCTACTATGAACACCTTTACATACATAAACTAGAAAAATCTAGAGACGGATAAATTCCTGGAAATCTACAACTCTCCTAGATTAAATCAGGAGAAACAGAAACTCTGAACAGACTAATAACAAGCAGTGAGACTGAAATAGTAATAAAAGAATTGTCAATACAAAAAAAGTCCAGCACCAAACAGATACACAGCTGAATTCTTTCAGACATTCAAAAAAGAATTGGTACCAATCCTATCGACACTATTCCAAAAGATAGAAAAGAGGGAATCCTCCCTAAATCATTCTATGAAGCCATTATCACCCTAATACCAACAGCAGGAAAGGACATAACAAAAAAAAAA
>NW_016804646.1:5917843-5923372 GCF_001698545.2 Rhinopithecus bieti
AAAAAAAAAAAAAAAAAAAAAAAAAAAAAGAAAACTAGACACCAATATATCCCTGATGAACATAGATGCAAACATGTTTAACAAAAAACAAGCTAACTGAATTCAACATGAATCTTTATTAAAAATATAATCCACCATGATCAAGTGGGTTTCATGCAAGAAAGCAGGGATGGTTTAACATCCACAAGCCAATAAATGTGATACACCACATAAACAGAATTAAAAACAAAAACCACATGATCATCTCAATAGAAAAAGTGACAAAATGCACCATCCCTTTATGATTAAAACTCTCAGCAAAACTGGCACAGAAGGGACATACCTTGAGGTAATAAAAGCCACCTATGACAAACCCACAGCCAACATTGTACTGAAGGGAGAAAAGCTGAAGGCATTCCCCCTGAGAACTGGAACAAGACAAGGATGCCCACTTTCACCACTTCTGTTCAATACAGTACTGAAGTTCTAGCCAGAGCAATCAGAAAAGAGAAAGATATAAAGGGCATCCAAGTTGGTAAAGAGGAAGTCAAACTACTGCTGTTTGCTGATGATGAAGGTATACTTAGAAAACCCCAAAGACTCCTCCAAAAAGCTCCTAGAACTGGTAAATGAATTCAGCAAAGTTTCTGGATACAAAATTAATTGTACGCAAATCAGTAGCCCTACCATACACCAACAGTGACCAAGCTGAGAATCAAATCAAGAACTCAACCTCTTTACAATAGCTGCAAAAAACAAAAACAAACAAAAATACCCACTGAAGCAAGGAGGTGAAAGACCTCTAAAAGGAAAAGCACAAGACACTGCTGAAAGCAATCGCAGACGGCACAAACAGCTGGAAACAAATCCCCGGCTCATGGATAGGCAGAATCAATATTGTGAAAATAACTATACTACCAAAAGCAATCTACAAATTCAATGCAATTCACATCAAAATACCACCATCATTCTTCACAGAACTAGAAAAAAAAAATCCTAAAATTCATATGGAACCAAGAAAGAGTCTGTATAGCCAAAGCGAGAGTAAGAACAAATCTGGAGGCATTACATTCCCTGACTTTAAAACGTAAGGCCATAGCCACCCAAACATTATGGTACTACTGGTATGAAAGCAAGCATACAGACCAATGAAACAGAATATAGAGAACCCAGAAATAAAGCCAAATACTTAGTTACAGTCAACTGATCTTTGACAAAGCAAACAGAAATATAAAGTGGGGAAAGGATACCCTATTCAACAAATCCTGCTGGGATAATTGGCAAGGCACATGTAGAAGAATGAGACTGAATCCTCATCTCTCACCTTATACAAAGATCAACTCAAGGTGGATCAGAGATTTAAATCTAAGACCTGAAACCATAAAAATTCTAGACAGTAACATTGGAAAAACCCTTTGGGACATCAGCTAAGACAAATAACTTTATGACTAAGAACACAAAAGCAAATACAACAGAAACAAAGGTAAACAGATGGGACTTAATCAAACTAAAAAGCTTCTACACAGCAAAAGAAATAATCAGCAGAGTAAACAGACAACTCACAGAGTGGGAAAAAATCTTTGCAATCTATATATCCAACAAAGGACTAATCCAGAATCTACAAGGAACTCAAACAAATCAGCAAGAAAAAAAAAAAAAAAAACAAATCCCATCAAAAAGTGGGCTAAGGACATGAACAGACAATTCTTAAAAGAAGATACACAAATGGCCAACAAACCTACATAAAAATGCTCCACATCACTAATGATCAGAGAAATGCAAATCAAAATCACAGTGAGATACCACCTTACTCCTGCAAGAATGGCAATAAAAAAATAAAAAAAAATATAGATGTTGGTGTGGAGGTGGTGAAAAGGTAACATCTTTACACTGTTGGTGGGAATGTAAACTAGAACAACCACTATGGAAAACAGTGTGGAGATTTCTTAAAGAACTAAAAGTAGATCTACCATTGGATCCAGGAGTCCCACTCCTGGGTATCTACCCAGAGGAAAAGCTTATAGCAGCACAATTCACAAATGCAAAAATATGGAACCAGCCCAAATGCCCATTAGTCAATGTGTGGATAAAGAAAATGTAGTGTGTATGTATGTATGCATGTATGTGTATGGATACTACTCAGTCACAAAAAGGAATGAAATAACGGCATTTGCAGCAACCTGGATGGAACTGGAGCCCATTATTCTAAGTGAAGTAACTCAGGAGTGGAAAACCAAACATTGTTGTGTTCTCAGTCCTAAGTGGGAGCTAAGCTATGAGGACGCAAAGGCATAAGAATGATACAGTGAACTTTGGAGACTCAGGGGAAAGGGTGGGAGGGCGGTGAGGGATAAAATAGTACACATTGGGTACAGTGTACACTGCTCGGGTGATGGGTGTACCAAAATCTCAGAAATCACCACTAAAGAACTTATTCATGTAACCAAACACCACCTGCTCCCCAAAAACCCATTTAAATAACTTTTTTAAAAAGCTGCACACACGCACACACGGAAATGAAGTCCAAATAGACCTGCAAGAAGCAAAAAGACTGGATTAGTAACTTAAAATATTCCCAAAAAGAGAACTCACTCATGCCTAGCTGGTTTCACTACTGAATTCTATCAAACATGAAAAGCAATTTGGTTAAAAATACACACACACACACAAACACACACACACACACACACAATCCTTCACAATCTCTGAGAAAACAGAGAAGAGGGAAATTTCCAAACTCACTCTATGAGGCCAGCATTATCCTGAAAATGACATCAAAAGAAATAAAACTACAAGAGCAATATCCTTCATGTAACATGGAAGCAAAGGTCCTCAACAAAATAACTGCAAACGAATGTAGCAACACATAAAAAGGAACACACCCAGTGATCAACTAGGACTTATCCCAGGAATATAAGATTGATTTAACACCCCCAAATCAATTAATGTAATATACCATATTACAATAAAGTACAAAACCATACAATCATCTCAATAAACAGCATCTGACAAAATAAAACACCCATTCATGACAAGAACTCTCTCCACAAACCAGAAATAAAAGAGAACTTCCTCCAATGGAAAAAGGGCATTAATGAAAAACCTGTAACACCATACTTAATGGTGAAAGAAGGAGTAATTTCCAGCTAAGATAAAATGTCAAAATAGGACAAGGATGTCCATTCTCATCACCACTATTCAACACTGTACTGGAAGGTCTAGCCAGTGCAATTAAGCAAGAAAAAGAAATGAAAGGTACCTAGAGTGTAAAGGAAGAAGTAAAACTGTTTTTATTCATGGAAAACTATTTTATTTGTAGAAAATCCTATGCAGCCTACAAAAACAATAGAACTATAAACTGAATTCAGCATAGGATGAGAGATAAACATAAAAATCAATTGTGTGTGTGTGTATATATCCGCTCTGTGTGTGTGTGTGTGTGTGTGTGTGTGTATGGGGGGGCAATGAACAATCTGGAAATGAAATTATTATTTTCACCCATAGTAGCAATAAAAAGAATACTTAGAAACTTAACAAGTTCAAGAGGTATACGACAAAAATCACAAAGCAGTGCTAAAGAAATACCTAAATAAATGGAGATATATCCTGTGTTAAGATTGAAAGACTTAACATTAAGAAAACAATACTCCTCAAGTTGTTCTACAGTTCTATGTAATCCCAATCCAAATCACAGGTAGTTTTGTTTTGCTTTTATGTAGAAATTAACAAAATGATCCTAAAATTCATATGGAAATGCAAATTATCCCAACAGCCAAAATGATTCTGAAAAAGAAGAACAAAATTGGAGGATGCACACTTCCCATTTTTAAAACTAAACACAACGTTATAGTAACCAAGACAGTATGGCGTAAGATGGTGTGGCATAAGATAAACATAGAGATTAACTGAATATAACTGGAAGTCCAGAAATAAACCTTTTCATTTACGGTCAACTGATTTTCAACAAGGATGCCAAAAAAACAGCCTTTTCAACAAATGATATTGGGCCAAATAAATATTCACATGCAGAAGAATGAATGTGGACCCTTACGTGGTATCACACACAAAAATTAACTAAAGACAGACCTAATGTAAGTGCTAAAACTCTAAAACTCTTAGAAAAAAACGCAGATGTAAATCTTTGTGACCTTGGGTCAGGCAATGGTTTCTTAGATATGATATCGAGAGCACAAGTAACAAAGACCAAGTTGATAAACTGGACTTCAAAAAAATTTTTTAAATAGTACTTTTTCAAAAGACATTGTTAAAACAAAATGAAAAGACAAGCCACAGACTGGGGGGGAAAAATCTGCAAATCATATGTCCCATAAGGACCTATATCTGGAACATATCAAACAATTATTACAAACCAATAATATGATGAATAACCCAAATTTAAAATGATTTGAATAGATGTTTTACCAAAGAAGATATCCAACAAGCACGTGAAAAGATGTTCACTATCATTAGGGAAATGCAAATCAAAACAGGATACCTCTTCACATTAACTAGAATGGACATTATCAAAAAAAAAAAAAAAAAAGCATTATGGAGAAGCTGGAACCCTCATACATTGCGAGTCGGAGGGTATAAGATGGTGCACCACTTTGGAAAACAGTTTGGAAGTTTAGGGAAATGCAAATCAAAACAGGATACTACTTTACATTAACTAGAATGGACATTATCAAAAAAAAGCACAATTGCAAGTATTGGAGAGGGTATGGAGCAGCTGGAACCCTCACACATTGCTAGTAGGGGTGTAAGATGGTGCACCACTTTGGAAAACAGTTTGGAAGTTTCTGAAAATGTTGAACATAGATTTACCATATGACTCAGCAAATCTAATCCCAAGAGAAATGAAAACATTTTTGTACGAAGACTTCTATGGGAATGTTCAGAGAAGCATTATTTATAATAACCAAAAAGTGGGCACAACCCAATCAACTAGTAAATGGATAAATAAAGCGTGTGGCAGTCTGAACAGTCTCAGTAATAACAAGGAATGATGTATTGACACCTGCTACAACATGGATCAATCTCAGAAACATAGGCTAAGTGAAAGAAGACAAATATAAAATACCACATATTATAAAACTCTATTTATATGAAATGTCCAGAATGGGAAAATCTATAGAAACAAGAAATCATTTAGTGGTTACCTAAGGCTGGGGGTGAGAATGGGGAGTGACTGCAAATGGACATGAGATTTCTTTTGGGGGTGATGGGAATGTTCTAAAATTGGGTTGTGACGATGATCGCACAACTGTACTATACTAAAGGTTACTGAACTGTACCCTTCAAATATTATGTAAAATGTAACTAAAAAAAGCTATATTTTAAGAAGTCTTAAAATTCTAAGTGGTTGTATAAATCCTTTTGTGATGCCTATATTCTCTGGACGTTAACTTCTTGGCTGAAGGGATCTACTCTTCTGAAGGAAGATGAATATAAAACCTGCTTGAGAAATTACTTGCCCAGGGTCAGTGGCTATGTGTAAGGAGTCAGTGATCTTCCAAAAAGATTTCAGGAAGCTTTATGGTCAATCTTTTT
>NW_016804646.1:5923753-5954649 GCF_001698545.2 Rhinopithecus bieti
AAAGAACACCATCAATGATGTATAATTTGGGGCTATTTTAGAAAGCTAACTGCTGAAATGTTTACTTCTGAAGAAGATGCTTTCTCATCAGCTCATTCAGCAGTATTTACACTGACCAAGCACCTACACATCTTGGCTTAAAAATAAAGTGAACTCCCAACATGTGATAACAAGGCTTAAACTTTTATCTGTTATAAATTTGCTGGTTAATATAAAATAATTAAAAAGAACCACCCTACGTCATTAGTATTGCTTCATTTATTTCCTTTGTTTTTCAGCGAGGCGATCCTAAAGGGACGCCGAACCCAGTGACCACCTTTAGCACACACGATTGTGCTCCTCCTTTTGAGGAACAGGTAAGTGAAAATGACAGACTTCTGAATCATACTGGGTTGCCTCATAAGCTGTTAACCATTAAAAGACAATATAACTGAGCTTTCCTAAAATAAACCATTTATTGAAAAAAGAACCTTTTTCTTAAATTTCAGTAATCAGCCTTTGCATTACAAACCTGCAGCTTGCCAACAACAAAAAAGGTAAAAGGTTTCACAGTCAGTGCACTCAACAAACAGGAGATTAAAAACAAGGTATAGGACGCCTGATAACACTACAACTTCTTTTGAACCTAGAAAGGTCAAAACACTACGCTGATGTCACGGTTCTCAGTCACGCGAGACACGGAGGAGACAGAGGCGATGGTCCGTGTACAGTAGTAATGGCACTTAACATGCAGCTTCTTTAACCTCGTGGCCACCAGCCCTCCAGAGAGCCTTTTGCCACATCAGACAAACAGGAGCAGCAGGAGAAGTGACGCTTGTCACCTGTGCAGTCTTCAGTCTTGGAAGGTTAAAAAGGCTTATACTGCTTCTCAGCACAGTCTTTATGTAAATATTACATACAGTAGTGATTACGAGAATTTTCCAAGTCCATATTCTACTAGGCTTCATTCTTCATCTGTGCAAACCTGTGAGGAAGCAGGAGAGAGCTGAGCCCTTGCAGAGGCAGATGTGTACTTGTGCATACACACAGTGTGAGCCTTACGGGGAAGGCCCCATCCACTCATCCTGATGCTCCCAGCACAGTGCTGGGCACAGAGGGAAAGGCTTAAGAAATGTAATGAACAATGGCAAAGGTAAGTTACTGCTCTGAAGTTAAGCCTGGGAATTGACTAATGAAAGCATTTTCTAAAATGCGTATGTGCATTCTCAGGTCAATACAAATTGTTAGGCACTTTATAACTAAGACATACATTGTTATTTAATTACAAATCCCTAACATCTCCATAGCTGGTCCAGTTGCTTGCCCCTTACTCCCACTTACCAAGAAGAGCATCACCCCACTCTTCCGCCCCTTCCTTTCCTTTCCCAGGGGCTCTCCTGCAGGGGTCTTGCGAGGCTTTTCTCTCCAGGGCTCTGTTCTCATCCCGTTGTCCTCTGTGGACCCTCCCAGCAATACTTCTGTCTCCCACACCTGTGCCCTACCCCAAATCCCTCTTGAGTGCCAGCCCCAGATATCCAAATGCCCATCTGAAATCTCCAAGCAGATGTTCCAAACGTACCCCAAGCTTCATCCACCAAAGAGGACCCACCACCTCCGGACCCACCCCTCACCCAACTGCTTCTTTCTCTACTCTGGCAAATGGACACAAACCAGAAACCTGGGAGCCACCCTAGACTCCTCCCCTCACTCACCTTTCACATCCAATTGGGGTCAGTCACGGCACTCTAACTCTTAAATGCCACTGATCACTCACCTGCAACACCCTCTCCCAACCCCTTGGCTGCATCAGAACCTTCTCAATTCCTTTGCCTCTAGAGTGATCTTTCTAAAACACTATGTCATCATTTATGTTTATAATAAAATGGAAACTCCTTTATGTTGCTCCTGGTGACTGTTCTAGCCTTATCTTCCTGCCCTTTTCCACATCCTGTGTTCACCAGGATCTACCTACACAGGGCTCTGTGATCATCCCACTCTCTCTGAAGGGTGAGCGTTTCCAAGCTTCTTTACTTTGTCTTCCATGCCCACTCCCCTACTTCTGGCCTCTAGTACCTCATTCTAGAGAAAAAAGAACTGAGATTGGCTGACTTAATTAAATTCCTCTTCTGAGTAACCTTACCTAGCATTATCACAGCTCTTAGTGTAATGATTAGTCATTACTGTCTTGACCCTCCAAGTAGACTACACACTCTCAAGAGTGGAAACTCTTTCATCCAGTCCCATTTAAAATTCCATTTTACTGTGTCCAGTGTATCTCAAATGCACCATCAAAAGAGATCAAGTAGAAGAACCTCAAAGAACATTTTCCAAATGAAAAAACACATACAAAAATCCCTGGCATAATAATACATTTAGTTCCTTTCCACTTCAGATATAGCTACTTTAAAGTTTCAAAACTTCATTAACGTCTGGATACAAAACAGAACTTAAAACACTTCAACATGAAAAGACTATCCAGTCATCTGCCAAACCTTGACAAACGAATGGTCGAGGAGCTGGCTGGCGGTCCATCTCATCTTTGGGTCACTCTCAAGGCAGTGAGAAAGGAAGTCCTTGCCTTCAGGGCTTAATCTTTCAGGGATTGGTGGCTTATGTCCCATCCCCACTTTATACATAATTTGAAAGTTGTGCTCATACTCATGCCAAGGCCTCTAAAAAAGATGTTTTAAAAAAATCAGATTTTAATATTATATAGCCACAAACAATGCAAATGTTCAGTCCCTTTTTAAGCATCTCATAATTAATACATATATTAGGGGACAGCATGTTTTTACTAAAAGGTCCAAACAATTTTTCAGGTTGACAGGCCATATGATCTCTATCACAACTATTCAGTTATGTCACAGCAGCATGGTAGCAGCTATGGACAACATGTAAATGGTATAACTGTTGCAACAAAACTTTATTTATAAAACAGGTGGCCAGCATAGTTTGCCTACTCCATTTGGGGTACACTATTTAGTCCAACATTATCTAGAAACCATCATCATGCAACTAAAAAATGTAATATATAAAATGATATAAAAAAGTCTACAAAACCCAATTCTCTTAGAGGGATGGTTAATATGCTACCTTATTGAAAAATAAAAATTCCATTAGTGCAAAGCTTATTTCATTATGACCCTATGAAAAATGAGATTCATAGGGGAAGGAACTAAGTGTGTATGGCATTCTAATTTCTAAACTATTGTTTCGTTATTGCCAATATGTATTTTTCAATATGAGAACCTGTTCTTTCATGTGTGGCTTTACTGGAATAACACAGATATCACAACCACCACCTTTCTATTTTAATGCTAATAGAAATAATGTTAGCTAATATTTATTGTGCACTTATATGTGATCTCTTTCAGCAGCTGCAAGGCATAGCTACATTATAATTAACTGATTTCCTACTAGTAACTTAACACTAACTTTTAACTTAGGAACGAAGGTCTCTAACTTTTTTGCTATAATAGTGTATGTGTACAGTAAGCTACACATAACGCAGTACGTGCGTCTTTATACGTTTGTATAATTGCTCATTAATATTATCATCACAAAATACATTTTCAGAAGCAGAAAACTTCTTGGTTTAAGTGCTATGCAAATTTAAAATTTTGACAGAGATTGGAAACACCTCCAGAGCAGCCCCACCACATGGAATTTCTGTCCAAAACATGTCTGTTTCTTTATATACTCTCTTAAAGTGAGAATTCTCAATCTTTAAAAATGTCACTCAGCACTTTGGGAGGCTGAGGCGGGTGGATTATGAGGTCAGGAGTTTTTGAGACCAGCCTGGCCAACACAATGAAACCCTGTCTCTACCAAAGTACAAAACTTAGCCAGGCGTGGTGGCACATGCCTGTAATCCCAGCTACTTGGGAGGCTGAGGCAGGAGAATCACTTGAATCTGGGAGGTGGAGGTTGCAGTGAGCCGAGATCACACCACTGCACTCCAGCCTGGGCGACACAGCGAGACTCCAACTCAAAAAAAAAAGAAAAAAAAAGTCACTAACATGCTAAGTAAAAAGATTTCACTTTTGAATATATAAGTCTGGTTAATGAGGTTGTCATCTTTTCATGCTTTCTTTTGTTAATCTTTTTAGAGCAGTTTTGGGTTTATAGAAAAATTAACTGGAAGGTACAGAGAGTTCCCATATCCCTCTCTGTCCCAGTTTCCTCTACTATGTACATCTCGTGTTAGTGTGCTCCATTTTTTAGAACCGATGAACCAATGTCAATGCACTACTGTTAACTGAAGTCCACAGTTTACATCAGGGTTCACTCTGTCACACATTCTGCGGGTTTGGACATTCACATACTGACATGTATCTATCATCACTGTATCCTACAGAGTAGGTAAGAATTCCGTCCTGTTCGTCTCTCTGTTCCCCCAGTCCCTGGCAACCACTCATCTTTCTACGGTCCCTGTGGTTTTGCCTCTTCCCAAATGTCATTAGATGGAATTGCTCAGAGTGCAAGCCTTTCAGACTGGCATCTTTTGTCACTTAGCCACATGCATTTACGGTTCCTCCATGTCTTTTTGTGGCTCGATAGCATGTTTCTTTTTATCGCTCAGTAATATTCCTTTGTATGCATATAACACAGTTGATTCATTTACCTATTGAAGAACATGTTGGTTGCTTCCAAGTTTTGGTAATTATGAATAATGCTGCCTTAACATTCATGTGCAGGTTTTTGTGTGGATATGTTTCCAACTTATTAATGTTGCTTTTTGTAACTGCCTGCTTCCCTGTATTTTAATGAGAGGTTTATGCTTCTTAAATTCACTCCTAAGAGTTCTCTGTGGCGTATAGCTTACAAATATTTGTTTCCTAGTTTGTCAGTTGTCTTAATCTTACTGTTTCTTTCGATGGATCAGATTTTTGTCTCTAATAATGTTCATTATTCAGTGTCTACAGTGTTTGTAATGAATAATCAATCCATTAACTACTGTTCTGTCAATGCACAGTGCCCTTCTGAAGTTCCTCCGCCAGGTGTGGGGGCTCCACTTACCTTGCCAGTCACCATCTCTATGACAACACACCCCAGACTCCAGATGTCGGCTGCACGCCCATGGCCTTCTCCTTTGGCGCGAGTGATGACTTCAGGTGCCATGTATGCTTTAAAAGTCACAGATATGTTGAGAGTAATGGGTTATAAACATATCACCACGTATTAATAGAGCCAAGCAATAAATTAATACTGTACAATATTATTTTCCTGCATTAATAGGAAACATCAAAAACTCAGACAGTTCAAATCAACCTGCTGAACAAACTTTTTAAGGGACAAATTCTCTTTTAAAAGACAACGTTTGAATGTACGCATTTTCAAATTAATTGTATGCACAATGAAAATGGAAAATTTAACCTGCAAAAGAGGAGGCAAAATTTCCTGGTACTAAGTGATCAAAACGAACCATCACCATTGAACCACAGTGTTGTTCAGACTACAACGGCTTTAAGAAAGACAATGCAAGCAACAAAAGAGCTGTTCTGGTGAGAAAAAGAGGCTTTCCTCTCTCCTGTAACCTAAAATGAGTCATTTAATTTACCAATCTTGGGTGAGAGCCCAAGTATGTGAGGAAGCAGTCCTTCTCACGACTGAAAACCTTTACCTGCTCTTCCATCTCTACTGACAAAGAAAGGTGAAGGGAACATGCAGGTCCCAAGCATGCTACATGAAGTCAGAGTGCAAAGAACAAACAAGCTGGTCCCTACCTGCTGTCCCCAGGGTGCTGTTCACTTCACCAGGCATGGTCTGGGCATTGTTTTTGAGCTTTACTGAGCATCCAAAATCTCCCAGTTTGATCAATCCAGATGAGGTAAGGAAGATATTGGCACCTAAAAAGAAACAAGCAGTTGTTACGCAGCCTCTGAAACACAATGTGGGCAAGGTTACATGGTAATCTAAACTACCAGGAACTTCATTCACAAACTGAACAATAGAAAGGCTTATGAAATTGACTTACAAGGTGTAATCACAGAAAGATTTGTAAGCCTTACTCACTCACAAATGTTAACACAAAACAATAACATTTTAACAGCAGCGCAGGTAGCCTTGACCAATAAATTCTGAACTGAAATACATGCATAAATTCTAACATTAATAACCCACAGAGATACTTAGAAAGAAATCGCATACAAAACACAAATGCTTGTGGTGGCAGTCTGGAGAATTAGAGATGTGTACAATCAGCAGCGTCTGAAACAGGAAGCGACATATAGATGAGAACTGCACACACACTGCAGTTCTTCAGATTCCCAGCTGAGGCCCTGGGATTTGTGACTGAAAACTGTTCTGCAATTTTCAAATATTCCTACAAGCAATATATATGCTTAACTTGTAGTCTAGTTAGAATTTGGGGATACTGTTCATCTCTCAGGACAGGTTGGCCTTTTGCTCTAGGCTATAAGATATTACTGCTCCAACTAAGTCATGCTATCTCTGGAATCGTGTCCTGTGGTACCGCCTTCGAAAAGCAACAACACAGAGCCAATGGAATAGACAAGCAGCCATCTGATGAGCTGAGGTCAACAGCGAATCCTCATAAATCAGTGCTCCCAGAGCTGATGCTCCCCACAACTGACTACAAGGGCAGCGTGATCTTCTCGAACGATTCTACATCTGTACCTTCTTAGTTATGCTGAACTAGAAAGCATTCGATAAGGATATCAGTGAGCTGACTTGGTTCAGATTCTAAGGGAGTCTCTTCCTGCCACAGAATAAAACATGAAGACACCATTTTGTGACAGTGAACAGAGACTGAGGGTGGTGTCTGTGGCAGAATGACTACACGTGGGCTATGCTATAGCCTGATAAAGAGCCAATTAAGCCAACAACAGAACGACCCGAGACACCAAAGCAAGGTAGTGGACATGCAGGTCACCAACAAGATTGGCATACGCTGCGTGATTCAGGGTGAGCCACATTACAGAGCACGAACAATTCTTACACCCAGACCAAAGCAGACTGGTGTCATCCAAAACAGCCCCCTACACTGGGTCTCGTCCCTGGTCAGAAGTCAGGTCGGTTCCTGAGTGAATGTGTTTAGGTTAGCCTCAGACTACAGGACAGAATGAAACTCTTCAGCCTAGGGCCAATTAGGCACAAAAATACTTCCCCATTTTAATTATCCTTAAGACTTGCAAATACAAAGGTGAGGGGGAGGGCATGGTATGGTTAAGGCAAATGTCACGGTGACCATTCTGAGACAGACGCACAGCTATTCCTCCCGTGCTATGAGAAAAGCACTTTTAATCCATCAGCATGGCCAATTAACCTTCAGCAGAACTCGATTTCAAGGTTTGTGTAAACCCCATTCTTGTCTCAAAAACGTAGCCTCAAATTTGTATGTGCATTTCTGATCTGATTTACTGTCGGTTTACATATTCATGATTTTCATATATAAATAGACAAGAATCCTGATAGAAGAAAAGGTTGCTTTGATCACGAATGTCTGGTAACTACATGGGCTATGCCAAATCGGCCTATAAAAATAGCAAACCTCATTTTGGGAAAACAGATTTCTCTAAAAGCAGTGTTGAACAGAAAGACAGAGTGGACTCCTGGGTAGAGAGACATGGATTCTACCTTGCTTCTGAAAACAGGATCCTTATAGAGGCATATTTCAATGAAAGGTATTTCCATCTAGAGAAATCATATGTGGGAATGGGATGAATGTCTTCAGAGCACCTCCCACGTGCTGGGTACCAGTGGCTCTAACCCACAGCAGCCAGGCGGGTGTGGGATTACCTTTAATGTCACGGTGGACTATGCCATGCTCATGGAGGACATTGATCGCAACGGTGATCTGCTTTGAATACAGCCTAATCACATGTTCCTGAAGTCCCAGCCTTGACACCTCTTCTAATGTCCCCTCATCGCAGTACTCCATGAAGATGTACATTTCTTCCTGCGGGAGGAATAAAGGGCAGCTCTGTGTTTACGGTTTTCCTTACATGTACGCTAGTGAAAAATCTGGAAAACGTCCTAGGTCACACCCCAAAGGAATGTTCTTTCTAACGGTATACTACACTTGCATCCTGAGTACTGAATGTGTCTCACAACAGTCGTTTCCAAGTCCTCTACAGAGGTGTCTGCCTGCCTCCTCTGTCTGGAATTATACAGCTCTTGGGGATAAGAACATCTCCAAATCACAGGGAATCAATTTCTATTATCCTCTGAAATTAAGTCTGCTATATAATCTCAGACAGGGACCAACAGGGTTGTCCCTACAAATACATTATTAAGTACTGAAACACATCCTTTTAAACATAATTGGTAAAAACATTAAAAATGATCCATTTCCAACTTCCCCTGGAAGCTCATGCTCTACACCACGATGCTCCAAGTCATCCTCTTTCCCTCGATGTGTTTATTTCTAAACACAAGGGGGAAACTCAATTTGAGGTTTGAATTTTCTCTCATTTCACAATGGCTGCCTAAATACATACAAGAGAAAAACCAGTATTACTTAACAGTGTACTCAACAGTGGTTCAGCAAAAAAGTGGAAAAAGAGTCACAAGAAGTGGTGTAAGGGGCGTTTTAGAAGAATCTTCTGACTGGCAGGATGGGTTTCAGTGCTTTATGATGTCGGGTTAATGACTACAGTCTACAACTTACATTTTAGGAAGAACTCCTCTAGTTTCAGAGAGAAGGCAGAAATGATGTAACTCATGGAGATTTCCTGAGAATTAGGCAAAGTTACTGTGCTCTGAAATGAGAAGACCTGTGATGTAGAACAGGACTCCATTCTGTGCCCTCACTGATTCCTCACACAAAGAGTGTCATTAGGGTCGGCTTACTCTATGGAGCTCCACACCAAAATACCGAACCAGATTGGGGTGTTTGATGCCTTCGAATATTTTCAGTTCATCTGCAGTTTCCTTGATAGTCTTATGGTCATTAGGTTGAAATCGAATCTGTAAAGTGAGGTGACGAATATGTTAACTGGCCTGATTTAATCACTCTACATTATACACATACATTGAAACATCATTTTATACCCCATAAATATATATATAATCATGACCTGTCAATTAAAAATAACAAAAAATTAAGAAAAAAGGAAGTTTATAGCCAAGCTGGAGTGAAGTCACAGAAGTGCGGCCAGGTCCTGGGCACAGAGGAGGAAGAGGCTCTGCTCCGGGAGGGAGTGGAGTGAGGAGCATCGTGTAGAGGAGGAAGCGGCCCCACAGCAAGCTCAAGACGCTGGAGCCTCCCTTCCCCGCTCCTCCTCTCCTTCCATGTCAAACCGGCTGTCTCCATAGACAGTAGTGAGTCCTGTTTCCACTTCAGGTTCCCTGGCCATTTCCTCATCCTACTTCCAGTGGTTTCAATGCCAGTTGTTTCTGAAGCTTATCATAACTGTTATCTTCTCCCCCAAAAGTGCCCCCATAAGACACTACTGTTAATCATCTCCTCTAAGCCTTCACCAAACTTAGCTCTGCCACCCTCGTAGGCACTGCTCACACCTGTGCTGTTAGAACTGTTTGACTTATTACCCTCTCTGGAATCGTAAGCCCCTTCACTGTCTGTGTGTGTTATCACAGTGCATCTGCCTGGTTGGTCCTGACTGTCGCAGTGCTGGTGCTGAAGACAGCTCTATGCACAGAGAACTGAATCACCACCAGCGTCTTTACGGAATTTCTATCACCCAGAGCCGCCAGGCCCAAAGGCCCCAGGGAGCCAGGTGACTCACCTCCTTCATGGCCATCAGCTCCCCGGTGTCAACGCTGATGCAGGTGTACACCTTCCCGTACTGGCCTTCCCCTGCGAACAACGCAAACAAGCTGCACTTCCAGCCACTGCAGCGGGCTGTTTTACATTCCTTAAACTTGCAATAATACTGTCCAATTATTTTGGACGTATATTTATATATTTATAATTAGGTTTACTGCAGTTTACTATTGCAAGATCCAAAATTTTTCTAAATGTTCCCTGATAACTAAAGTTTTAGGCAATCTCTTTAATATGTCTTACCTACAAGTATCTTTAAATAGAGCAGAACCAACTTTGGTAAATCCCAGGAGAAGCATCACAATGACCAATAAAAGCAGCCTTGCTGTGCACTTCTGAGCCCTCACACCCCTCAAGGAGATCTTGGCTGGGGCTCGGAGCAGAAGAAAACAGCCAGGACTAAGCCTGGCCATTGTCTACCTCACTGGCACATGTCCGTGTGTGTGTGTGTGTGGGAGCAGAAAATCCCCTAACATACCTTCTGGGACATTAAAGCAAGAGGATATGTGCCTGAACAAGACTGATAACAGTAATTAATCCAATTTATAAAGTACTTGATTGTTTTCGGTGGTTTTTGCCCTCCTTGATAGACCTAAGGAAACATTGGGTTTCCTCAGGCTGACAAAGTCCCATATTATTAATACAACTGTGTTCGTCCCCTTCAGACCTAGATGTGTGACAGATAAATACATTTAAGTGGGGAAAGGATCTGAAACAAACAAGACTTCTTCCCTCACATAATTTACCACTAGTTATTTTACAAGAAGCAATTCCACCTGGAAATTAATTAATTAATGAGGCAATGTTTTAGAAAAGAAGACTGTCTTGTCCTCATTTGTATCCAGTCTCTCTTCAAATCATGTCCTGTATGTGTGTGTGTCTGTGTGTGTGTGTGTGTGTCTGTGTGTGTGTAGAGAGAGAGAGAGAGAGAGAGAGACTAGAACAAATGGGTCAATTTTTGGTGCCTCTCCACTGGCAACTTCCAGGGTTATTAAGCAAAACGATCCAATGTAATGAACCACTTAGAAATCTCTTTTGTATTGCTCTTAGAATACATTTTACAAATTAAACAAACAAAATCCAGACCACTCTGCAAAAAGGTAACAATGCATATTTGTTATATCTACAAGAAAAAAGGGCCAACTCTATAGGATTTAACCTAAAGAAGTGTTTAACTATTGCTACTTCTAACAGGGACTATCTTGACATCACGTTCCTTAATTTCCTTACCAATTTTGTTTCCTCTTTGCCACTTGAAGGTCACCTTCCTCAAGCCAACATGCATGACGTTATCATAGGACTTAGGCGTATCACAAACTTGACCAATGATATTCTTTCTCCTCATTTCTCGGTACCTCTTTTCTTCGAACAATCGGACTGACTTCTGGATAGCTTCTATGGGTCCTAGTTTAGAAGCAGTATCTGCAGAGAGAACCAAAACCTCATTAGTCCCAATCACTGTTATCAAGTCAGTTTCCAAAAGAGAAACCAGTAATGACAGAGCAATATATATTAGCACTCCATTACAGCAAACCTTATTATCTACTCAGATAAACAGGTGAATTAAAGTTCTTCAAACGCTACTAATTCCAGCATATGCCACCCCTTATACAGTACACAGATAAAATATAAGCTAGTCACACAAAAACGATTTCCTTTCCCAAGAACGTTGGCTAAAATCTTGCAGTGATATAAATGCCTCTAGTTTCTCCTCTCTCCATTCCACGCTCTTGTTTGCCGTATTATTAAAACATAAGATGTGATCATGTTACTGTCCTACATAAATTTAATTCACTGGAGCAGTGACTCAGGCTTGTAATCTCAGCACTTTGGGAGGCGAGGTGGTCAGATCGCTTGAGCCTAGGAGTTCAAGACCAGCCTGGGAAAAATGGCAAAACCCCATTGTCAGGCCTCTGAGCCCAAGCCAAGTCATCCCATCCCCTGTGACTTGCATGTATATGCCCAGAGGGCCTGAAGTAACTGAAGAATCACAAAAGAAGTAAAAATGCCCTGCCCCTGCCTTAACTGATGACATTCCACCACAAAAGAAGGGAAAATGGCCAGTCCTTGCCTTAAGTGATGACATTAACCTTGTGAAAGTCCTTTCCCTGGCTCATCCTGGCTCAAAAGTTCCCCACTGAGCACCCTGTGACCCCACTCCTGCCCGCCAGAGCACAAATCCCCTTTGACTGTAATTTTCCTTTACCTACCCAAATCCTATAAAACGGCCCCACCCTTATCTCCCTTCGCTGATTCTCTCTTCGGACTCAGCCCGCCTGCACCCAGGGGATTAAAAAGCTTTATTGCTCAGATAAAGCCTGTTTGGTGGTCTCTTCACATCGACGTGCATGATACCCATCTCTACAAAAACATACAGAAGTTAGCCAGGTATGGTGGTGCGTGCCTGTAGTCCCAGCTACTGGGAGACTGAGGTGGGAGGCTCCCTTGTGCCTGGAAGGTAGAGGTCACAGTGAGCCAAGATTGCGCCACTGCACTCCAGCATGGGTGACAGAGTAAGACCAAGTCTCAAAAACAAAACACAAAAAAACGAAAAAAACACTTACTTCATGGTGCTCCACTACCTACTAACCAAATATGCAAACGCCTGCAGAATTTGGACCCAGTTTGTCTTTTCTATGTTTTCAAACTAGCCAAAATGAAAGACTCTTACAGAACACACCAAACTACTTTTTGCTTCCATTACTTTTACACCTTTCCCTCTGCCTAAAATACCTTCTTCATACCTGAGTATCTGTTGAGTGAATCTTACTCACACAGTGCAGCTGAAATGCCATGCCTCTTCTAGGAAGCCATCTCTGATGAGAAGGATTTTCCCTTCTCTGGGAAGAGTACAGAAAAAGGGCTCTAGAATCAAAATTCCTGGGATAAAATCCTGGCCTCGCCATTTTCTAGGTGTTTGACAATAGGCAAGGCAATTAACTTCTTTAAACATTAAAAACCTAATCTGTAAAATAAAGGTAAAAAGTCCAATCTCACAGACCTACTGTGAGGATTTCATGAAATAATACCTGTAAAGCATTTAGCCCAGTGGCTGGAACACAGTAAAACTCAATAATATTAGCTATGGCCAATAAATTATTCCTCATTTTCCCATCAGGCAATGTATCTCTATTTCTCCAACTTGTTTTATCATGACTCACAGTAAGAAATACTTTTTATACATTTAACAGTTCTGTGAGCTATTACCCTTACTACATGTGATTCTGATTTCATCATGTTCTTTTTTAAAAAATGCTGATCACTCCTACTAAAATTTTACAACCCACTAATGGTTCACAACCCGCAACTTGAAAACCATGGTTTGTCCTCTTCTCTATGACAGCATTTTTCATACCATATCCTAATTACCCAAGAGCCTAAGTTTTCTGGCTCAGATGAAGAGATCCTTGAAGGCTGGGATGACTGTAAGGTTAATCTGAAAAGAGAAATTCTGAAAGATTTATAATGGCCCAATTATAATTTCTTATTACAATCATTTCTTTAAAATATGGATCCAAATTTGTTTCCTTCGCCTCAATATACAACACAGCAAATCTACCCAGCACTGGGCAAGATTTTAACAGCAGTGAGGCCATGCACTCCACAGTCAAATATTTCTGAGAAATGCTTTAAAAAAATTTATCAAGATTCCTTGTTTTTTTTGTTTGGTTTTTTGAGATGGAGTCTCCCTCTGTCACCAGGCTGGAGTGCAGTGGCATAATCTTGGCTCACTGCAACCTCCGCCTCCCAGGTTCAAGAGATTCTCCTGCCTCAGCCTCCCGAGTAACTGGGACTACAGGCACCCGCCACCCTGCCCAGCTAATTTTTGTATTTTTAGTAGAGACGGGGTTTCACCATGTTGGCCAGGATAGTCTCGACCTCTTGACCTCGTGATCCACCCACCTCAGCCTCCCAAAGTACTGGGATTACAGGCGTGAGCCACTGTGCCTGGCCTTTTTTTTTTGAGACGGAGTTTCGCTCTTGCTGCGGTGGTGCGATGGTGCCACGGTGCGATCTCGGCTCATTACAACCTCCGCCTCCCGGGCTCAAGCAATTTTCCTGCCTTGGCCTCCTGAGTAGCTGGGATTACCGGCATGCGCCATCACACCTGGCTAATTTTGTTTTCTTAGTAGAGATGGGGTTTCTCCATGTTGGTCAGGCTGGTCTCGAACTCCTGACCTCAGGTGATCCTCCTGCTTCGGCCTCCCAAAGTGCTGGGATTACAGGCGTGAATCACCGCACCCAGCCATTTGTCTTTAATATGTCAATGTGAACTGTAACTCTCACAAGAGAAACAAAATTCCAAGTGGTTCCCAAGTTTACTTGACCACAAAGTACTTGATTTGAAAAACATGGCAAAGATCTGGTATCCTTGGGAACTGCTGATTACATGTGAGCCACTGAAGAGACTGGCTTCCTGTCACCAGGCTCAAGCCTAGGAAAACTCCGCAACTTGAACCCTCGACACACACCTACTCTGTCAGCAGGCTTGTCAGTTGTTTCTTGCTGCCATTACCTCTTTTAAATCCCCCGTTAGTTCAAAATCATATTATTTATACGGAATTTCTGCAACGGCATTCTAACGAATCTGCCCACCTTCTCAATTCTGGCTAGTTGACTATACTATCTCAGCGTCTTACTCATCCCCAGCCTCCCACATCCCAAACACACCAGCTGCTCAAGAGCCTCTGGGTCTGCCCACCACCTCTGGACAAAGCCTTCATTACTTAGCCGGTCACTGACAGCTGTCCATGATCTGATCTCCCCTCACCCTCCAGTTTCTCCTGCACTGGCATCTGCGGCCCAGTGGCTCTCCTCTGCAGTCACGAGGCCTCCGGGTGCTCTTCCTTCTATTCCTTTCCTCCTGGCTTGCTGCAGACCTGTCTTCCCTTCAAAGGGCCAGCCCAGTCTCCTCCCTCCACAAAATCCTTCCAGACATCTCTGGGCCTTGGAAGACAAATACTCTTCTGGTCAGTCACACACAGTTCAAAGGGAAGCTGCCGTGGAGTGCACTTGTGAGAAGTGCCTTCTGGTCCTCACTCTGTCATTGACTACCTTGGCCAAATTATTGGGCTGCTTAGAAACTCTCTTTTATAAAAAGAGAACAACATCTATTTTGCCTATTGCTCAATATTGTTGTGCAAAAAAAGACATGAAAGCATTTCATACATCATTAAATACCAGATCAGTGATTTTTCTGCTATTTGTCCTTTTGATTAATATTAATCACCTGCTTTGTAAGGTAAGTTCTTTTCCTCAATGTCTAATTTATGAATGGCTATTTCACAAATGTTTATTATATTTCTACCATGGACAAAAAGTTATGCTAAGTTGCTTTAAGAATATAAAGATGAGTGAAACAGATTAGAGACCCAAAGGCACGTGTAGTTTGTTACAAGAAATAGGAAATGTACACAAACACAGTACACGATAGAAAGTGATGTCAGAGGTGTGAGATCACAAAATAGTAATGGAGGAGGTCTAATAATTCAGAAGCTAAATCAAGTTTTATCTGAAACTGCTCCCCTTATGTGTAGCCATTTTTTTTTGTCTGTTTGTCTAACTTCAACACTCCTCTCACCTTTACTCTGGCTGATTAGTGTCCGAAGTTCCCAGCTTCTTCTTGTGGACCCACTTGAATCTCCTCTTGGATACGCTGGTTCTGCAGGAAGTTATTTTTATACAAATTAAGATTTATGAAATAAATACGCTTACTTGAGAACAACTGAAAGGAAGGGTAATGGTTAAAAGCAACGTGTCCTTTCTGTTTACTGATTTTTGGTGTGTTTGATGTGGGTGTGAGAAACTATCTTTGCAATCAGTTCTAAAAACTGCACCAACTAAGAAGTTAATGGGGTTACAGGATTTTAACTACACTCATCTTTTCACTAGTAACAGTCAACAGAATACAGTGCAAAAAGTGGACTCCTTGGGGACCTCGTTCAAGATGTCGGCTTCAGGAGCCCCAGCCCTGCTCCAATGGAGGCAGCAAAGTGGTTCCTGAGCAAAGGTTTCCGAGGGCTGCATTATAAATGAAATTTCTACATATGATCAACCAACACAGTGTCACTTCTGTATTTTTTAAATAAATAAAAGTATTCAACAGTTAAAATATCTAGAAGAATATTTTTAAAGCAACAAAAGTAGACCTATAAAATGCTAACAGAGCTAAAAAGGCATCTGTATTAAAAGGCCAACGTGCTCAGCAGTAAGTCTTCTCAGAAAGCTCTGCTGCTTCCTACCCTTCATTCCTTTAGAAAGGACCAAAAAAACGAATCTTCAAGGAATCCTCATAAAGGCATTAGCGACAGAAACTGGTGAACTGGGATAAATGATTAGGCCGGTTGTGATTAGGCTGATTGTGAATGCAGCCACCACCTTAAAACACTCACCGTCTCGTTCCTCCGTGGGGCTTGAGTGACGACTCAGGGACCTAAACTGCAATTCAGCAGCTATGGAAGCCAATCGATCATTTTCAGGGACACTGGAACCCCTGTTTTAATATTTTTAACAATTGAGCTATCAATTCAATAGAATTTAAAATGAAAGATCTGTGAGATTTTTCTAGAGGAACTAATTCTCAACTAGGGGCAACTCTGCCTGCCAGGAACAACTCTGTCTCCAGCAATGTCTTAGACACTTCTGGGAAGGTGCTACTGGCATCTAGTGGGCAGCAGAAAACGCACAGGACAGACCCACCAGAATTTTCCCCCTAAGCGAACAGCGCTGCTGTGGAGACCCTCCTCTGCAGTCTGTTAGAGCTCTAGAGTCTGGAAGGAGGGCTCTATTTTCATCTCTCCATAGCCAACACCCGAGCCTGAGAACACCTGCCTGCATAAAACCTTCTCTTACATTAACAACAGAAATAAAAACAACACTACTGAAGTGTTACTGACATGTGAAAAGCTCCATAACTCAAGCCCAGGGTGAATAAAACCGTATTAACCAAATCTTGCTGATCTCTAAGGTTACCATCAAATTATATTTATGTCTTAATTATGTTTAAAGTACTAAAATCATTCCATGGTACAAAAGATTCCAAATTTCTTAATAAGAAAATGGAAGGCAATACCTAAAGGTTTCTCAAGCAGTAGCCAAGCAAAAGTGCAAAAGAGCAGGAAGCTTAATATATTAAAGAACAAAGTTAATGAGGTGCTTTTCCAGAATAAAGTGAAATGTTCAGCAACCAGAAGGAACCCATAAAGAGTAAAAACTAAAACTAAATAGGGAATGTGTTAAAATTGTAATTCGAATAATCGAAGAACCTCATATAAATTTGGCATTAGTTTATTAACGTCATTTATAGTGTATTATTTTTAAGTGAATGACATAATGAAGTATGGTAGCATTTATGCTCTTACTATACACTGATAGGTTGAAGGCAACATGGTCTATTGTACAGACATTTACAAATTATAAAATATGCATTTTTCTGGTATTTCCCTAAGCCCTCAAATCTAGTATAGTACTTGTTAAGTCTGAAGTGATGGGGACATTTCTACTGCCATACAGTTCATCAAAAATTCAGCACTATCTGATGGGAAAACCTCTGGTATTGAAGTCAGGAAGCCTATTCCACTCCTAAGCAGCACTAAAGACCACTGGTGAGACCAAGAAGTCACTAAACACCTCTAATTTTCCCAATTTCCCACAGGTGAGACTGGCCAATTCCATGTCTTTAAGAGATTTTTGCATGGGTAAAAGGCAAGAACATATACTCATGAAGTGGCATATTGGGGAATGTCGAACAACTAGCTCTGGAGGGGATGTGGGGATGGGGAGGTGAGTTGTAGAGTTTGCCAATTTCTGTGGTATAACAACTTGCAAAATTTCTCAAACATTTGCCATCAGCTCTTGAGAGACAGCAGGAGCAAGCCTCAGCAACAGCACCACTGCAAAGTGTTTGTACAAATGATGGTAAGGTAAGCCCCGAAGAGGTATTTCCTAGGTAAAGTAAAATCAATTAAAAATACTTATCGAAACCTCTAGGGTCAATTGAAGTTGAACTTTGGTTGAAGTATCTGTAAGACAGGCGAGGGCTATACCCCATGGCTGTGGCAGGGATGCACACACTGGTGTCATTCTGCCTCCCCGTGGCACATTCACAAACCCACAGCTGTGTTGAGAAACAAGACCTCGGGTCTGTGAAGTTTGCCTCAGGAGCAGTGAGCCGAATCCACCAGTGACTCACGGGCCCATGAACCAGGCTCACTGTGAAGGCACTGAGGCTTACGCAGGGCTTGAATGCAGCAGGGAGTCTGATGACCACCCACACCTCTTCACGTGGCTGTGCTCTTTTCTACCTACTGTCTCACACACACACACAGGGTCATAAAGTGAACGGGAATCCTATGTAAAAAATATCCTTCAAGATAGCACACTATGATACCATTAAAATTTCTAAACATCCAAGATTGTCTAAGTATGTATAAACTTAAGATGAATACTTATGAAATGCTACGCATTTAAGATGAAATGCTGAAAAACTGCTTATGCAAAGACTAAACTCCATGAAAAGGCCAACTGTAGTATTTAACTCTTATACTAAAATACACGTAATGTACCACACTACCAACTTATAAATGCCTTAAAACACAGCATATCAACCTTTCAAAAGAGGGAGGTCACTCCCCATTATCCAGTTCAGGAGCAGTCTCGTGTGAACATGGACACAGCAGGTGTGGGAGGCAGGAGCCACAGGGGGCCAGCACTCTCCTCAATTATGACTGTGTTTTAGACCAAAGCACTTCAGTCTGTACTGCATGAATAAAGAAGACAGTTTTGGCAGCCCTCATAGGGATATAAAAGCATATATGAAGATATTAGCCATGAAAAGCTCTAAACATAAAAATTAGGAAGCTAAATGGGAATTTGTTCAATGTTGTTAATTTTTTTAGTTGACTGCTTAAGCTGTAAAATACTTTGACATTTTTTAGGTTATAGACATTTCTCACTAAAATTTAGAAGTATTAATTAATGAGTGAAAAGACTGCAAATATTTGTAGAAATTTTAGACTGTTATTAAAGTAAGTGTAAAAACATTTTAGTCTATTTTAAAATCTAAAGCCAGGCATCATCTTCCTGATAACTCTACTATTTTCTCCTCAGAGCTGAACACAGAGCCCCAGGTTCTATCACAAGTTGATCTTTTAAGAGCAGATACCCTCAACCTAAATAGTTTGGTTTGACTCGCACTGGAAGATGGGAATACTGACAGCATTCCTCCTACTTAGGTATACGGGTGAAATTTAGAGAGAACAACAGCTTTTCCTCCACTTAGGATAGGAGAACATGATGAAATCCTCTGCCAAAATATAACTAGAATGGGAAAACCTACAAGACCCTCCTTACTAATACAAAAGACAATGCGAGACTTAACTGTTCTGGGGCTTGCCAAGTTGTCTGAGAGTTCTCTCAAGTACTGATCTATTGTCCATATGACATACAAACCCCATGAACTCATTTTTCCAGTTCTATAAACTACTTCTAATCAACAATTATTTAAAATAGAATATTTGGTTAGAAAACTGCTCTTCCCCAAAAAATAAAATGTTACCACCTCAGATCATTAACTAGATGTCATCTTTTAACCACCTCATGACTCCAGGCTCCATGAAGCAAAATGCTCATGTCCCCTTCTGCTGTGGACCAGTCCTTTCCTAGGATACTCCATCAAGTTATTCTTCGCAAAGTCTTTGGACATTTTGGCTAATATCAGCTCCAAAGAAATACTGACATCAGACAAGTATCTATTTGTGCTGGTCAGTGCCAGAGCCTTCAGGCTGTGACAACCTGCAGAAGGCCCTACAGCATCACTCACACACCACAGCAAAGAAGCCCAGCCACAGCCGGCACACACCCTAATGCTCTGGTCACTGTGCAAGCCCATGTGAGGGGTGATGAGGGTACGGGACGCTGGTGGGGTGAGACTACCTGGTATCATGGGCACTGCTGATGGATTTGGGCAGCGCAGAGTCGCCACCAGAGGGGCTGGGCCGACTGGCAGCAACAGCAGCAGCAGCAGCAGCAGGGCTGCCGTGGCTCCGCGCGTCGGAAGGCACGCTCCGAGTGCTAAGACAAGAAGAAAAGCTTCAGGAACACATGTGAGAAGAGGGAATGGACTTGAAAATCTTTTCAATTAAAATAAATTATGGCAAGGGGTGAAATATGTTTAAAATATAAAATGCAAATTGTTCTTTGAGATTTGAGTCTAGGTGTAAAAAAGAAAAAATCTAACTTCAAAGCTTTTCTTTTTTTTGAGACAGCATCGCACACTGTTGCCCAGACTGGAGTGCAGTGGCGCAATCATAGCTCACTGCAGCCTTGACCTCCTGGGCTCAAGTGATCCTCCTTGCTTCAGCCTCCCGAGTAGCTGGGACTACAGGCAAAGGCCACTACACCCAGCTATTATCTTTGTTGTATTTTCTGTGGAGACGATGTTTTGCTACATTGCCCAAGCTGTTCTCCAACTCCCGTGCTCAAGAGATCCTCCCGCCTCGGCCTCCTAAAGTGCTGGAATTACAGGCGTGAGTCACTGCACCCTGGTCCCCACACAGCTTTAAAAAAAAAAACTGTGGTCCTTATCTAGCAAATATTGTTAAATAAAATTACACTTTTAAAAAGTGATTATACAGCGAGAGAAGGTGCTCACTACCTCAAGATGCAGAAATGCCACCACATTCAAGGCAGTTATCGTGAATGTACTATAGTTTCTGAATTCGCTTAGTGTTTACGTTGCTTTGTAATTACATATGCAGATAAAAATTGAATCTGGAAAAGTCATTCCAGTTTTTCTCCACTTTTAGTGGTATTTCGTATTGTTTTCAAATGTTGACTACACTATCCACATTCAAATTTGTTTTCCGAAGGTTATTTTTCAAAGGCAGGAAAGGAAAAAATGACTCCAAAGCCTGAAAGCATTTAGTAGCTTGAGGTTATAAATAAGCTGAGAAATGAAGTTATCTTGAAAGGTACAGGTCTGTTTTAAATTTGCATATCTTTTTCTTTTGCGACTAAAGGCTTCAAGATAATGCAAGAAAGAGCTTTTACAAATGTACGAACAACGCGGAAAAGGTATTTAGCTCTCAGAGCAAGCATCTAGTAGTTTCAAAAGTATCAGCATGCATATCGGAGAGCACTCTATAAAGCAAATGACTAGACAAGCACCAAATACCTGAATCCCTCTGGAGTGGGGATAATGAGGTGTGGGTTAGGAGGGTCACTATGGCATCGAGGTACCTTCATAGGACGGGGGCTGTTCCGATGAATGGCTGCCAGCAAAAATGGCAACAAATGCAACTTGTTAATATGGTCCACAGAAAATCATCAAACCAAACAGTCAAATGGAAAATGGAATGTCACTTATTTTGGCCAATGACCAAGGTAAGTCCATTTATATAAGTAAAAAATAATATTACATATACAAATATTATGGAAAATGTCACTTTTTAAAAGTCAGTAAAGCCCTATTATATATTTACAGTTTTCTCCATCAAAAAACATTTTTAAAATACTGGAGTAAAACATACATAATGTAAGCTAAACAAATGATTTAACTCATTTTAGAGATACTCCTAATAATAAGGAGTTCTTATGTTATCTACACGTTAAAAAGATTGTGGTCACTGGTGACATTTTGAGAGGTCCTGCCTTTGAGGTTGCTGTCATTTTCCTGAGTGCACGGAGTTTTACTCCAGTTCCTTTAAACCAGATCAGGTAGATTTAACTGAGTCATTATTTTTTTCAAGAGTATGTTTTCTTCTCTTTTTCTTTTACATATTCTGGTAATAGATAAATATGAATAAAATTTAAAATAAAAATTTAAAACTAGATAAAATTTAAAATTAGAGCTCTTATCTAGTGATTACAAATATGCTGACAATTCCACTTTCCCAATAACTAGATGTCAATATTAACGGACATGTGTTATATTTTGCCTACTCTCCGTAACATGCTTTTTCTCTTCTTGACTTTTAACAATCTGTTTTAACCCTCCTTAGTATTTTTTTAATGTCATATTTTCTCTTCATGTTAATACTTTCAGTCTATATATGTTTTACCCCAAATAAGTTTTATCCTAACCTGTTTCTTCATGATTTTGTTTCCTATTAATAAGGTGAAACAAGAGAGACAGAAGTAGTAAAAATGGAGAGATCTGAAGTTCCCTTGCAGAATTTACAAAACTTTAAAGGGACTGTTAACAAAAAAACCTCAGGCAATTTGTCTCTCTGATTCATTATCCTAGCTATTACAATGGCAAATGGAAGACATTCAATAGTAACAAAGGTTAAAAGAAAAAAAAAATGATTTGGTGAGTAATTAAGCAAAGACACTGGGAACTAGTCAAAAATTAGTAAAAATTTTCCTACAAATAAAGACATTCTGTTTAAAAAAAAACCATGTGCACATATATGTTTTGCATGAAACAAAGCAATTATTTTAATAGTAGGTATACGTAACACTGCAAAACTTTCCACTTCATTGGAAAGAAAATTCAAATCGCTAATAAACAAAATGGATGTTCACATTTCACTATTGGTAAACACTGATTATAGAGATGCTTTTCATGGCCAAAACAAAAAAAGCCCATAAAAAAAATGGTAGAAAGAATTACAGTACATTCATGACAGCCACAGTGTGGCCAATGAAAAGAACCAGTGAGATCGATACCTGTTGACACAGAAACATTTCTACAATTGTAAACAAACCACCCTATAAATGACTGTGTGATGAAATGCTCGCAGAGAAAGGTACAGGTAGAATGTATTTGTGTGATTATATGAATCTACAGAAAATATGGAAGCTTACATACCAGGGTGTTATTTGTTATGCGCTTACAACAGAGGGAAAGGAAGAAAGTAAGCAGTAGTAACAAAATGACAGTTGATGTGCTCTCATTTTCATTCATTACTTTTGTAAGAAAACAACACAAAATCAAATGATGACCCTTGTTGTGTATGGAACACTAGAATTTATACAATGTTATTACTTATTTAATCCTCATTAGCATCCAGTTCACTCATTAAAAAGGGAGGCTCAATGACGTTAAATGAGCAGCCCCAGGTCAATTGCTGTCCAGGTCCCCACAGTTCGTTCCACTAACCCACAGTGGCTGAGAGGACAGAGGACCATGTGGGTCTCCAGAGAGCGCTATTAATGAACTGTCCCACTGCAGGGTGGAGTGGCAGGCATACTGAAAGATGAGCGACTCAGATGTTACCCGGATTAAGGAAGTATGAGTCAGTTTTCTTTGGTCTTTTGTCATCTTTTTTCTACATCGATAAATTTTCTAAATGTACATCTTCCATATTTTCTAGATACTTTTCTATGTTGTAATTTTCCACAATGAAAACGATTCCTTATGTAATAAAATATTTTTTAAGTAATTCTTACTGAACTATCAATCGTGTTCTTAGAGAAACATGAAGTCTTAAGAGATCAGAAAATCAAAATTATTCATAATATGCTTAGGCAAAAGCCTCAACCTTGGGAGAAAAAGAGGTATGAACTGAAGATTAAAAAACCAACAATTAAAACCCATTCTACTAATTTTCTGTAGCTAGCAAGTACCCTATATGAAATATAGTTGATGTTCAATAAATTTACCATTTATGAATTATATTTTGTGTAATTTAAATTGCATAAAATTTCTAAGTTTTCATTTTTGGGTGTTTACTATAAATACAGTTTTGTTTTATTTACAAACTATCTCAAGAATGGCATAAGACATAGCTTTTTTTGACATATATTTTGTTTTCAACATTCCAACATACACTGTAAAAGCATTAATCAATATGACTGTAACATTGTACATAAACTGTAATCAAAAATTGTAATTAAAGTAATATATATAGCAGCATACCTTAACTTGATTTTTTAAAAAGTAAAACCAAATCAGAATTTACTACAGCTGGTGGGAAAGTGGGTACTTGGGACAGCTGTGGAGAAATGGACACTGCTGTCCTCAAAGGTGAGGAAGGAGGGACAGGGAAGTGATCTGCAGCCACCTGTAGCAGGGGTGGTTTCTCCTGCTTGGCAGACAACACCCTCCTCCAGTCTTTCCTCCCCATCAGAAAAGATGGTAAGGGGGAAAAGAATGGTATACTGGCATAGAAACAAATGTATTAATTGAACACTGCTGGCTAGCATGGAACAGCTTATGGCTGACGTTTTAATCTTCCTGTCGGATGTAGAAAGATTGCTGTGGAGTTATCTGTCTACACACCTCATTTCTGTCCCTCTCATTGTCGTTTTCCTAAATATTATTAAGACACCTCTTATACCATTTTAAACGACTGCAATTACAAGAGGATTTGTCCACTCAAATCATTGTGTTCCAGAAGAAATGCTGTAACGGCTGTCTTACCAAGGTACAAACCTGTAACAGGACTGTGTGGTTTTCCTATGACATGGCCAATACATTCATTCATCAAGGCTTGTAAACTCTAGAAACCAAAAGAAATTGGGAAAAGTAGAGAAAACAGGCATGCTTTCTTAATTATGGAAGTAGCACAAATTAATTTTCAGTGTATTTTTAAAAACATGCTACCCAAACTATTTTCAGTTAGCTTAAAAGAAAATAGGTATAAACACAAACTGTATGTAATTTAAAATAATACTGTGTATTTCATTTTTTGTAAGTAAAAGCAAATTAGCTGTCAACTTCCCATAACACAATAATGTGTACAAGCAAAGAACTTCTCATGTAATTGTCTCTACTACTGGGAGAATAAAATAAATGAATTCACACTATGAGCAACATCATGCTAATCTGATGACATTTATCAGACTAACAGTGATAATATTTAACATGAGCGAGATGCTCTCAAATGATGCACACTGAGGTAAAAGAGCTAATTTTTGTTCTGCCCCAAAGCAGCAGCTACGATAGCAGTAAAAATATAAAACTATCAAATATGTTAGAAGGGCCAGGGTTTACAAACTAGACATTGATTTAGTTGAACACTAATGTTACAAAAAGAAAAAAATATCTTACTCTGCTATGAGGAGTACTTTAAATTTCTCAGCATTATCATTACATGAAAAATATGTAAGAACCACTATTACGGCCGGGCGCAGTGGCTCAAGCCTGTAATCCCAGCACTTTGGGAGGCCGAGACGGGCGGATCACGAGGTCAGCAGATCGAGACCACCCTGGCTAACCCGGTGAAACCCCGTCTCTACTAAAAAATACAAAAAACTAGCCGGGCGAGGTGGCAGGCGCCCCTGTAGTCCCAGCTACTCGGTGAGGCTGAGGCGTGAGAATGGCGTGAAACCCGGAGAGGCGGAGCTCGCAGTGAGCCGAAAATCAGCACATTGCAACTTCAGCCTGGCGTGGACAGGGCGAGACTGTTGTCTCAAAAAAAAAAAAAAAGAACACTATTACATATAAAACATAACCATCTATATCTCTAGTATATATATGATGATGTGACTGACGCTTATTTCTATAATGAAAAAACTTAGAAATAATTCCATACCAAGAAGTCATCTTCTTGTTATATGCTGGAAATTTAAAGGCAGGTTCACTTGGTCTTGTTAGAAATTCAATAATCCTTGGATGCGCTCCACTTTTTTTTTTACATGAAAAAGTTCGAGCAATCACAAAACAACCAAGACAGTGCTGTAGCAGTTTGATGTTTTACAATTGAAAGTGACCATTAATTTATAATTTACTGATTTAGACGAAAACACTTTTTTTTTTTTGCTTCTGGGTTTCAGAGTAGGGACAGGTGACTCTTTGGAAATGGAGGATAATTTTTTAAAATTAATTTTGTTTTGATATACATATTTATTGGTATGCATGTGAAGAGTTGATTTTTAGTACTGATGATAGGTGCCCATCTTAATTCAACAATTATTTATTTGAATTCAACAATGGTATTTATAATTTTGCACAAAGTTCCTACTTGAGTCTCAGGCACAGCAACTTGGAGAAATTGCTTAATGACTTTTAAAAAGTGCCCCATGCTACCCCTCCATTACAAATTACAGAACGCTCAGCTATTTTTCACATAGTCATGACACTTTAATAACTATGTTTACTTTAGTGGAGCTACTATTGAGCCTCACAGATGATTCACCCATTTCACCCCTGCAAATTCCAAAACAGTTTCTTAATGAATAAATTTCATGAGGGAGGAAAAAACATTAGTCATCAGGAAGACTTGTCAAAGGAGAACATGAGTTCCCTTAAAGACAACTCCAATTTGGAACAAATTTTTAAAAAAATTTTTCCCCAAGAATTATGTAGTTTTCCCTATATATTTTTCCATAAAAAAAAAAACAACCTGATCACCAAAGAGTTTAGGGTGCTCCCTTCTGTGTCATCTGCTCAAAAAAAATCCCATAGGACATATATGAACAAATACTCCCAACCCCACATGACGTATTTCAGAAATATCCTACTTGGTCATTACCTGGGTCTTGTACCTCTACCACTCTCACATTTAGTCAGGACATAATTCATCCACTTCCGGGCAAAGCTTATATATTTGTCTCCTATCTTCTGTCTGAACTCCCCAGACATCAAACGAACAACTTCTTTATGATACTGTAAGAAGATTTCATGTATATCAAAATTAAGAAAATGATCATTAAATAATACCACACACTATAATGCCATGTCTGTTTAAAATGTTTTCTAAAAACAAAAAGTGAAATCCAATTAAAATTTCTATATTTTGAATATTATGAAGAATTATGGAAAGTATAGTGTTTCAATATGCAGTTTCATAAATGCTTCACTCCTGAGTTTAAATTAAGAATGTGCTTTCATGATATAAAACACCTCTTTAAAGTTTTAAAATGTTAAGTAGTTGGCTGTTGGCACCAAATAAAAGTCGGACAACTACCTAACAGTTTAAAAGTACAGTAACATCTCCGATACACAGCAGTGATATAAGATGATATTCTTGATTACGCTGTGATTACAATATCCGATTTACTGTAAAAGGTTCCTAAAACTTTCTGTAAGTTATCAAACAATTACTAAACTGTAGTGTGTGTTTCCTCTTATTTTGAACCTACCTCAAATCCAAAATTGTACCCCTGAATCATTGCTTCTCGGTAGTACTGTTGCAAGGTGACAGATTCAGATTCATCAACTTCAGCATCGAATTCTGATGTGAACATGTGGTCCACGCGGTCAATGGCATTGCTTATTCTGTTGCATAGCTCTAATGCATCATTCTAAAGAGTCCAAACCGGGATTAATGCAAAACGAAGCAAATCATACAATACTTACAAACATTTTAAAGAAAGATTTCGTTCATCATCACACAGACATTAACCACTACAAAACAATTCGGCCACTTTTAGTTATCAAAAGGAATTACCAAATATAGAAGAAATTATGTCATTTTATTTGACATTCTGTAGAAGAGAAAAAATGCATTTAAAATGATACAGTCTAGTTGTAATCTGCTCTTGGAATAGATGCTTTTATCTTCAATATTTTTATACATCAACCACCTGTTGTTTTCTCCTCTTGGATGGTTGCTCAACCATAAGTACGGGTGCAATTCCACAGAGTGAAAAAGCCCACGTACTTCTAGACGACTTCCACGGTGTCCTCGAATCAGGCTGTCCTCATTTCCCTGCTACTTCCTAGTCCAGGGGTTCTCTTCTGGGGTGGATTTTTCGCCCTCCCCTCAGCGTCTGGAGACATTGTCCAGAGAAGTTTTAGACTGTCAAAATTTGGAGGAAAAAGTGTAATCTACTGGGATATGGTAAGTAGAGGCCAGGAATGCTGCTAAACGTCCTGGAATGCACAGGACGGACCTCCACAACAAAGAATTACCGGCCCAAATGTCCACACTGAAGAGGCTGAGAAGCCCTGCCATAGCTCGAGCTTTCGTCACCTCTGTCAGCAACACAATAGCTCCAAATTGGTCTCCCTTTCTACCCTTACACATGAGTGCATACAAGGTCTCCATCAGGCAATTCCCTTACTATGGTTACAAAATATTCTTCCAGCAATCTATAAAGAGAGAGAACCTAAATATTTAGTTAATAAATGTTTATAGATAAATTAGACAAATCAGACTGACAGAAGAAAAACAAATGTTTATGAAATGACTTGTAACTTCAGAGAGTGCTTCTTCTTCAAGAAGTTAAGCCTTAATGTGAGTGAGAAGACGTAACTGATTGCCTGCAAAAGTGTGGATGAGATCAAGACGGATACATGGGATACAAAATAGAAAGTGTCAAAAACAGAAAATAACGGAAAAAGACAGCCAGGCTGTGGCTTGTTATAAACTTTGAAAGGCCTTTGTGCTTCTCTGCAACTTTTTTCTATTATGTTTAATTTGGTTGATTTATTAAGCAAAACAATAAATCTTCTATTACACACTACTGATATGGAATACCTCTAGTAAATACTGGAGATTGTGAAAGGAGAATGAAATTTACACTGGGAATGAAGAGACCTATATTCCTAAATTTTCAACTTTGCCACTAGCCAGTCATGTAGTCATCATGAATAAGTTACATAAAGTTCAATTCTCTATCCTTTCCAACTACAAAGTTCTACAGCTTCAGGAATCTCAGAATCTGTAGTTTAGACGTAAGAAAATATGTATTGGGAAGAGAGGTGAGTGGGTGGGCAATTTAAGAGCTCAAGTTCCTTGGATGATATTACCTTACACACATTACCACACACTGACTCTTCCACAGTATTTCATCAAAAAGGAAAAATCTCAGCTAATGTAGAGAACAGTGTGATACCTTCAGTTGCTGCAAAGCTTTGGCGATGACCGGCTGACTGGATGTCTGCTCCTGGCACAAAGTCATAAGTCCCTCAATGGACTGCTGGAAAGCTTTTCTCTGAATTGTGAGATGGGCAGACTGCATGACAACTAGTAAAAGATTATCCACCTGGGAGGAAAATCAAGCACAGGACACAAAAACCAACCCAGTTACTAGTTGTTATTCTAGTTCAACACCAGTCCAAAAACAATGCCAATCTCAGGGATACCAGGCCAACAACCATCTGATCAGAAAGTCATTTTTAAGCAAAGCTTCTCCTACATAGCAACACACTTCAGTGGGCATTGACAGCTGGAATATTCAGCACCATGGAGAAGAACCCCTCAGGACTGCAGGCAGGACATCTTTGAGCTATCCTAGAACTTCAAGTGTTGAGTACTGCTAGTGCAGAGTGTGAGTGTGCATGTGTGTACTGGAGCAGTGTGAAGAAGGAAAATGTAGGAATAAGAGACATCAATTGAAGGGCCTTATATAAAACATTAAGAAATCAAGACTTTATTACTTTTGTTCTTCAAGAGATAAAGAATCCTTGCAGTATTTTAAGTAGATCTGTGATGCAATCAGATGTATTATAATGTATAAAACATTAAGAAATCAAGACTTTATTACTTTTGTTCTTCAAGAGATAAAGAATCCTTGCAGTATTTTAAGTATATCTGTGATGCAATCAGATGTATTATAATGATCATTCTGGAAGTACAAAAACAAACACAGAATTGGAGAGACAGAAGGTGAGGTTTGAAGCAGGGAAACTCAAAGTAAGAAACTGCAATAGTTCAGGAGAGGGATGGTAAAGTTCTGACTATAGAAGCTGCTCTGGGGATGCAGGGAAAGGATCATTGACTGGAAATGCTTCTGGCAAGGTATTAACTGCAAAGGTGGGAGGCTGAATTTATATTAGCTGTCACACTTCTGGTTTAAACATGTGAGTGAAGTGGAACCATTCACTGAGACGGAATATAAAAGCAGAGTTGTTGGGGTGAAGGGACACAGCAGGCCAGTGTATACTCAGTTCTTGTGAGACTGAGCTCAAGGTGCATATGAACACTCACCATGACTGTTCCTAAGCTGAACACAGATAAATGAGAAAGCTTCTCACAGTTTATAACTAATGAGTTATAGAAACTGTCACAAGGTCCCTGTTAGGTAGGGAGGGGACAATCTTCACTACAAAAAGTGAAAATTAAATAACCAGTAAACCTGAATACTTGGAGAACTGGGATTTCTAGAACTACAAATTATATTAGTGACATAATTTCTTTTAGATCATAGCTCCACAGGTCTAACTACATGACTGAACTAAGAAAAGATATAAACCAGAAAGACGGTTTATTTCAAATATTCCAGAATAATTTAACTTAACAGAATGATATATTGTACAAATTACGCTGCAAAATTACCTATTAACACACTGAGGCATAATTTTGGGAAGTATATACTTGTGATTACTAGGGTAGCTGCACCCCTCATTCATGAGCGGCTAACAGTTCATTCTTACTAAAAGTCCTTTAAGTAACACTGCTGAGAAGTCGGAGGTGAGATGTACCTGCATGCTTCTCAGGGTGTCAACAGTCTCCACCTGAGGCACGACTTTGACAGGCTGTGTCTCCCACGTGCCCCAGCTGTCCTCTGAATCACGGGCTCGATCACCGTGCTTGGTCAGAAGCAGATAGGCATCGATGAGTACGTCGTCTGAATCTTTTGAACAGTCCTTTCCTGCGGCTGCATTGAGTAACTGCAAAATGATACTCTTCTCCTCAGCAAGAGTGTCTGGAACAAACACTTGCAAGTTTTCTAACCCAGGAATTTGTACCTGCAAAAGAAATAATCCAAAATCTTAAGGAACATTGTACATTAGAGAAATATGTTATTTAAAACAAACAAATGAACCTAGGAAAGCAGAGGCAGGTTTGGGGAGGGGATGTGGGAAGGGCACGAATTGGAGCAGTGAGGGAACTGCAGGAAGGAAGCTGGGTTCAGTGTGACTGGAGGAGGCAGGAGTCTGTGAACGCACTGGAGGAGAGGCCTTACAGAGTCTCCCCGATTACTGGACATCTTCCTCACTGCTTTCTTTTTAACAACAAAGAAAACACTCGAGGGGGAGGCAAGACAGCCTGAAAAAACCTCAACCACTGCTAGTTTGTGATGCTTACAGAAAATCACCTGGCTTGGGAAAAAGGCAAAAATTGTTAATACAGATTCTCTAATTATTCCAGGGCAGGGAGCCAGGGAGTCATCATAAGAAGGCTCCTTGAGATCAGTTTCTCAAAGGGTACACATGTGGTGGCAAGATGCAGGTCATGCCTCCCACTCTCAGTATAGGAGTGGGATTAAACTGTGGGCTTGGGATAAAATGTTCAGTGATGACATCACATACGGATTCTTTTTTTTTTTTTTTTTT
>NW_016804646.1:5956057-5962056 GCF_001698545.2 Rhinopithecus bieti
ATCATTCTGGAAGTACAAAACAAACACAGAATTGGAGAGACAGAAGGTGAGGTTTGAAGCAGGGAAACTCAAAGTAAGAAACTGCAATAGTTCAGGAGAGGGATGGTAAAGTTCTGACTATAGAAGCTGCTCTGGGGATGCAGGGAAAGGATCATTGACTGGAAATGCTTCTGGCAAGGTATTAACTGCAAAGGTGGGAGGCTGAATTTATATTAGCTGTCACACTTCTGGTTTAAACATGTGAGTGAAGTGGAACCATTCACTGAGACGGAATATAAAAGCAGAGTTGTTGGGGTGAAGGGACACAGCAGGCCAGTGTATACTCAGTTCTTGTGAGACTGAGCTCAAGGTGCATATGAACACTCACCATGACTGTTCCTAAGCTGAACACAGATAAATGAGAAAGCTTCTCACAGTTTATAACTAATGAGTTATAGAAACTGTCACAAGGTCCCTGTTAGGTAGGGAGGGGACAATCTTCACTACAAAAGTGAAAATTAAATAACCAGTAAACCTGAATACTTGGAGAACTGGGATTTCTAGAACTACAAATTATATTAGTGACATAATTTCTTTTAGATCATAGCTCCACAGGTCTAACTACATGACTGAACTAAGAAAAGATATAAACCAGAAAGACGGTTTATTTCAAATATTCCAGAATAATTTAACTTAACAGAATGATATATTGTACAAATTACGCTGCAAAATTACCTATTAACACACTGAGGCATAATTTTGGGAAGTATATACTTGTGATTACTAGGGTAGCTGCACCCCTCATTCATGAGCGGCTAACAGTTCATTCTTACTAAAAGTCCTTTAAGTAACACTGCTGAGAAGTCGGAGGTGAGATGTACCTGCATGCTTCTCAGGGTGTCAACAGTCTCCACCTGAGGCACGACTTTGACAGGCTGTGTCTCCCACGTGCCCCAGCTGTCCTCTGAATCACGGGCTCGATCACCGTGCTTGGTCAGAAGCAGATAGGCATCGATGAGTACGTCGTCTGAATCTTTTGAACAGTCCTTTCCTGCGGCTGCATTGAGTAACTGCAAAATGATACTCTTCTCCTCAGCAAGAGTGTCTGGAACAAACACTTGCAAGTTTTCTAACCCAGGAATTTGTACCTGCAAAAGAAATAATCCAAAATCTTAAGGAACATTGTACATTAGAGAAATATGTTATTTAAAACAAACAAATGAACCTAGGAAAGCAGAGGCAGGTTTGGGGAGGGGATGTGGGAAGGGCACGAATTGGAGCAGTGAGGGAACTGCAGGAAGGAAGCTGGGTTCAGTGTGACTGGAGGAGGCAGGAGTCTGTGAACGCACTGGAGGAGAGGCCTTACAGAGTCTCCCCGATTACTGGACATCTTCCTCACTGCTTTCTTTTAACAACAAAGAAAACACTCGAGGGGAGGCAAGACAGCCTGAAAAAACCTCAACCACTGCTAGTTTGTGATGCTTACAGAAAATCACCTGGCTTGGGAAAAGGCAAAATTGTTAATACAGATTCTCTAATTATTCCAGGGCAGGGAGCCAGGGAGTCATCATAAGAAGGCTCCTTGAGATCAGTTTCTCAAAGGGTACACATGTGGTGGCAAGATGCAGGTCATGCCTCCCACTCTCAGTATAGGAGTGGGATTAAACTGTGGGCTTGGGATAAAATGTTCAGTGATGACATCACATACGGATTCTTTTTTTTTTTTTTTTTTGAGGCGGAGTCTCGCTCTGTCACCCGGACTGGAGTGCAGTGGCCAGATCTCAGCTCACTGCAAGCTCCGCCTCCCGGGTTTACGCCATTCTCCTGCCTCAGCCTCCCGAGTAGCTGGGACTACAGGCGCCTGCCACCTCGCCCGGCTAGTTTTGTATTTTAGTAGAGACGGGGTTTCACCGTGTTAGCCAGGATGGTCTCGATCTCCAGACCTCGTGATCCGCCCGTCTCGGCCTCCCAAAGTGTTGGGATTACAGGCTTGAGCCACCGCGTCCGGCCCACATACGGATTCTAACAGTGCTAAATCTCAAACAACTTAAAGTGGAGTAAAGCTGCTGACTCAAAAAGTGGCTCTAGTGATGATCAGGATCTTGACGTTAAAGATTCACTGTAAAACCTTTGAAATGCATCAGGAAATATAAGGGTGAAAAACAAAACCACTATTTAAAATAAATATTATCTCCTTATACACACAATTTTAAATATGTGTAACTAAATTAATAAACAGCATGAGTAAATTTTTTAGTATTTATCTACACTCTTAAGACAAGTTAGTAAGTCAAGTATGAAAAAGACTTTCATTATTCCACTAGTGAATTACAGGACAGTCTTACAACTGGAGTTGTGGTACAGCCTTCAGAGCCTGTAATATTTATTATTTGGACCTTCAAGAAAAAGTTTGCCTGTTTTAAAATAAAGGAAGAAAGGCAAAATGTTTCAATCACACCATCTGAAGTACTTACCTTGACATACTGTTTTAATTTCAGAACATCCAGGAGGTCTCTAACTGGGGCTGAAAGCCTGAATTCTGCTGCTATTTCCAGGTCCTAGGATCACAGTTACAAAGAAACTTCTTTAGGGTTAGCATTAAAAAAATAAGATAAAAGAAAAATAAGATAAAAGGTACTAATCAATCAGGATTGCAAGCTCACCTTTCTCAACATTTTAGCAAATCCAAGTGCTTTGGAGGCCCTTTCTCTGGCTTCATGGAAGAGCTCCTTCAGGGCTCGGCTGATCTCTATAACAGACCTCCTGCCAAGTGGATTCAAGGCCAGTTAGAACACAGTAGGGAATACCCCAGAGGTGCAAGAGGGATTTAACAACAAAGATGAAGCAAATTCCAAATCACAGTAATAAATAAAGACTGCAGATTTTTAAATGGGAACAAACAATTATTGAGGATGTAGTCAAAACATTCAGAAGCCTGCTCCTGACAGTTTTGTAGAAAATATTCATATCCTTTCAATGTAAGCAGGGCACATTGAATAACCTTCAAATAAGAGGAAGCTCAATTTTCTTAAGATTTCATTATGATCATTTCTTGGAGTTTCAGGTTAAGTTCTTAACTCCTGGCTCATAATCTAAAAAGAAATATCCAGTGTGGTCTGGGAAATATTTAACAACTGGCTGCCCCTAAATAACTATCTTACACAGTGCACGCTGATTTCTGTGGTGTAAATATTCCCATTTTAGCTAATTTCAAGGCAGCAGTATGATGTTACTGAGCAATGAAATGGGAAGAGATGTACATGATCAGCTCCCTCAAGCCAGAAGCGGCTCCAACACTGCCCATTGCCCCCCCTTTTAGATCTATCATGAGTAAACAGTGTCATGAGGGCCACTCTCTAGTTCACCATCTTCATTCCTGACTTCTCATGTTTATTTGGAATCTACATGCTTGGAGTTATTTTGAACCCACCATGTTAGCTCTCAAAACTGTAAGATCTACAAACTTATTTATTCCATTTCTCAGCTATTTAATATTTTCCCAGGTGAGAACCCATGTGGGAACTTCTTTCTTTAACCTTGGCATAAAAACATACCAGGTGTTCTGAAACTCAAAATGTGTTTTTCATCAAACCTTGAATGGTGAGCGAAAACATTTTAGCTTTGGAGAAGTCAGTTCTATTCGAGCATTCCCTAAATTTGAATCATATGACCTTGGTGATTATACGGCCACAAAGTTGCTATATGCCTGATATATATGCCACAAAGAGTAGCAATTTCAAAAGGTTTGACCTGAATACTATCCACACAGAATTGGAGGAATTTCAACAGAGAAACCAGTTTCATACACTTAAGTTTAAAGTTCAACAGAAGGAATATACTAAGAATAAAAATGTACCAAATATCATTAATGGACCACTACATAGATTTTTTAAGAACAGAAACTAATACAAAGGCATCCCAGACAATGTAGATCAAGAAAATTCTACTCATTTTTTTCTAGTCAACCTTATCAACCTTATCTCTTTATCTTAAGTTAGCTTTTTTTTTTTTTTGGATGGAGTCTCGCTCTGCCGCCCAGGCTGGAGTGCAGTGGTGCGATCTCAGCTCACTGCAACCTCTGCCTCCTGGGTTCAAGAAATTCTCTGCCTCAACCTCCCGAATAACTGGGATTACGGGCGTGTGCCACCATGCCCAGTTAATTTTTTTTGTATTTGTAGTAGAGACGAGGTTTCACCATCTTGGCCAGGCTGGTCTTGAACTCCTGACCTCGTGATTCACCCACCTCGGCCTCCCGAAGTGCTGGGATTACAGGTGTGAGCCACCGAGCCCAGCCAGTTAGCACTATTTTTATCACGCTAAATAAATTTTAAGTTCCCCTTCAAAGACAATTTCACATAAAACCATAACTAAGAAATCACATGAAAAGACAAGACAGTTATAAATAAATCCCTTTACATCTACTGCCCAAATTCTTCTAGGCCAGCACAATTTGGTTTGAACAACGCTCCTTCTAGGATCTCACCAAGAGGAAGAAAACAACGAGATAAGAAGTGGAAGAGGAAAGGAAGCACAACTCCAACCTGATTTCGTCGGAAGCACTGCTATCATCCGCACTAGTCCAAAATTCAGCACAGCTCTCCTGTAAGCCAAATTCTAAAAAACTTCCTGTAGATTTCAGCAGCATTCCTGCAATGTCACTAAGGGAACAAAATAAAATAAAACAGAGAAGAAAATTGTCCCCACTCATAGCCTAATTCTTGACGGAGAAACTTGAAAGGCTCAGCTACTGTAATAGTTTAAAATCAAAATGAAAATTTCTCTTCTTTTAATATAAAACCATAGATGTGGAAAAGTAGAAATCTGGATTATGGCATGTACCTACCTTTGTTCTATTACCACAGTATCTCACTATAAACCTTAAAATCTTAAACTGATTCATAGTAGCTACGGGATTAGTACACAAATGTTATTTCTATCTTAAATGTTGAAAATGGTATAAAATGGCCTCAAACTAAGGATAAGGGGGAAAGTGAATTCCTTAACTGCAACTGTTCTTACGAATTTCCCCCACAATTAGCTTTGCATAGTGACTAAACATGAAACACTCTATGTGACTGATCCTTCTCATTGAGTACACAATTCTAAATACTAGTGTTAAAATGTACACCCCAGTATATAAAATGAATCTAAATGAGTGAAGTAAAATTCAACAACAGTTTACTGACTTAGGATGTTCAAGGAAAAGAACTTATGTTCTAGTAACAGAGAGCAGGTAAGTATAGAACCAATATATCAGATGTGGCAGGAGTTAAGTGCTAGGCTTGTCGGAGGAGGAGAAAGACCAACCCCCACGAAGGTACGGTTTCAGACCCAGCTGAAGGCATGCCTTCATGTCCAGAAAGCCCTGCAGTGGGCCTTGCAGGCAAATGCAGAATTTTAACAGGTGGACTAATACCGGGAAGAGGAAAATCTGCGAAGAAGAACATGGAAAAGGAGGAAGGAGAGTCCAGAAAGAACAATAAATATGATTAAAAAGCATGAAGATGCGGTCAAGCAAGCATGTTCGTGAAAAAAGAAAATCATCCGATCTGAAGAGTAGTGGGTATTTAAGCTACAAACGGACAGGGGAAAGTCCTGGGGCCACGCTGTGGAGGGCAATGGATGTCATGCTCATTAGTTTGGCATTTGATAAGCAGAGAGAGTAAATTTTAAAATATCTTATTGGGAAAGGGGTCTGATTGGAAACATGCTTTTAAAAAGAACATTATAGCGGCCGGGCGCGGTGGCTCAAGCCTGTAATCCCAGCACTTTGGGAGGCTGAGACGGGCGGATCACGAGGTCAGGAGTTCAAGACCATCCTGGCTAACACGGTGAAACCCTGTCTCTACTAAAAAATACAAAAAGCTAGCCGGGCGAGGTGGCTGGCGCCTGTAGTCCCAGCTACTCGGGAGGCTGAGGCAGGAGAATGGTGTAAACCCGGGAGGCGGAGCTTGCAGTGAGCTGAGATCCGGCCACTGCACTCCAGTCCGGGTGACAGAGCGAGACTCCGTCTCAAAAAA
>NW_016804646.1:5962448-5967994 GCF_001698545.2 Rhinopithecus bieti
AAAAAAAAAAAAAAAAAAAAAAAAGAACATTATATAAAAAAAACTAGAATGTACTTATTCAACAAATATTGAGTGCCTATTATGTACTAAGCAGCAGCAAACAAAACTGGTACAAGCCCTCCAGTGGATGGAGAAAAACAATAAATAAAACAAAAATGGGAAATGTATTTCAGGTTATTGGTAAGTGCTATGGAGAAAAGGAATGAGAAAAAAGCTAAGGAGTTGTGAGTAGGAATTTCCATCTTAAAAATACTGAGAAGGTAACATCTGGATAAACACCTGAAGGAAGTGGGGAAACAAGTCATGAAAATAACTGGGAGGAAGAGCACTCCACGGAGAGGGGCAGGCTGGTGAAAAGGGCCTGAGGCTGGAACACGCCTGGCCTGAGACAGTGAGGAAGCCACTGTGGCTGGGAAGTGAGCACAGGAGGGTCTGGAAGGAGGACAAAGATGTAATGAGAAATCGGACCATGTCAGGCCTTGTGGGCCATTGTTAGGCAGTCTTATGTTTTCTGAGTAAGATGGGGAGCCACTGGGAAACTGAGAGGAGACAATGGTCTAACATATACTTTAACCAGACCATTCTGGCTGTGGTGTTGAGAATAAACTCTAGGAGGTTTCAGGCAGAAGTAGGCAGACTGTTTAGAGAGCTACTGCAGTAACACACATGAGAAATGACAACCTGGGAAGAGTGGAAGTGTGGACTGCTTGAGAGGCGGAGGTCAGATTCTGGATATACCCTCAAAGGACAGCCAGAGAGAGTCGAGGTGGTGTGTGCAGTAAACAAAAGAGTCAGGGTTGATTCCAACACTGACTGACCCTCGGAGAAACAGTGTTTGAAGCAGGTGGAGTCCAGAACTACAATAAAAGTGGACTGTTCACAAGAAGGGAGAATGAAAAAGCCCTTGAGCTTCTCAGAGCAAGGATCATGAAGGCAAAGGCCAGAGACTGCACTCCAGGGAATTTGAAGGACAAGCAAAAGATAGAAACACAAAGACTGACAAGAGGAAGTGAGGGTACGGTGATATTAAACATGAATTTGTAGTGAAACTAAACAGTAACCTTTAAAAACATTTTTTCAACAAAGCTTGACGGAAACAGAAAATGCAAACAGAAGGAATTAGGCAAAGCAGAATCATGGAAAAGTAAGCGGGGAGAGATGTTGCGAATGACAATGAATGCCCTTTTTAAAAAGGCTGACTATGGGCACCAAGCTGAACAGACAAGCAAAGACAGCCTGGGGATTATGCCTGACGGATGAAGCTATGAGAGGAGAACAAGTTCACTGTCCACTCCAAACAAAGAGAGAGGATGTAAAAAGAACTGGCCATTAGAACAGAGAAGTGGATACAAGATTCTGGGAGAGTGAACACAGGAGAGATCAGCAGAGTCAAGAACAAAGCTAAAGCTAGAATCCTGCAGAAGTCACACCAACGGAACCGGGAGACAGGGTAGGCAGCAGAAGCTGCTGCTGTAATACAACAGATAAAATGCAATGGGGTCCAGGACTAGAATAGGCATGTTCTTGTAATACTTTATAAAAGGGAAACAGAAAATAAAATGGCTGATGAGACAAGTGGGAGAAGGTGGTGCCAAAAGACAGCAGCAGAATCTAAAGCACAGAAGGACACTGATCTCATTTGAGTCAAAGCATGGCCGAGGTGCAGTGGCCACCAGCAAAGACCATGGAGATGCGGCCTGTGCCAAGCGATCCCAAGCTTGCATGCAAGATGTTCATTTCCTAGAACTGACAGACCAGCCCTGTGACTGCACTGCTCTCTTCATGATTCCCCCTTGTTTACACTTCTATTCCCTCACCCTACGCACACCCAATTCATAAAGAGAGTCTGTGATGAGCACTACATTCCCCAAACCGTGGCAGTAAAAATACACTTAAAATACGTCTTAAGTTCTGCACATTCCCACCAAGACTGACATATGCGGGTACATTCTACCCTTGAAGGACTTACATTCTCCTTCCTTCTATTAGGGGGGAAAAAGGGTTCATTATAGGGCAGAAGTTCTAAGGTTCAAAGCTGACATCTGAGTGGATAACCCTGCTGTGGGGCCATTCTGTGTGCCGTGAACACGCAGCAGCCTCCCTCCCCGCTGCCCACTCACTGCCAGGAGCATCTTCCCAGTCATGACCATCAAGTGTCTCCAGATACGGCCCAATGTCCCCAAGGGGAAAAAAATCACCCCTGATTAAGAAACACCACTCAAAACTTGGAAGAGGGCGCACATATGAGATATGGATAATCGCAATTTTCATGTAACTAAACGTACAAACACATAGGAGACAATCTGTGAGTAAACGCTGTGAGAGTGAGAAGGTGTGAGCGCCGCGTTCAGAAGCACAAGGATTCCTACCAGAAAAGCTTCCCGGCCTGTGCTTCTCCTCCCCGTATGTAATGAGTTATTTCTTTGGTGAAATTCCATTCTTCTTCTAACAGATTTTTTAAACTATGGGATGCTTGAGGTAATTGCTGTAGCATTTGGATCCAGCTTCTCATGTAATCAAAATACACCTTAAAATACAAAATGTAAAGGGAGACATTTGAGAGTAGAACTTAGCAACTCAGCACTCTCACCTGAAGCTACACATCAGCAGGGCAAGAGGGGGAATGTCACAGGCACGCAGCACTGAGAGAAGCAAGGTTCTCACCACTGTTAGCTGAGGTCTCAATGAGGATTTAAAAAAAAAAAAATCACAAAACTAACTCCCCAGCAATTTCACACCTTATTGACAACCCCTTCAAAATCCTAACAAAGTAACAAAAATGTTCACAATGTACAATAAAGGGGAAAAAAATCAAAAGAACAGCACCTAGAACTTTTCATTATTAATGTACTGTCAACATTATTCCTTTAAGAGGTTAGGATCTTCACTTAATAACCTACATTAGCTTGAGATGGTGCCTTATGTGCGGAGAGGAGGATGCCAACACCCTTCTTTGCACCATCCCTTCCTAACATCCAGATTTGTGTGATTAAATGTTTTCAAGGCTTGCAACATATAAATGATGATCTACAACCAAAACATCCAGTTGTTCTGAAGTGGGATTGATGCCCACCACAAGTCCTATTACAACAGCTTTCCCATTCTTAAATCCTCCTTTGGATTTATCTCGTGGTCAGCAGGGTTCAACTATCAAGCAGTTTTTCTCAACAGGTTTGCAATGGCCGCATTCTAGAACAACCCTGTCCATGGACTCCTTTACTTAAAATAATAGCTTGACAGGGTAGGAAATATTTGAGTCATACACATTCTCTCTCTCAGAACTTTTCAGACATCACTCCACTCCCTTCCAACGCCAAGTGTGACTCAGCATGAAGCAGTCTGACGCCAGCCCGAGCCCCCACCCACCACTGCTCTCCCACATCCTGAAGGTGACTACACTCGGGTTTCCACACTCAGATGTTTACAGGATTCTTTATCCTTGGGTTTCAGTGTTTTCACAAGGCTACATCTCAGACTTCATTGTTGGGAAAGATATTTTTCTGAGACCTAGTAATAACTTTCAGTAGGCAAGCCTGAAGTCTGTTCTTTATTTCAAAACAACTTTCTTCTGCTATATCGTTCACTGTGTCTGAGTCCTCCACCCTCCAGGTATGTGGTGTGACTCTGCAGTCCTGGGTCTGGTATGAGTAGAGTTGTGTGTGCAGAATCTGCATTTCATGAGTCTACCGTCCTCAACACTAGGCTCAGAACCACCCTTTCACTTCTTGGTGAGCTCCCCCATCTCCGTGTTTCTCCTTCCTGAGGACAGCACTTCTTCCTCGCAGCCCCCAAGGGACAACTATCTGTCTTTTTCGTTTTTTTTGAAATGGAGTTTCCTCTTGTTGCCCAGGTTGGAGTGCAATGGCGTGATCTCGGCTCACCACAACCTCTGCCTGCCAGGTTCAAGCGATTCTCCTGCCTCAGCCTCCCGAGTAGCTGGGATTACAGGCACACGCCACCACACCTGGCTAATTTTGTATTTTTAGCACAGACGGGGTTTCTCCATGTTGGTCAGGCTGGTCTTGAACTCCCAATCTCAGGCAATCCACTCACCTCGGCCTCCCAAAGTGCTGGGATTACAGGCAGGAACCACCGCGCCTGGCCAACTCTTTGTCTTTCTATGCAATCAAGGGTTGCAAAGTCAGCTTCCTCCTGTTCCCAATGCTTTTTTTTTTTTTTTTTTTTTTTTCTTTTTTTCTTGAGACAGAGTCTTGCTCAGTTTCCCAGGCTGGAGTGCAACAGCATGATCTTGGCTCACTACAACCGCTGCCTCCCAGGTTCAAGTGATTCTCCTGCCTCAGCCTCCTCAGTAGCTGGGACTACATGCGTGCACCACCACGTCCGGCTAATTTTTGTAATTTTAGTAGAGACGGGGTTTTGCCATGTTGGCCAGGCTGGTCTCGAACTCCTGACCTCAGGTGATCCACCAGCCTCAGCCTCCCAAAGTGCTGGGATTACAGTCGAGAGCCACTGCAGCCGGCCCCAACTGCTCCTTTTAAACCATAATTTGTACATATTCTTCTTTAGAAAGCAAAACAAAAGAAAGACCCTGCCCCTTTAAGATTTATGTTATCAGCCACACCACTGGCCCCCTCTTTAGACTGCTACCTATGCAATTCTAATCAGCCCTCACCTAACAGTCTTCCCTCCATCTCGGGCTCGGCCACCCTGCCATGGCTTAGCATCATGCGGAAAACCCACCAAACACTTCTTCAGTCCAGCTTCCTGATTGCCTCCATCTCCAGTGGCCCTTCCTCCACTTTTGATGGGGTTCCACCTCGGATCCTGTCATCGCCAGAACTGCTCCAACTCCCAAATCACCTGTTCAAACACCTGATAATAAAGCCTCCTCTCCTCTTTTCAGATTTGTTCAACCACTTCCACTGCAACTTGTCTTAGCCCTGTCTGGAACCCCAGTCCACTGACTGCTCATTTTTCTGCAACTCACAACTCCTTCCTTTGTACGCTTTCCTCCAGCTTCAGTTCAGATCCCATGGGCTTATCCTTTCAATAGCACTGCTATCAGCATGCCGGTGTCCCCACTGCTGCCCGCACCCTGCAGCCCCTGTCTTTTCATCTCACCTGTTGGTCAAGACCCCAAAACTGGCTTAAGCCTAACCATCCCATTCCCCTTGCCCACATTCGAGAAGCCGGGGGACTAATCATAATCACCAGCCACGTAACATTTCTGGGAATTGTATTTCTATCTCTACTTAGCTCACCTGCCTTCTCTCTAGAGCCACTAGTTTGAAACTTCCCCATTTTCCTCCAACTGCCAACACCCACCCCCACCCAATCTCAGCAGATGATCTCTACCTCTCCACACAAAAATAGAAGTCATTTGGTATAAAATCTTTCATCTTCCTGGTCCCAAACACGCAAACCTACAGGGTTATATTCTCTCTTTCTCCCTTCTTTATAGCAGAGGAACTATTTTTCCTCCTAATCCCAATGCTTGTGCTTTGAGACCCATCTCCTCCAAAAGTTTGAGGAACCTCACCCTTTTCTCATATATACATATTAATACATATATATATATATATATA
>NW_016804646.1:5972296-5976951 GCF_001698545.2 Rhinopithecus bieti
TATATATATATATATATATTTTTTTTTTTTTCCCATCTCTTTCCCTTAGCAAAATCAAGCCTGAGGGCTTTCAAATGCCCTCAGCCCAATTTAAAACTCCTACTGGACTCACATCTTCACCACTCACCCAGCAGCAGGAGCTGGACACCCACAGTCAATCCCAACACCTTGTCCACATTTGATCCACCCGAGTCCTGCCATTTCACTGTCTACGTTTCCTCTGAATCCTTATACTTCTTTCTGTATGTATGCTACATCCTCTAACCCAAGGACTTGCATGTGCATTCCTGGAATGGCCTTGAACTGTCCTCTCACATCTGCTCTGGACCCCCAGCCTACTCCCCAACTGCAGCCGGAGCCCCACGGGCTGCCTGGGGTGCCTTCCTCTTGCCGGGCTCCTTTCCCACATGAACTGCACCTGCTGCCAAAAAGGGGCTTCTCTTGATCTTTCTCTTTACAAATTAAAAAGAGGCTAAAAAAAATTCTAAAAAGTATTCCACAAGTATCACCCAGAATAAACAAATGTTAATATTTTGTCATATTTGCTTTAGGTATGTTGTTGATTTTCTTTAATTTTATTTTAAGTTCTGGGGTGCATATAGATATTTTTTCAATAAGAAATAAGACACCAGAAAGTTAGTTTCTCCTTTGTTCTCACTTCACTTCTATCTCTTTCCTCCCTCCCCAGAGGCAATAATGATCATGAATTGACTATATTTCCTTCTAGTCTATAAGCTTTTAAAAACAATCTCTTATTATAGAAATTACAACATATAGTATTGTTTGGTCTAAGTTTTTCATCTGTTACCTGAACTGGATTATAACATGTATAAATTTCTTATAAGTTGCAATGCTCCCTCCTCAGAGAAGCCTGACCTCCACACAAAGTCAAATCTAACCGCAGTCCACAAAGATCTGTGCCTTTCCTGAGGGCATTTTTCTCAGCTGTAGTCTCGCTCACAAGGTTCTATAATCACCGCGGCCCCCCCCATTCTTAAACTCTAAGAGGGAGTTTATGCTCGGCACTAGTTTCTTGGTCCCCGCATGGTGCCTGCCTGGCACACAGTGGATACCCAATAATTAATCTGTAGGATGAAAACTTAAGAGCTTCCCTGCTCCTTTGCTCTTTATTCTTCTGCAGAAACTCAAATTGTGCACATCAGCTCTCTCGTGTGTCTTCTACAACTACCATATCTCGCCCATCATTTTCATATTTTCAATCCTTATAAATCCTTTTAAGTGGTTTCCTTAAGGCTATCACATGTTCCTCTATCATGTATTATTGTTTATTGTCTTGGTTACTTCTGAGGCCAGGGACCCAGGAAATGAGGTAGCAATTCATAGCTCAGATTTAGATTTGACACCTCAAATCTAAAGTGATCTCCTTTGACCTACATGCTTCAGGGTCTGTTTTTCGAGTACAGTGGATGTCGTAACACAGAGTAAAGCCCCCAAGGTCACAGACTTTCTGCATCACAACTTGCTCATCACTGCTTCCCCTCCCCCTGCTAAGACAGCTCCCATTCAGCAGTCTTCCTGGCAACCAGAGAAAGCTGTGGTGTCGCTCTGCTCCTTCTGTCGGGCAATTCTTCAGTCAGCAACAGAATCCCTGGAGAGACATGCTCGGCTTCTGTTATGGCTGTCACACCCCTAGATATCAAGGCTCTAGTTAATCTCTGCGTGGGCCTTCTGGGCCTAAGGTGGAAAAGTATTTAGAGCTTGGGTTCATCTTCATTTTAGTTTACATTTCAAGGCAAATAATTCTAACAGTCTTTTTATTTTGGAAGGGTATGGGAAAGGATACTGTGGCCAATTTCCTCCTTCTCAGAAGAAGGAATTTTTCTGTTTGCTGTTTTCGGTGGGTTTCCAGATAAGGGTGTTGTGTTAAACATAATTTGATTGCCAATTCAATTGCTATTCTTTCCTTCCTTCCTAACAGAAACACTGATTTTGTTTGGGCTCCCCTAGTCCTCAGGACACACCCCTGCCCTGATTCTTCTAGCACATTATAGGCCATAATTTTAAAACACTGACAGTTTCCAGTTTTCTCATCTGTGAGAAAAGAGATGCAGATAATTGACAGCAATGCCAAAACTAAACTCTAAGCCTTTCTAAAACTAACTAGCTGGGAATGTTGGTAAGTCACTCAGCCTAGGCTTCCACTATCACACAGGCTCACCAACCGGCTGACCAGGAAGGCGTGGTTCACATGCCCGATGTTCCTCACCCTGCTCCCCTGCCACTACAGGATAAAGGGCCAGCAAAGACAGTTTGTGAAGCAAAGCATATTCTGTCTTCTTCTTTTTTTTTTGAGACGGAGTCTCGCTCTGTCACCCAGGCTGGAGTGCAGTGGCGCGATCTCAGCTTACTGCAAGCTCCGCCTCCTGGGTTTATGCCATTCTCCTGCCTCAGCCTCCCAAGTAGCTGAGACTACAGACGCCTGCCACCTCGCCCGGCTAGTTTTTTTGTATTTTTTAGTAGAGACGGGGTTTCACCGTGTTCGCCAGGATGGTCTCGATCTCCTGACCTCGTGATCCGCCCGTCTCGGCCTCCCAAAGTATTGTGTCTTCTTAAACTTCTGGTTTAGTTACCCATAAAGAGAGAAAAATAATAATTTGCTTGTTGCTTTTTTCCACAACTTTTCAAGACAAAGATTTTTTTGACATAAGAAATAGATAGTGGACAAGTGTGGTAGCTAATGCCTATAATCTCAGCACTTTGGGAGGCCAAGGCAGGAGGATCACTGAGCCCAGGAGTTCAAGACCTGCCTGGGCAACACAGTGAGACTCTGACTCTACAAAAAAATTTTTAAAAATTAGCCAGGTGTGGTGGCACACACCTGTAGTCCTAGTGACTAGGGAGGCTGAGGCAGGAAGATCGTTTGAGCCCAGGAGGTTGAGACTGCAGGAAGCCGTCAACACACCACTGCATTTCAGTCTAGGTGACAGAGCAAAACCCTGTCTCAAAAAAGAAAATAAATAGATAGTATTGCAAAATACAACCATTTTACACACTTAGGTCTTTTATATAGAATAATTTCTAACTCATTAAAATGATTTCTTGCAATATGCCAGATATAATATGTCTCATTCTCAGCCACATTCTTCCTTCTCTACTTCTACTACAGAGGCTGGAAAGCTCAACATGTGAATTCCCAGCCTCCATGACAACAGTGAGGCATGCAATAGGTCTGGTCAACAAGAGGCAGGGGAAATTTGCTGGGTGGGGTTGCCGGGAGAGCTCCTATTGCTCTGATAAAAAGGTCTGGACTTGGCTGGTAAGGTCTGTTTCCCCTTTTCTTCCCGCTTAGAAAGTGAGAGTGGTATCTGCAGGTGCTGCAGCCATCCTTAGAGAGGACACTGTAAATGTTAAGCAAGAATGAATGCACCCCACCTACAAGGACAGAGTTTTCTTTATTATTTCATTAACCTGTCACATTATGCAATTATCTATGCATATACCCTAATGAATCTAAGGTGTATTTACGATACATGAACACTATCAGACATTACGGAAAACAAGAGAATTTCAAGTTATAGCCCTTGGCTCATGAAGCTTTCAGTCTAATTAGGGCAACCTGAGAAAAGAGTCTCTGTTCTAATTGTAACTGCTAAAAAGAGTTCAAAGAAGGTATAGATAAACATAGGCTAAAAGTTAAATCATATAGTTCTAATTGTAACTGCTAAAAAGAGTTCAAAGAAGGTATAGATAAACATAGGTTAAAAGTTAAAACTGTCAGATAAAGCTTTCTAGAGAAAAATCAAACCTGAAAGTAAGCCTTAAATAGGCATATAAAGTGGAGGAGGGGGCATTTCTACCAGGAAAGAAGAATGTGAACACAGGTTAAAAGCACAGGGCACATTCGGTGTATGTGAGAAAACAGGAGGTCTCTTTTTAGGATAAAATAAAAATAGGTATACTCCTGCCCAAACTATTTACAAGTCCTCAAATGTGCCAGGTTCCTTAACTAACCCTTAACTCATCTTTTTAAGATTCAGCTTCCTCACTGGAAGTGCCTCCCAGACAACTCAGCAAGCTTCTCTGCTAGCACCTAGCCCTCGGGGGTGTTAGCATCTACCATGCCTAGTCCCACCAGACTATGAGTGTCTTGTTGATCTTCAACACTCCCTGAGCCATGCAAGGTCCCCAGCGCATTGTAGGTATTATAAAAATGGCTGATGACAGATGGTTCACTAACGTAGTACCATATTTTGATTCTACTTCTGAGCCATTCTGCCATAAGATGAACTATTCTACAAGTAAAGAATGAACTAGGTTAACATTTGTCAAAAATGTCCTCCAACTTAAAAACAATTGAGAATTTTTAAAATGTGGATTTCAGAGAAACACATGTAATCTAATACCAGATGGAAAGACTCTGATTCAAGATCACCACCACCGCCCCCCACAACACGCACACACAAGCAATACTTTCAGGGATCATTTCTATAATTCATTACAAGAGAAGTTTATCGGAATGGGTATGCCAACGTTGTTTGCAAAACAAGGAAATGCAGGCTTACTTTTTTTAAAAAAGAAAGACAAGAAAGAAACAAGAAAGAAAGGAAAGAAAAAGAAAGAAAGAAAGAAAGGAAGGAAGGAAGGAAGGAAGGAAGGAAGGAAGGAAGGAAGGAAGGAAGGAAGAGAAAAGAAAA
>NW_016804646.1:5977041-6003884 GCF_001698545.2 Rhinopithecus bieti
AGAAAAGAAAAGAAAAGAAAAGAAAAGAAAAGAAAAGAAAAGAAAAGAAAAGAAAAGAAAAGAAAAGAAAAGAAAAGAAAAGAAAAGGGAAGGGAAGGAAGGAAAAGAAAGAAAGAAAAGAAAGAAAAGAAAGAAAAGAAAGAAAGATTCCTCCCCACTGCTTCTGACCATAAGCATTTTATGCAGATCCTCTTCAAAAGCGTCAATGTTGCAATCGGGCTTCTCCAAGTCCTCCAGAACCTCCTGCAGCATGAACTGGTAGTACTGCTTCATCAGCAGGCCTCCCTTCAGGACCTCCTTACACTCTCTCACCAGCTGCAAAACAACACGCACAGGTTCCAGCAGCCATAAACTCCAACCAGACAGTCAGTGTTTTACATCTTCCTACTTAAATCTTCAAAACACTCAGAAGGAACCTCTAAAAAACCTACAATAGTTTCTAGATTCTTGATCAGTTCATTTTATGTAAATACCTTAGTAGTCTTAATTGAGTAGCAACAAAATAGTGAAAATAAAATAATACTACAGCATGGATACACAAAGAAAATACCATATAGGTAATTACTGCTTTGGTAAAATAAATTCTCTTACCAACAAACTTAGATAGAAAGTAAATCCCATAGAATAAAATCAATTTTCTACTAATTTACATTAAAAGAAATTTGAAAATCTCCTACTGAAATTGGAAAATTTTAATAAAAAACATAATAGAGATTCAAAGGTACTTATATACCACAAAGCAGGTGGCCTTCACAATAATTCAGCATAGTTTACCTACTGTGATTTGTGGCCCAGTCTACCATCAAAAAATAACCAGCAAAACCAACCAACCAACTTAATATTATGTGATGAAATTATATAAAAATCAACGGAAAAAAGAAAGGATGGGCAATTTTGCAATATATAGATCGAATAGGTAAATAGGTAATAACCTGCCAAATGTTGGCAGAAGGTTTAAATCAGACAACCTGGAAAGCCCTTCCCATTAATAAAAAGACTGAGACACGACGTACGCAAATTCTAATGAACAGGGACTATAGTATGAGATCACACAGTCACATTCATTTTCATACATGTTAGCGAAAGCTTCACTGCTGCTAATAGAAAGGTAAACTGATACAAACTTTCTAAAGGCTAAAAATGTATGACTCATCTATTTACTGTCATGTTTTACACTCAAGAAATAATCAGAGATCTAAACTAAGATTTCTATACAAGCATTATTTATCACAATGTTATTTAAATCAATGGTGATTAACCAAATAAACTGTGATGTGCCTATACAGTAGACTACTATTGCAGCCATTTAAATTCTTGCTTTTGAAAAATACTTAAAGGGAAAAAAATGACACACACACATACTTACTTGTATGTGTAGGAAGTTATGTGCAGGAAAAACAAATGGATGGAAATACACCAAAATGTTATAGCAGTTATCGCTGAATGTCAGAATAACAGGATTTTAAATTATTTTGATTTTGATTTTGTTTGTATCATTTTTTAGACTTTTCTAAATTTCTAAAATAAACATGAATTGTTTTATTGACAGAAGTCTCTCCCAGAAATGTTTTAAAAGTAATTATCCACTGTAAGAGAGCTATGGCTACAGTAAAATCTAACAAAAAGTGTTCTGTTCAGATTATATAATTCTGTTCAGATTATATAATTACCAATTTATCTATTAAAGATGTCACTTAGGTGCTTATAACTGATCTTTGAATGCATTTAAACCAAAATTTCTACTTTCTTTTTACTCTAGCAATGCTACATTAATCTAAGCATTGTTTTTATTTTTCAAAGTATTACAACATACAATACTATTTAGTCCTCACAATAGCCCCATGAGCAAAAGATAAACTCCACCTTGCTTTACCAGGCTATATTTCTGAAGTAAAGCAGGCTATATTTCTGAAGTATTTCTTTTATAGAGAAGAGAGCTGCGAAGTTTTTTACCAAAATGTCCTAGATAACCACTGCGACGCTGAGGATGAGTTAAAAGCAAGGCCAAAGTGGACAGCAAGACAATAACCAGAAACAAGATGGTGAGAAGGAAGGGGAGCTAATGTGGAAACAGAGCTCTGGCTGGTGCTGGGTATGAACCGAGGGGATGGAAATGAGATGCAGGGGACAATCTCCAAATGACTTTCATTCGTCATTCTATTCTACTCCTAATTAAACAAACAAATCCTATTTTGTACCTAGTGTATGACCTGTATTCACTTGCCTTTCCTCAATCTGTACTGCTCACCTATGCTCTGTCTCACCATTCACAGAGCCGGGGAGCTCTTAGCCCTTCCATCCCTATGGGATAGACACGTACAATCTACAAAAAACAGACCAACCTTTCTTCTTTCGGGGACAAGGTCTGGAAATTTTTATTTTCTATGGTGAATGTCAATATGTTAATATCATAAATCATAAATACAGACCCTCTTCAGCACTCACTCTGGATACAACTGCTTCCACCCATTCCTCTGCTGCTCCTGGGATAGCAAACACCCGTAAGATCCCATCCAGAATGAACAACAAGGAAGAAATCACAGGCTGTCACTACTGTTTAAACCACACCACTGTTTAAGCAAGCAAACAGTCCAAAGCCCTCCCCTATGCCTATTCTAGACATTTATCTGTATACATGGACTTCAAATAGAAAAAAATAATAAATTTAAGAATCTTATACTCTACCTCTAATGAATGAATTTTAAATTTTAGACTTCAAAGACTGAAACTTTAAAACACTTAGAACAAGTAAGTGGATGACAGAAAGGATGAACCACAATCGTATCTTTGAGGACTGCATATAAAGAACATTTTTAATTAGCCTAAAAAATACAGCTTAAAACCATGAACAAACACTCATTTCTCACTATTTGCAACAATTAAGAAAAAAAAGGAACTCTTAAAATAAAAATGGTAAGCTGTAGGATAATAATTGCTAAATATTTTAGAGTCTTTGAAGCAAACCTGCTTAATACTCAAGAGAGATGGTTCTCCAGCAGGTCTTTGCTCCAATCTTAACTTGAGACACTCATGTATGACATTCAGAAGGACTCGGCAGAGAACTAGGAAGGCAGGTTCGAATGAAGGTAAATCCATGGCCTTCAGCTCCTCCCACGACACAGCACTGCATTTCTGCTCAGATGAAGGCGGTGTCCTTGACAACTGCACATAATCTGAACCCCACATGGGATCTGGAAATTCAGAAAACTATAACAAAAATTCAACAGGCACAGATTAAAAGAGCATACAAGACAATGTCCTATGGTTGTGGTTATAAACTATTATTCTCTACAACATGCTAATGAATCTACAGAATTCTAATTTTACAGGGAAAAGAACATTTAATAATTTAATGAATTCAGTAATTCAACATTTTCAACATAGATCAAAAAAGTTCTAAGAATGCTGGAAACTATAATGAAAACTAAAACCAAACTGCAATACTTTTATCAAAAAAGTATATTAGAAGAAGAATCAGGTTCATCTTTAACATTTTGCATCACACTTGAAATGATCAGAACACTTTATTTTAAGGTTATATACAGCACTATCCAAAACTATCTCTAGACTGGATTAAAAAAAACACAGAATTACTAAAATTAGAAAAAACATTACAAAATCAAGTAACAGCTCATCCTAGGTAGGCATTTATGAAAACACAAAAACTAATCAGTTCCACTAGTTCTTCTGTTCATTTGTTCTCCTGAGCTGTCCTGAATGACGCTGACAGAAAAATAAAAAAAATGTTAAGATCAACTTGGTTGGCACGACTCAGTTACCTGTTGATGTTTCCTGGGAACCCTAAGTGTTGCATTGTTCCCTATGCCACCACCACTCCCCCGGTTCTTTTAGCTGTTCCTCTCAAATTCCTTACACCTTTCCCCATAAAGTAGGGGATCTGGAGTGTTGGGAGTGCTCTCTCTCCACCTGGCCACTCCTCCCTGGCTCGCCAAGGCCCCTGCTTCTCCTCCCTCTGGTCCTCATCCACCTTCTCCCTGCTCCATGGAAACTGTTTATTCCCTCCTCAACATTCCCCACCAGAACCCCGGCTCCCTGCCATGACAGTATTTCACATTCCACCATAACTTGGTGACAGAACTTCCTGAGGGCAAGGACTTTCACTTCCTTAACACTATACTACCAAGGACCGTCCCCAAGCCTGGCACTGATTATAGCAGGCAGTAACTGTTGCTGCGTTCATGAATGATATCCTCATCTGACACTTCCAAGTGCTACCCCCGACCTGCCTGCCTACCAAATATGGCCCAAACAACTTGAGCTGCTATGGAAGATCCTCCTTTATGCAGTCTCATCCCCAGCGCTGCCTTCTTTCCTGCCTCCACCTGACACGTTCAACCAACCCTCACACACGTGTGCCGTCACCAGTCTCGCTGCCCATGCTTCCTTCCCACCTGGAAATGCTCACCTCTTTTATTTTCCACTTCAAAATCCTTAGTTTTCAAGGTTCACCTCATGATACCTTTCCAGTGACTTTCTTCTCGCCCCCAACAGCGTGCCAACCAAAACACTCTAAACCCTGAGTTTACCTTGACTTTCATGATAGAGACTGTGTGGCTTAATGAGAAAACCAACATCCAAAAATCAGAAAAGCTAGTTCCAAGTCAATTAGCGACGTGATTGTGGAAGCACTGAGTAGTCTCTCAGGGTTGGTTTCTTCATTTTAAAAACAGAGCTATCATCTACTTCTTATCAAGATTAAACGGCATGCTGTACATATGGGAAAAGACTTTAAAACATACTATAAATAACGTTTGTAAAATCACCACTGTTAATATGTTGGTCTCTCCTACTGGACCATTAGTTGCTTTACAGCAAATAGAAGCAGCCATAACTTAAGTCAGGTTTGCACAAACTCCCACATCTGGAACTTTCAGAAGACTCAATGAATCACAAAGAGCCTCAGCTGCAGAGTGGACTAATTTTTATGGCTATTATCTTCTTCACGATGGTTCCCTGTTTCTGTGTTTTTTGCATTTCCAACAGACAGCTTGGCTTTCACTAATTAATGCCCATTCATGGCCTTCCACGCTTTTCTTTCCTTGAACCATACATGCAGATGTTTAACATGCTTTATCAGTTCTACTAAATAGTCCTTAAATCCGTCTTCTCCTCTATACTCTAACTGCCTTAACTCACAGTGGATCTTCAACTGTTTTTCTGATTACAACACGTCAATCCACGGACCTCTCAATAACTCACAAAGTGATTTTGTTCGAAGGCTTGCCTTAGCCCTTCTAATGTAAAATGCAATGCGTCACTGACAGTCCTAAGTGTGAGACACTTTTATTTAGCCTAATGGCCTGGTCCCTGCATAGATTTTGATCCTTATCTCCTGCCACCACCTTTTTCTCCTTTACCCATAAAAAACATGCCTCTGTGCTTTTGCACAAATTAATCCCTTTCATTATCAGAAGTTCTGATCTGCTGACAGTGTCCTGTGCCTGGTTAGGAAGAAGCCCAGATGCCACCCACCTCTATGAAGTTTTCCGTGGCTGCCTCAAATAACTCATTTAATCTCTCCCGTTTCTCACAGTATTTGTGCCTTGCAAATGCTTCCTCCATTGTGTTTATCATGCTTTACTGTAATGCATTATTTTATCAATTTACCCATTAGATCATCATTTCCATGAAAAGGATTGTTGATCTCCAGTTAACTATGGGTCTCTAAAACTTAGCTCGGTACTTGCCTCGTAATAGATGCTGAACAAATGTTTGATGAATAAATTAATAGGTAAACGCTCCTATAAAAGTGCCAGTGTCTCTTCTTCCCCAGCTATTAACAATCTAACACTAAAGAATGGAACATATGATATCATCAACCTTGTTAACAAGTTCTTAGTCCTCAAATTCCCTGTTGTACTCCTTAATGCCAACAGTAATTATTACAGTGATAGGCTGACAAGTTCTACAGTTTTAAAAGTGGATGCTTTGATTTTCAAAAAAATAACATATACATTTGGCATAACTGAGATACATTTAATGACAGAAATGAGGATATGCCTTCTTCTTAGTATAAAATTCCCATAAAAATTAAATGCCTGAAAACAAAAATTCTTCTGTTTCTTAAAACATAGACTTTTAATCTATTATAACCTGACATGAAGTAACGTTAGTATATAAGCACTAAAATATAAAGTTGGTAGAACATACTGAGTGTTTCCACGTAGTAATCTGCATTAGCACTAAGGAAAACAAGATTAATTTATCCTTCTACATCTAATACATACTTCTGCACTTAAATTAGTACACACTTGGGTTTCCCTAACAGGTAAGAATTTCTAAAATAGCCACTAAAATAATTACTTATGATAAATGTGGTCAGGGTTGTGAAAGGAAAATAAATCTTGGGGCCCTCAAATCATTAAGCTAAAGGCAAAAGTCAAGCTGGGAACTGCTTAGGGCAAACCTGCCTCCCATCATATTTCCTCTGCTCACTGAGATCGATGCATATCTGATTGCCTCTTTTGGAAAGGCTAATCAGAAATTCAAAAGAATGCAATGTTTTGTCTCTCACCTACCTGTGACCTGCAAGAACCATCTCTGCTTCCAGTTGTCCTGCCTTTCTGGATGGAATCAATGTACATCTTACATATACTGATTGATGTCTCATGTCTCCCTAAAATGCATAAAACCAAGTTGTGCCCCAACCACCTTGGGCACATGTCATCCAGATGTCCTGAGGCTGTGTCACAGGTGTGCGTTCGTCCTCAACGCTGGCAAAATAAACTTTCTAAAGTAACAGACCTGTCTCAGATATTCAGGGTTCACAGCTTAAGGTATGCCTAAGTAAAGGCTTTAGACACTATAAATGCTTCCCTCCACCGCCTTCGGTATAATGACATCAGAAAACAATGTTTTATAAAATTCAGCCAACTTTCTAAGATAAAATTCTAAACAATTCTTTTGGGATTCCAAGCAGTCCCAGCCTGCTGACTTTGTTTACAGGCTCGCTGAGCCAAAGGCAGGATCCCTAGTTTTCAAAAAGTGCAAGACCACATTGCTTGGGAGAGCCAACGGCCAGACCTCCAATCATGGAGGAAACCCCTTCCTGCTGGAGGTGCTTGGTATGTCAATACATGTCCAGACAGAGAGGAGCAGATGGTTCAAAAATTCAGCACTTCAGAGGAAACAGCAATTTCCTTAACAGGAGACCAAAGGGAAGAATCAGAACAGCTGGGTTCAATTAATACTGATTTAATGTAGAAAACAGGAGAGAACAATAACAATACTCTAATACGAGATCTCATTCAAGTCCTCTAGAAAATAATAAATTAGACTTCTGAAATAAACTCAAGAAAGACAGTGAAAATAGAATGAACACTGCTAAAACTGACTTAACAATCTAGAATTAACTGCAGAAATTACTACTATAACTCAGCAAAAAAAAAAAAAAAAAAAAGATGAAATGGAAACTTTGAGTAAAAAACGAGAGACGTGGATGTCAGATCTAAGGGCTCAAACATAAGAACAATCGGAGTTCCATAAAGAACAAAAGGAAAAGGGGAGAAAAGCATTTGGTATAGTCAAAATATCATTGAGACGTGAAGCAGCAGCAGCCTCTGAATAGGGACAAACTCAAAGTACAATTCATTTACCTCCTCTGAAAAACTATTCGAAGTATGGCTATGGTAGAGTCTAGTTAAAGGACAACTAGACTGGAATAAAAAAAATCACAAGATAGGGAAAGAAAAACAGCAAACGAAGTGAAAAGCCGTAAATTTAACAAAACTTATATAGGTTGTGCATCCCTAATCCAAAAACCCCAAATCCGAAATGTTCCAAAATCCAAAACTTTTTCAGCACTGACATGTTTGGGATGCTCAACTGGTATCCATGTTTGCAAATACTCTAAAATCCAGAAAAACCTGAAGTCCAAAACACTTCTGGTCCCAACCATATCATATAAGGGATTTTCAATCTCTATAGGCAGATACAACTATATGATGATAATTTGGATATTGGCTATAATTCAAGTTCTAGAATGAAATATTAAAAACACAATTTTAAGTACACTATAAAGACAAGACCTGGCTCTTGCATTCCAAACTATTACAATAAAACCAACGAGCGCAGAAAGGGACAGTGCAGTGCAGGAACACGTATCTGTCATCATCTTATTCCAGTGAGGAGTACAGGATCACACACGGTGGAAAACCCCAGATCAAGCCCAGCCACACTGGGAAGATTCAATAATATAAGGACATGTATAAAAATGCATAGTAAATTCTTGTAATTTTATGTTGCCTTGGCATGCACTTTGAATCTAAGTGGCACCTTCTCATAGCAGAAGCAGGGCTCTGTCACCCTTGACATAGGGTGCAGTTCTACACTGCCTCCCAGTTTCTCAATGTGGCTGATCCAGATACCTGCCTTATAAAACTTCCTCCTGGTGACCACCTCTCTATGGACAGCTACACACAGCCTGCTTCACTGGCCCTGACCCTCCTACCTCTCATGGACAGTGCAGACACAGCACTGTGACTACCTCTGTAACAGCATGACCTCCTGGAACTTGTACCTGCTTGCTTTAAACCCACCAATTAAGCCTCCCGGAGGGAAACCTGTTTGGACAATACCTTGGACTCCATGAAGGCGTTGGCCCATGGGTCCCTCCCTCTCTCCCTGCTTGCACTTCCTGACCTCTGTGTGAGCGGCGTCTAGGTGTGCTGTGTACCCTCCAGAATCTGCAAGTAATAAAATCTTTATTTCCATCTTGTGTCTTTTCCAATCATTGAAAGGGTGCTCTCCATCTTAGAGATTCTATATTAAGACCAAGAAATGTAATTACAATAATAATTCTGATGTCATGTTGCGTGGATCTGACAAATCCATAATAAAGTCCATGTGGAAGAAAGTAATGCACAAAAATAAAAACAGCACAGAAACTTCTGAAAAGAAAAAATGGGCAAAACTGTCCTACAAGATACCAAACCTTACTAATAAGCCTACTCTATTTAAAACAGAAAAATCCTGCACAGTAATAAACAGATCAGAACACAGAAACATACCCAATTATCTATAATTTAATGTTTTAAAAAAAAGGTAGGCAGCAGTTTAAAGAAGTTGGAAAATAATGCGTTATGTAATGTATATTATAAGCAATTAACAGAAAAATAATGACATGCTTACCTCATACTATACCTCACAGTATCACAAGTAGCATTCATTTCTAAAATCATGTAGTTGTTTTAGAAATTCTTACTGGTTATTATGGGAAATCAAAATATGTATTAAACACAAAAATACATGTTGAACAATACATTTGGAAAAAGAAATTCCCAATGTTGTAAAATCTAAAGATAGAGCTCTGCATTAGGTTAAAATTTATAAAAATTCCCACTTTCAATCATTGAAAATGATCAAATATTGGCAATTTAGTACAGGTCAAACTGAAAAAAAAGAATTATGGGGAAAAGTGGGGGTAACAGGGTTTCAATTTCCCTTCAACACCCTCTCATAAAAATGGAGCAACGAGGACAGCAAAACCAAAACTCTGTGAGAAAAACCTTCAATGAAACTAGATGAAAAGTGGTCTTCATGACTCCCCAAAGAGAAGAGGTGGCGGGAAAGCCATGAACAGTTCCAAGTGCCATGTGGTATCAGCGTTAGTGGAGGGAAGCAGAGGAAATTAACAGGGTGTCTGAAGGGCGTAAAGGGGCAGATTCCCAAGTCATGATGAGTGCTCTATGAAAAGCTCAGAGTCTACAGAGAACTTCTGTGAAATTAGGAGTTATTTTGGCTCTATTCATGAGTGAAGGCAAGGGGTTGGCAGTAAGGTCTGAAAGGATTGGAGTGGTTTAGGCCCCATAATATCTTAAAACTAGTATCCAAAATTCCCTTCCAGGAATTCTGGGCTCCACACCAAGAAAAAAACTGCTCAACTGAAATCCAACTCCCCAGTGAAGGATAATAGGAGGGGACAGGAGATCGAGAACATGGGAAGAACAGTCCACAGACCTCAAACAGTAACAGAGAAGATGGTTTGAAACTTGAGAAGAAGGTACTGAGAGCCCCAATCCCAAACACTTCCCTAACTCCCTCTCTCCTTTAAGTTCATGGTAACAAGTATTATGTTTAAAAATAAGCAACAGAAAAAAACTGTTGTAAAATCTAGCACAAGGTTATTATAAGCAGAGAGAGAAAAAGGAGAATAATCCTCCAGACACTGAGCGCTTGCCAGAAAGACATGTCCACTAAGCAGATGAAAACGTAGTCCGATTTCTGAAATAAGCTAAAAGAAATGAAGAAAATCATAAAAAATATAAAAGAATGACATAAATTAGAATTAAGAAAAAAAAAAAAACCCAGTGATAGAACTCAGAATTTAATTTTAAATCAAAATCAAGTCAATTTTATTTCCCAAATCAAAACAAACTAGAAGGCACATTAGAGCAAATAAACAAGACAGTTAATACCTTCACTGAAATGAGGTCAACAAAAGAAAACTTTGTAACTCAAAAAGAAACTAAGAAAAAGAAAAGGTCTGAAATGAAGTGACAGAGAAGGCAGGCAAAGTAGATCCAAAATATATAAAGAGCCGTTCCCAAAGAGAACTGGGTCAGTGAAGCAAAAACAAAAATGTGAAACTGTAAGTTAAGAAACTCACGAGAAATTTAAAAACAGACTGACAAAAAAACAAAACTATGGATTAAAAGTATACACCATGTATCTGAAAATATCAAATTGGAAAACCAACACCATGTAAAACTAGCAGAGTTTGAAGACAAAAAAAAAAAAATCTTTAGGTATTCAGCAAACAAACAAAACAAAGGTCTTGTAAGTGGAAACAAAAAATCACATTGTCATCAGACCTTTCAACATCAATGCTTCCTGTCAAAAGACAATGAATAACAAGTTGATCCAGGGAAAGAAAATATAAACCAAAGACTTTATGGACAGCCAAACAAACTTTCAAGTATAAATGTTGCAAACTGTTAGAAACGTGGAAGAACTCAGGAAAGGCTGTCCTCCTGAGTCCTTACTCAGAAATCTACTAAAGAACAGGTGTCACTCAGCCAGAATGATGCAAGAGACTGGGACACATTAATCAAAAATGAGCCTTTAAACAAAATGAGAAACTTCTATCTACATGTCTATTATAAATATTTTATCTACACACATACACACAACCCTGAAGAACTGAGACGAAATGACAGCTACAAGGGAGAAAGTACTGTCATACATGGCTGTATGACCTGATAATATAGATAATACCACATCACTAACATCTGGGGAAAAGGAAAGGGCATATGAAATACCTTAGCATTTCACTGGCAGTAAAAGAAAATTACTTTAAATGAAAACTTGAGAAATAAAAGGATAATTCTAATATAGTTCAAAGTTGGGAACAAAGAGATTAAAAAATTGAAGGGGGGATATTAAGGGCATTATGTAAAGATATTAATACAAAGACATCTTGGGGGAAATAAACTCATCTTAAACATTGAAAGTAAATAAACAAAACTACATACTTCCAAAAAGCTTACACTAAGAAATAGAAGGATAAAACATAAAATGTTTTAAAAGATTATCCCTGTCAGAGAAGCTAAACAACTTTGAGAATACATTTAGATTTTCTTGTAAAATCAAGTATTTTATATAATTGTTATAAAACAAATTAAAACCAATACCTAAAAATAAAATTTTAAGAAATCTATGAATAGATCAACAAAATGTGGTATAGCCATACAATGCAATATTATTCAGCCATAAAAAGGAATGATACATACCACAGCAAGGATGAGCCTTGAAAACATTATGCAAATGAAAGAAGCCAGTCTCAAAAGACCACATACTGTATGACCCCATTTATATGGCTAGGCAAATATTAAGAGACAGAAAATAGATTAGCGGTTGCCTAGGGATGGGGCTAGTGAGCACATGAATTGTGGAGGTGACAGCTAAAGGGTACAGGACTTCGTTTAGGGGCAATAAAAATGTTCCAAGGTTAGACAGTGAGGATGGCTGCAGTGTCGATGGTTGCACAACTCCAAATATAGAGAACCACTGAACACTTTAAAACAGTGAATTCTATGCTATGTGAATTGTATCTCAATGAAGCTATTATTTTGGAAATACAGTAGAAAAAAGAAGGGAATCTAATTGTATATCTAGTCAGTGGCAGGGCCACGAGAAGAAATGTTCCAAAAGTCTTTAAAATGCAGTTATCTGATGTTACATCCACAGAGGGTTACAACCTAAGAATGGTCAAAAACAAAACTGGAACTGGTTTCCAATAATCACACTGAGATGATTGTATATCCTGGAATATAGTCAGTATCTGATATTTTATCACGCTGGTATCACAGAAAATCAGGCCTCTCATGGATTAAGTCAGAAGAGATTAAGCAAAAATCTGAAATCCTGAATTTGAATCAGAAGTATCAGAAAGGACTTGTGATGCATTTTGTGTATGTGTTTTCATCTGTCCACTAAAGAGTAAAACAATGACAAGCCACAATTTCAGTTGCAATGAACAACGCTGATGTCCAGACTGTGGTCTTAGAACATACCATTTCTCAATAAAAGGAACTAGGGTTCCTTAAAAATATATCTGATTCTCAGCAGCCAGGCGCAGTGACTGGTGCCTGTACTCTCAGTACTCTGGGAGGCCAAGGCGGGCAGATAACTTGAGGTCAGAGTTTGAGACCAGCCTGGCCAACATGATGTAACCCCGTCTCTACTAAAAATACAAAAAAATTATCTAGGTGTGGTGGCACATGCCTGTAATCCCAGCTCTCAGGTGGCTGAGGCACGAGAACCACTTGAGCCCGGGAGACAGAGGTTGCAGTGAGCCAATATCATGCCACTGCACTCTAGCCTGGGCAAAAGAGTGAGACTCCGTCTCAAAAAAAAGAAAAAAAAAAAAAGGAAAGAAAGAAAAAGAAAAACAAAATATATCCGACACTCAGCCTGCAACAGATACAGTGTCAGACTAGAATAGCCAGTTACACTAAACAGCATGGAAGTTATCAAAGGGCTGTGAAAAAAGGGGTCAAGCCAATTGAATATGTTTCCATTATCCAAAGATGGGATGTGAACATTAATTATAATAATTAATAATTACTTCAACAGATTACAGTAATGACATCCATGGATTGAGACATACCAAATATGTTTAAATTCATGAGTTCAAAATCATACTAGTATCAATAGTCACCAATAAACCACATTATTATTTTTAAAAATAGTAAATAAAAGGGAAAGAATCAAGCACATTTCTCTTGCCATTTGTGTCAACTATTCCACTAAGTAACCATAAAATAGGTGAGGAAAAGTTCATCCTTATAGTAATATCTAATAAGTGAAATGAATAATAAAGAAGCTAATAAATGAGTAAGAAATGAGAGAATTAGAATATCCTCACTTTTGAGCCCTTAATGAATTAAGGAATCTAGGCAATGTTCATCAACTACTACTAATGGCACAAATAGTCAGATACGTGTGTCCTGGGAAAGTAGTGTTAATACAATCAACAATAAAAAAAAAAAACCTGAATTTGATCAAGCCACTCTTATTTTACAGCCAACTCACAGAGAAGACACAGAAAATAGAAACATGTGGGCCAACTGGGACACAATCATAAAAAATTCAGACCCTACAGGATAAACAACTCTGCTATATGGCAAAAAAAAAAAAAAAAAAAAAAAAAAAAAAAGGGCAGGCGGGAATCTATAGACTAAAACACTTTAGAAATGACAACACATGGACACTACTTGCAAACTGATTCAAAGTGTAAAAAGGAAATCATGACAATTATAAAATTTTAAAATAATCTCTCAGTACAAATAAAATAAGGTCGTCACAAAATAATAACAGACATGGCTATATAAAAATGTGAAATTTCTATACAGTGTTAAGTATCCTAAGCAAGTTAAAAGGCAAATTGAAAGAAATATTTACAACCATCATAGAAAAATGAATAATATTCATAAATAGTTCCAACAGATCAATAATAGAAAGGCAGCCTAACAGAAAATGAACAAAATAAATAAAAAAGCGAAAAGAAATGCAAATGGCCAATAAACAGGAAAAACAGGCTCAGTGTCACCAGAAATGAAGAGAAAGATTTAGGCCGGGTGCCAGTGGCTCACACCTGTAATCCCAGTACTTTGGGAGGCTAAGGTGGGCAGATCACTTGAGGCCAGGAGTTCAAGGCCAGTCTGGCCAACATAATGAAACCCATCTCTACTAAAAATACAAAAAATTAGCCAGGTGTGGTAGCACAGGCCTAATCCCAGCTACTCGGGAGGCTGAGGCATGAGAATCGCTAGAACCTGGGAGGTGGAGGCTGCTGTAAGCCAAGACTGTGCCACTGCACTCCAGCCTGGGCAACAGTGTGAGGCTCTGACTTAAAAAAACAAAAAAATCAGTCAATCAATCAATCAATCAATCAATGAAATTACATTTTTTGCTGATCATGGTTACAAAATGAGGAAAAATCAAATTTCTCCTATACTGCTGGGTAAAGTACAAATTAGTATAGTCTTTTTGGACAGCAATTTGGCAACATATATCAAAGATGTGAATGTGCATACCCCATGACCTAACAATTCCATTTCAATTAACCATTCTTACAAAAACAACAGATTAAGTTCATAAAGGGGTGTGTACAAGAATGTGGCTACATTGTTTACACAAGCAAAAAAATTAAATTTCCATCAAGAGTGAAATAATTATGGTACATTCATATAATGGAATACCATGTAACAGTTAAATGGAATTTAACAACGAGAGCCATATATATATATGTGGCCATATATATATATGTGATATATATATATATATATATATATATCTCCAAACTAGACAACATGGGAGAAACCCCTCAAGTTGTAGTACGATATGTACAGCATTATCACATGTTTTAAATAATTACATGTATTACATAACAAAGATAATTTATAGAATCACAAAAAACTCTAGAAAATATAAACCAGATGATAATTACTCTGAGCAGTGACAGAGGACAGGAACTTTAAAAATATACTCCAATAAATAAAACAAAAGCATACTGTTTTTAAAAATGAAGTGTTAGATACAAATAGCCATTACATTACCCTTCAAAAGTCAGTTTCTGTGATTCTATACTGGGATCCTATCACAAACTGAAATTCCTACACAGGCCCAGTAAGTGATTTAAACAGGTGCACTTGGGTGGCCATAAGACGAACCATGGATACTGTGGTAAACTGGAGCCCTTATGCTGCTAGTCATGTGGGAATGTGGACCCAGTGTTGACAGACTTCCCAGTATTTCAAGGAAAACACAAAATCTGGATTTTCCCACGTAAAAATGTTAGACACTAAGTCAAAAAACATTTAAAACACTGTGTGGGACAAAATGTAACTTTGGGGGACTGTACACTGTCAAGGGCATACATGGCTTTATAGCCAGAGCTCTGGGTTCATATCCGCGCTCTGCCACTTTCTAGGTGTGTGACCTGATAAGTTACTTAGCCCTCTTCCTTGCCCCAGCATACAGCCAGTGTTCAGTTAATGCTAGCTACTAGTCTTCATAGTATTACTATTGTGCTGTTGTTATCATGGGATCCAGTTCTCAGCTGAAAGCTGATGACTTCTGGCTTACCTGTGATATTATATCAGTTTGAGTCAGTTTGCTCATTATAGCCCAAAATAATGTACACAACTTCCTACTTTCCTTTGTATGTTGGTATGTTTAAGAAAACAGAAAACCGGCCGGGCGCGGTGGCTCATGCCTGTAATCCCAGCACTTTGGGAGCCCCAGGTGGGCGGATCACGAGGTCAGGAGATCGAGACCATCCTGGCTAGCATGGTGAAACCCCGTCTCTACTAAAAAAAAAAAAAAAAAAGTAGCCGGGCGTGGTGGCAGGCACCTGTAGTCCCCGCTACTCAGGAGGCTGAGGCAGGAGAATGGCGTAAGCCAGGGAGTCGGAGCTTGCAGTGAGCCGAGATCGGGCTACTGCACTCCAGCCTGGGCGACAGTGAGACTCCATCTCAAAAAAAAAAAAAGAAAACAGAAAACCTAAAGGCAAATGAGCAAGTATGTGCTTGTTGGTGGTGTCATTCAATTAAAAAGTTCTTGTAATCTCATGAAATCAGATAGGGAATGATTGAAACAAGTAAAAAGTTAACTCTAACAACCGTATTAAGCAGCATGATCTTAACGGCATGGGGCGGAGGAGCACTGGAGCCTAATCAGTGTTTCCAGTGAGCACCAGAACTACACTGCGGCTGGTCTGGCTCCACGTGAAGCACGCAGGAGGTTTGTTAACAATGTCAGTGCTCACATCCCCCACTGGGAGATTCTGATTTGTCCTACTCTCAGAATGGCTAGGCACACGCATTTTCAAAAAGCCCTCTAGGTAATGCTGAGGCACAGCCAGCTTTGGAAACCATTTAGCATGAAGTCTGGTATCCCAGAATTCTGAACTTGAATCCCTCTAACAATCTATAGCTCTGTGATTTTTGTGAAAGTTATCTACTATACCTAAACTGGTTTCTTCATTTGTAAAATGTAAATACCACCACCACTTCATGGGGTTGTTGACTCTGGCACACTGTAAGAGTCAATAAATGGTAGCTGTCGTTATAGATTTCCTAGTTCCTACATGGTTTGTCTGCTTTGAATATAAACGGCAACCTCTTCAGTGTTTCCTGTGTGTACAGGAAAAAATTAGCACAACTATTGTTAGAATCCAAAGACAAAGAGTATTTCATTGGCCATTAAATTTATAATAACTACATGATCATTTCTAATTCTAATGAAAGCAATCAAGACAGTAACCAAAACAAAAATATTCCTAATATTTGAGGCAACAAAGTCAGACAATTATACATTTTGTACATTACATTAAAACATATTCATCTTTCTCTTCTGAAAATAAAGTTCATAAGGAAATCAAAAAAGGAGCACAAAATAACCATATTACAGTATTTTGTATTTAACATTTTAAATTGCACAAAACCCACAGAACTATACATTACAGAGTGAACTTTAGAGTATGCATATTTTAAAAAGTCAATCAGGATTTTGCAGAATCCCAGGATGCAATGCAGATGAAATAAATGAATCTAATTAAATTACAAAAGTATGATACCACCTCACTGAGGAAGGTGAAGGAAAAAGGTGCTGACCTAAGTTACTTTGGAGAATAGTGTTTTGACTAAGGCTAAAGACAAAAGGAACTTGACAGAAAAACCTCGGTTGATAAATTTATTCCTCACAGGGGTACCAGTCAGCAATTCTGAAACTACTTTACATGTATGGTAGGGTTGAACAAACGTGTAATTAATTGCAGTCATGGGAGCCAGGCTTATCATTGTAAGAGAAGAAAGTTACAGATAAGCAAGAGAGGAAAGTCAGAATGAACTCTGTGCTGGATCAGAGCCAGAGACATCAGTATGAACGCATGGTTATTTCAGATTGATAGATACGGAATTACAGATCTCTGTATACACGGGTTAGAAGACATACCTGTATTTTCTAATTCTGTCACTGAGAAGGCCCAAAAGCAATGGCAACCTGATAGCAATGAACACACCCAGTGCCCACATCTTCATTTCTAAATACCATTATCCAGTAAAAGGAACCAGAGGACAGAAAGAGGGAAAAATACAAGACAAGCCCAGAGCATCTTGTGGTGCCGGAAAGAAAGAAATGATTCAAAAAGCAAATCAAAAGGAAAATAATACAACAAAGGAGGGGAGCGTATCAAAGGACACAGAAGGCAACTGAAAGAGCTCCAATGGGCTAAAAGAAGAACAGCTTGAGCAACAAAATCAGTAACAATGGGATTGGATTATAACTCAAAGCAAAAACAACAGAAAACTTTTATGAGTCCATACTGATATAAATGACCAAATAAATGAGAAGAAGCAAAACTTTCACCTGGAGAAATTCCAATTAATACATTAGATACTCCCCGCTCCAGGAGGTAGAGATTAATTTCCCTCCCCTTGAGAGTGGGTTGTGTGTAGTGACTTACTTCCAAAGAAGTAGAGTATGGAAAGGAACACATGGTAACTCCTGGAGAAACCTGGCAGACACCACCTTAACCAAGTGATCAAGGTTAACATTACCAGTGACAATGCAATGCGACTGGGGCATTTCAACTCTGTGGCATCCATCCCCAAGCCCATCACCCCAATCTAATCATGAGAACGCATCAGACAAATTCAGATTCGTGGACGTGACAACTAAATGCAATGTGGTGTCCTCAACTGGTTCCTAGAACAGAAAAGGGAATTAGTAGAAAAAGTGGGAAATCCAAATAAGTTTATTAACAGCACTTTGTATCAAAGTTAATACATTAGTTTTAACAAACGTATAGGGTAAGTGAGAAGTAGTATTAACGGGTGCTGGATGAAGAGCATATAAGAATTCTGCACTATCTTTGTAAATTTTCTATCAATCTGGTATTACTCCAAGATGAAAAGTTTGTTCCAAAAAATACAATTGTATGGAGTAGTTTTGATATTAAGGATAAATCTTTTATATATGTTTACATGGTTTTAATTTCTAAGCTACATTGAACTGTAAATAGTATTACAAAACCCATCCTTAGCTACAGTAGCTGTTGGGAAGGACACCTGGAAACTACTAGACTGCTGAGAAGACTCTTGTTAACTTTTAAGCAGGGTTGGGAAGGGTCACCACACAAGCACATCTAATGAAGGAGGAGCAAGAGTTGGAGGCGAGACAATCCCTGTCAGAGGGAGACCATGATACATTATGAAATGGCTGATACATTCATCCCTAACACCCAAGATCAACACTACTCAGACCAGAAGAACTGGCATGATGGCAAAGTGGGAAAAATAAGTACAAACAATAAAATTCTGGGATGTTCTAAACAGCAGTGGAATAAGAGAAGTAGAAGATAAATGAAAAAATATAAAAAAGATCTCGGATTGTATCTGGGCCCACAAATGGATATGGGGGAGGGAAGGTTTCCTCTTCTTTTTTCCTATTATATTATGGTAGTCCTTACAGTCAGGATAAAACTGCAGCTGGTATTATTAGTTCAGTTACATGGATTTAAATAAGCTTCATTTGATAATCTGAGACTGTCTTATTTACAATACTGTTTCTATAGATAAGTATTTTCAAGATCCCAAACAACTGCCTGTTCAAGGGAACTTTGGAAACTAATCCATGTGCTTCAATTCCAGACTGCCTATGTAACTAGAAATGTGTCCTGAGGAAATCAATTTCCAGAAGGTATGGAGCTACAACTTCATATAATTTTGAACAAACCATTAAAGGTATTTATGGCATTCATATTACGAAAACAAACTGCAGGTTTTTTTTTTTTTAGTATCACTAGTTGCAGTTCTTTTAAAAGATTTTGAAATATAATAAAGTTTTAGAGAAAAATTATTTTGGGCCAGGTGCAGTGGCTCACACCTATAATCCCAGCACTTTGGGAGGTGGAGGCGGGTGGATCACCTGAGGTCAGGAGTTTGAGACCAGCCTGACCAACATGGTGAAACACCGTCTCTACTAAGAATACAAAAATTAGCCAAGAGTAGTGGCACATGCCTGTAATCCCAGCTACTCTGGAGGCTGAGGCAGGATAATCGCCTGAACCCCCAAGGCAAACGTTGCAGAGAGCTGAGATGGCACCATTGCACTCCAGCCTGGGGAACAAGAGCAAAACTCTGTCTCAAAAAAAAATTATTTTGTAAGCATGCTTACAAACAAAGGGAAATTAAATGTAACATCACATGTGCTTTGCAAACACTGGTTACAAGTAATTTAATAAAAAAATACAAAGACATAGATAAGAAAAATCAAATATCACACGTGTATTTCTTCTTTTCTACAAAATCCTTCACCTATATTCATTCCTATTATCACCAAAACCATAAAAACTGCAAAATATGCATTATGTACAATCTGTGGTACCTTGTCAGTTCAGATATTTTAACAATTAACAAAAACACTGGCCAGGCGCGGCGGCTCACGCCTGTAATCTCAGCACTTTGGGAGGTTGAGGCAGATGAATCACTTGAGGTCAGGAGTTTGAGACCAGCCTGGCCAACATGGTGAAACCCCCATCTCTAAATTAGCCAGGTGTGGTAGTGCAAACTTGAAATCCCAGCTACTCAGGAGGCTGAGACAGCAGAATTGCTTGAACCTGGGAGGCGGAGGTTACAGTGAGCCGAGATCGTCCCATTGCACTCCAGCCTAGGCAACAGAATGACCCACTGCACTCCAGCCTAGGCAACAGAATGAGACTTTGCCTCAAAATAAACAAACAAAAAACAGTCCTTAAACCTAAAAGGTTTTACTGCTTAAAATGTATGCCCTTAAAATTTACAATTATTTGGCAGAGGTTAAAAGGCAGAATACATTTTAAAAATAAAAGTATAATTGCACCCACATATTTACAGTTAGCTTCAAGGAAAAACAAGTAATAAAACTTCTAAAAGTAAAAGTTTGTGGTTGACTTGTATAGCATTTTACCATTTGATATGATTTGGATCTGTGTCCCCACGCTATGTTGAACAGTAATCCCCAGTGTTGGAGGTGAGGCCTGGTGGGAGATGACTGGATCATATGGGCGGGTTTCTTGTGGTTTAGAACCATCCCAATGGTGCTGTTCTCACGATGGTGAGTGAGCCGTCAAGAGATCTGGTTGTTTAAAAGAATGGAGCACCTTCACCCCGCCCAGGCTCCTGCCATGACAACTGCCTGCTCTGGCTTTGCCTTCCATCATGACTATAGCTCTCTTAGGCCTCCCCAGAAGATGATGCTGCCTGCCATGCTTCCTATACAACCTATGGGACCATGAGCCAATTAAACCTCTTTTCTTTATTAATTACCCAGTCTCAGGCATTTCTTTACAGCAGTGTGGGAACACATACACCACTTACCACACATCTGTTTTAGCCTCACAACCACCACCCTGTGAGGTAGGTAAGAAGGTAGTATTATACCCATTCTACAAATGCAAAGGCTTCGAGTCAGAAAGATTCCAATTTACAACATTCTGTGGTGAGAAAGGGTCACAGTGAGGAATGAAACCCACTTAATGGACTTCAAAATTGTGACTCTTTTCCTGACATACCAAGTAAAATGACTAAAACAAACCTGGGAGTAGGGGACTGTACACATATTCACACATATACCCACGCACACACACACGCACATACACACGCCTCCCTTTACAGAAATTATGTTCCTAAAGTGGGAATAAAAATAAAATCTTACTTTCCCACTAAGTTAATCAGAATTGACAGCCTTATCTTTTGTTTGCTTGGATTAATCACCAATACGAAGAAGTCCCACTTTGGCTCTCTGTTACTCTTTCATTATTTGATGAACACTTAGCATTTTATGAACCAAAATTTAAAACAACAGGGGTTTCTGTAGTTCATTTTTTGAAAAGCAAACAACCCACACAAAATTCTAATAAAGTCTTTCATTTATACACTTTATAAACTTTGATTTTGTGTTTCTTTGTTTCCATAACAAAGATGACCTCCTCAGTGAAATCTCAACTGGTCAAACCAAAGAACTACAACTCAGGTAAGAATTCAAAACTCTGGGGAAACTATTATTGTCTTTTTTCAACATGAGTTCTAATATAAAATGTAGGGCACCTGTTCTCAAACTTTTCTTGCTATAACATATCTAAGGGATACAATCCTCATTAGTAGCAATAGTTAATCACCATGAAGAGCCTGGAGAGGAAGAAGACAATCTGGGGAGGGAGGGTGGGTGAAGCAGTTTACGGAAGCCTGACATGTCCACCCCACCCGTGTCCCACCGTGGCCTCTTCTCACGTGCTGCTCTCCTCTGAGAACCACTGAATTAGAGGTGAGGTTATACAGTCACCCTCTGAATCCGTGGGATACGCATCTGTAGATCAAGAATGTTTGAAAAAACATTAAAAATAAGAATACAACAATAAACAGTAATACAAGCTACTCGGGAGGCTAAGGCAGGAGGACTGCTTGAGCCTAGGAGTTTAAGTCCAGCCTGGACAACATAGTGAGATCCCGTCTCTAAAACAGTAATAGTAATAATACAAATAAAAAAGATACATTATAACAACTATTTACGTAACACTGACATTGTGTTAGGTATTATAATCTAGAGATGATTTAAAGCAACAGGAGGATACACATAGGTTGTATGTAAATACTATACCATTTTATATAGGGACTGGAGCATCCAAGGATTTGGGTGTCCACAGGGGTCCTGGAACAAATCCCCCTGGTAAGATACCAAGGGATGTCGGTACTGCCAGGACTTTTTCTTCATTCAAGTTACTTCAAAATCAGTGGTCACAATACAAATTAAACATCAACCCTGTCTTGCCAACATATGTCCTTAATGAAATTAAACCACTCCAGCCATTCATGTTTAAGATTTCCAATCAAAATAATATTCAAAGTAAATCTCTTAAAATATAGCTACAAAGCACTGGTTCGTGTTGCAAACATCCTCCTGAATTCATGTGAATGCTTAACCCTTTTTCCTAAGGACTCATAATCTGGCTGTCAGAATAAAATATTAAAATCTTGCAAACTCAAGTTCTCTTCAGGTGTTCTCCACAGTTTCCAAGTTGTTTATCGTTTATGAATTTAAAGCAAGCCAGGTTCTGTAAAAAAAACTGAAGTTAAAAAAATTAAAATAACAAGTATATACAATTAGCTCTCCATATCCGTGGGTTCCTCATCCATGAATTCAACCAAGTGCAGATCAGAAATATTTGGGAAGAAAAACTACATCTGTATTGAACATTTACAAACTTTTTTCTTGTCATTATTCCCTAAACCATACAGTATTAACAACCATTTACAAAGCGTTTATATTACATACGGCATTACACATAATCTACAGACTATTTAAAGCATACGAGGCTGTGCATTGGTTAAACACAAATCCTGCATCATTTTGTATCAGGGACTTGAGCATTTTAGGATTTCGTGGGAAGTTCCAAAACCAAACCTCCTCTGATACCGAGGGGACTGAACATATATATGTATATAGCCACTAAAATTCAGAATCACAGACTTCACACGGGGATCAGGTATTGCAAAGATTTGGGTTTCACTTTTAGCCAGATGAATGTGCAGACTCACCAGAAAAGCAAAATCACTTGTACAGTACTATTTTGGACTCTCAAGAGCGATATCCCACAAAATGCCCTTTTCTAGTATTAACACCCTTTACAATAAGGAATTTATAACACGTCAAGCTATCAAAAGCAAATCTATACTGTTTTCAAGTCACTTCCTCTAGTGGGCACATTCCTCTCACAAAAATCTACACATCTCGAAACACATATTTGACAACAATCAGGACTTCCCTTAAACTTTCATCATCTGCACTGAACACCTTAACCTTGCCAGATAGTGTTGGCTTTTTCCCTTTGATCATTCTGACATTTCTCTATAATTTACATCTCTTTAAAATACAGTGACCAAAACTTGACATGCTAATCAAAAGAGAGAAAACAACTTCAAAAGATAAAGAAAGAACTCTCTCTGTGACCTTGGGTGCCCTATTCATTTAAAACACCTGAGTGTGATGTGGATTTTTTTTCCTGACTTACATGCAGCTTGTCGTCATCCACGACTATGATTGTCTTCCTTCCATATTTATTTACACCCGGCCTGTCCTCTGCCATCCTCTATTTACATGGTTGAACTTATTCCCTCCACATACCACCTGGCACTTAATTCACCAAATTTCATGCAGTTTTCATAGATCTATTTCTTATTTATCATAGTACTTTACAGAAATGCTTAAATGTGCAATTTATAACTGCCATTTGTGCTAAAAATATTAGAATATGAAAGTACATAACACCAACATAATAATTTACAATCAATAAATGGAACTAAGGACATCATCGTATTAATGCCTACTGGAAACCTACCTCCACTGGACGATCGTTCTTTACCAATGCTATACGTGCCCTTTGCAAGGAACCATCCATTAGCTTGTGAAGTCTTAAAATTAACTTTCTTAACCCCATCTGCTTCAGTGCTTTGTCTACAAATGGTCTATAAATAGAAGTCAGACAATGTCTACTAAAGCCTGCTTCTGCGCTGCAGTCTGGTGCTCCCCAGCCAATAGAATCATCCTCAGACTCCAGCCTCTCAAGCTTCTTGGATATGCAGTCCTGCGACTGGATGTCGAAGCTGTTGTCTACGGGCTGCCTGATTTCCGGTATCCCAGGATCAGAGATTTGTTCTTCCTCACTCTCATCCGTACTACTTTCCAACTCCTTCAATTCTCCTTCTGTGTCATCACCCTCATACTCCGGCTCATTACCTTTGGATGGTCGAGGGGAAGGGATTTCAAACACTGGCCAGCCAATGTCTGATAAATTCTTGATGCCCAAAACAGTGCCCATAATCCTTAATTTCTGATTTAAGTCTTTCGTGATGTTTAACCACAAACAGAGTGCCTGCACCCTGTCCTGGAAGTCTTTTGCAGCATATTTTTCGTAGTCCTTCTGAAGCGCCTGCAATGATGGATAAAGTGCTTCTATGTACTCTAGCAGCTCCATTATCCGTTTTACCTGCTCAAATGAGACCCTCTGGCGTTGGAGATGCTCGTGATGTGTTGAGTAACCTATAGTCTTTGTTCCAGGAGTGGCTTTGCACTGCCCTTCCACTGAAGTACCATTAAAACCAGCTCCATCTCTAACAAAGGCGAAGCTCCCATAGTCGACTTTGAAAGTAAGGATTTCATTGATAATATCTGGGATGGCTTGGCGGGCTGTATATAAAAAGAAGTCCTGGTCATTAATTGTCCGTCCTGCATGCCAGGCTTGTAGCTCTAACCAGATCAGTTCGTTAGATCGGTTAAGCCAGAAACCAGACGTATTTTCTTGTCCTCTTTGCTCCCTGTCTTTCTTCTTTGAGACTGAGGTAAGCTTTAGCAAAAGTCGTAATGTTTCAAAAAACTTTAAACGATCTGCTGGACAGTCAGTCCTAGAAGTCTGGCGTGCAGGTCTGGCTATAGGCATGGGCACAGATACTGGAAGCTTAGCGTTGCTACAGCCAAGGCTGAGGTAAGGCTTATTGAGATCCACATCCGGAATTGATTTTTTTGGCAAAGATCCACCCACTGAGTCTAACATGAATGAGCACTGTACGTTTTTTTTATGATCACGCTCTGTTGTTCTAAGAGCTGCTCGGATCTTTTTCTCCTGCTTATAGCTGTATTCTTCCACATTCTCCACTGTTTTTCCAGTGTCTTTATGTGGAGGCTGATTTGGTGCATTCATTTTTTCTATTAAAAAAAATAAACAACATTATTTAACTCTAAAATATGAAGCTACTCTCAATATTTTCAATAAAACCGATATTCACACGTATTTATATTTTAGGCTGCAAATGGAAGAAAACAGCATACCATATCCTGAAAATTAAAGGAATCAAAAAATATATGACATTTTCTCTATATTTTAAAAAAATTCCGTTTTCCAGTATTTGCTGTATTCTCTTATATTCACAACTAATCACCTAAACTAGCCGTTAATTTCCATGCTACAAAGCATAGTTATCAAATCATTTAACCAAACTTCTGTAAGTAATCACCTTCAATTTAAGAAGGAAGAAACAGCATGGGAGATCGGACGGAAACTTGGATGAGAAAATATACTTAATTCCTGCATTTGTCATTAGGTGAATGTGTAAACTTAACAGGAAATCACGTAAATTATCTGGATCACTTGTGTCATTGGTAAAATTACGCAGATTGATGCAAGAATCCTTAAGGAACCTTAAGATTATTCTCATAAAAAACTGAAAGACAGCTGACAGACAAAAACACTGACCTTATTCTATTCCTTTATTTCTTCTTTGCCACAAACAAGTGGGCAATAACATTTTAAATTTAAAATTATCAAGACTGAAGACATGTAGACTAATTTGGTATAATTTGTTTAATATGTTATACCGGCACATAAAATCATTTACAATTCATGTGAAAAAAGCAAAATCACACATTTCTTTCAAACAACTAGAAAAGGTTCTATAATTTGACTCCAAGCTTTGAAATGAACACACATACATCCTCTTTCCTGTATGGCACTTTTAACACTATTAATTGCTCTACGTTCCTGAAATCCTTTCATTCTGTTGCTTCTGGGTTCTTACACTTCCTTAATTCCCTTCTTTTCAAATACCTCCTTGGAACTTTGCTCACTACATAAAATGTTAATGTTTCTCAAAGTGCTAATCTTAGATCTCCTCTCCCTGGGTGATCTCATTCATTTCCACATCATATATCGATAATGCCCAAACCTATAATGCCATCCCAATCTATCCTCTACCCTCAAGGCATAGTTTATTTCATTGAATCTAGGACACACATTTTTTCATATGTTAACATCTCTGATATCAGAATGTTACATATAATCAATGATGATATAAGTAAATTTTAGGGACATATTTGCCAATATATTTCATTTACATTTTTCTTTTTTTGAGACAGGCTGAAGTGCAGCCTCAACTTCCTGGGCTCGAGCGATCCTCCCGCCTCAGCCTCCCAAGTAGCCAGAACCACAGGCACACATCACCACAACCAGCTAATTTTTTTTTTTTTTGGTAGAGACAGGATCCCACTATGTTTCCTAGGCTGGTCCCAAATTCCTGGGCTCAAGCAATCCTCCTGCCTCTGTCTCCCAACATGCTGAGATTACAGGCACGAGTCACTATGCTTGGCCCATTTTTTAAAAACATATATATATGCATAAGTAAAATATGTATCTACATATCAGAAAGTATAAAAGATCTCTTTAAATAAATAAAATTCCAATTATAAGAACACACCATCAATTGTAAGCTGTTTTACCTCAGAATATAATT
>NW_016804646.1:6004278-6021330 GCF_001698545.2 Rhinopithecus bieti
AGACTTTTTGCTGTATTTTAGTATACAAGTATTACTGTTATTTTTTAAATTTAAAATTTTAAAGATAGAATTTTTATCTTTAGTACTAATCTATTTACTTCTAAATGTCTTTAAACTTTTTATATAGCCCATTTAAGAAAATTTCTTCACAGTTTTATTGTTTCTAGCTACAAATGCTTATCAACTCTTATTTATATCAAAAAAAACTGCTTAGACCAACTCTTTAAATCTCTTGCTCTGTTGCATTTAACTCTGTGTTTTTTATACCTTTATTAACAAAGCACATACATACTATTTGGTTAAAAAATGGTATTTTGAAAGCAAAAGTGACAAGTGCTTCCACATTTAACTCCACTATATTTTTCAAGATAATTTATATTATACTTTACTACTGGGAAACACAAAATGACATATACATTGTATCACTGTGTAGGACTGGAGGTAAAGAAAATGAATTTAGTTTCTAATACACTGAATTTGACATGCTTATGGGACATCCATGTGGAAATATCTATAGGTAACTAAGAAAACATAGATGTTGGGCTCAGGAGAGAAATCCAGAGAAATGGATTTGGAAATTATTAGTATGTACAGATATTATTTAATACCGTGATAGGAGATAAGAACATCCAAGAAAGTGCGCAGAAGAAAGGCAATGAGGACCTAGAATAGAATGTGTATTAACTATCATGTACATCCAAATAAATGATTCTGAATCAAAGAAAACAAAAAATTGTGTAATAAAAAACAATCTTGTTGGCTTAGGTTTTGGGATTTTAAAATACTTTATAAAACTATTGTGCTGCATTATTGATAATGGCCACGGACTATCTGCATGCAATTTATAACTGGAAAGTAATAGTTGACAGTGAAAAAGTATTACTTTTCTTATATAATTTATTCCAGTTCTTCTAACCTAGATTGAAAGGTCCTAAGGGAAAACCAAGGATTAAATGGCAGTCATTAGGATGACTTTAATAATCCCAGAAGACTGGCAACAAGCATTATTCCAAATCTACGCTACACTTACCAGGGGCAAAACATGAAAATAATAACATGAAGCTTCTCATCCTAGACCTTTATTCCAACAATTAAAGCAACCTAAGAGAAAAAAATGCCACAAGCCCATTTTTCTACATAAACATAATCTCATTTTAGCAAACCTGAAAAACTAACTTTTATAAGTTAAATACAAATCTTGTTAAGTTTACCCTACAGGATACAAAACAGTATATTACACAATTTTTTGAAATTTTGTGTTCACATAAAGCAATGGTTTAACATTTGGACCGACATAGTATGTTTAAGGAAAAGCAAATTGGGAAAGGAGCAAGATGGGACAGAGAAGCTTCTTTTTTTTTTTCTCCCCAAAATATAATCCAAGTTGGTTCTGGAAAAAATATAAATGTATACATCTTCGTTTAAATAATGATGCAATTCAAACTTAAAATAGACAAACTCCAGTCTAGCTACTGTGCAAAAAGGATATACCAATTACTCCACCTCAGCAGTAGCTACCTTTTTAAAATAAGACTTGTGACAGAAGGAGAGACAAGGTGATTTGGTTTGGACATTTGCCCCTCCAAATCTCACGTTGAAATGTGACCCCAATGTTGGAAGTGGGGCCTGATGAGAAATGTCTGGGTCATGGGGGCAGATTCCTCATGGATGGCTTAGTGCCCTCCCCACGGTAACCAGTGAGTCCTCACTCTATTAGTTCATGTGAGAGCTCTCTATTGTTCCCTCTCTCTCCATGTGACATGCCTGCTTCCTCTTCACCTTCTGCCAGGAGTAAAAGTTTCTTGAGGCCTCACCAGAAACTGAGTAGGTATTGGTGCCATACTTGTATGGCATACAGACCATGAGCCAAATACACCTCTTTCTTTATACATTACCCAGTGTCAAGTATTCCTTTATAGCCAACACAAAATGGACTAACACAGAGAGTAAACCCAACAGTGCTTTCTGGCAACTGAAGACCAGTTAGGCCTCTATAAAATCATAAGGGACTTATCAATTAAGGGAGACCTGAGAACAACATTAGGGTGCTGGGGGGTGGGGGAGTCTATAGACTTAGATACAGGAATTTCCCTGAGCATTTTACATTTTGTTTTTACCCACCCTGACATGACTAAGGAACTTTTTAATAACAACCAAAAGCCTATTACCAATGGACAGGTGTGCTTGTTTGTTTGGTTTCCTATTAATACTAAACTTCCCTGCAACTAACAAAAAAGTCAAACGCAAACAGAGCTTCTGAAAAGGAAAATGAATAAAAAGTACAGGGGTTAGATATATAGAATGTTTTATTTGGCAAGTTCTAATTACAGCACGACAAAAATAGTTTCTAATAACTTAAGATGAATGGGACACCTGATCTCCCAAGTCACTATAAATTAAATGGTATGATTTTTCATGCTGCTATAAAGACACATGCACACGTATGTTTATTGTGGCACTATTCACAATTGCAAAGACTTGGAACCAACCCAAATGTCCATATATGACAGACTGGATTAGGAAAATGTGGCACATATACACCATGGAATACTATGCAGCTATAAAAAAGGATGAATTCATGTCCTTTGCAGGGACATGGATGAAGCTGGAAACCGTCATTCTCAGCAAACTAATACAAGAACAGAAAACCAAAAACCACATGTTCTCACTCATAGGTGGGAACTGAACAATGAGAACACTTGGACACAGGAAGGGGAACATCACACACTGGGGCCTGTCGTGGGGTGAGGGGAGGGTGGAGGGAAAGCATTAGGAGATGTACCTAACGTAAATGACGAGTCAATGGGTACAGCACACCAACGTGGCACATGTATACATATGTAACAAACCTGCACATTGTGCACATGTACCCTAGAACATAAAGTATAATAAAAAATACATAAATAAATAAAAATAAATAAATAAATGGTGTGATTTTCGTAGCACAATTAAAGCAAACCTCTGGAACACTTCTTCCTTTGGCCAGTCACCAATAATTCCGGTAAAATCAGAAGAACATAGAACATTTTTTAAAAAGAAAACTTTACAACGAAACTGAAAAGAACCAATGACAAGCAATATGGTTCATCTGATGGATATAAGACAAACAAATGAATTCCCACCATCTACAACTAAAAATGGCTCTTTAGAATATGTATTAATCATATTTTAATCAAACTCTTGCAATTTTATGTTCTCCAATATACGTATTTTCCAAATTTTAGAAACCAGCCTTATTTGAGCTCTCAAATGAGATGTAAACAGATGAATAATCTTTAAGTATGAGACTATCTTCAGAGCAACGATGACCTAGAATACCAGACAAGTCAGCAACCTGAAGGGGCTTGAGATCATCTCATTCAAGTTTCTCAAATTTCAGTGTATGTTCAGAATCACCTGCGTTCCTGCTAACGGGCACATTCCTGGGCCTGCTTCCACTATCTCTGACATGGCTACAAAGGCTCCACATTTGGAGAAATTGCTTTATCCAGCTTCTGTTTTCCGGGTAAGGGCTTTACAGATACTGTCGTCATGTTCATAACAATATGATGATGAAGATTACCACAAAACACAGATGTTTAGACAGATGGTTAATGTTAGAAGTGGGGTCCTAGCCCATGTTGGTGCCACCACACCATCCTTGGACTTGTCAAAGGTGCTTGCAAGCCAGTACCAACTGACCAAGGAAAGGCTAAGCCAGTGAGTACCACAAAAGATTACGTAGGCTAACTAGTCTGTAAAGGCTTAAAGTAAAAGCAAGTACTTGATTTGGGGCCTTGAAGAATGGAAGCTTAAATAAGGGAAGCAAAGAATGCAAGAGGGTATCTGAAGCCAGCAAAGAAGAGCAAGAAGAGACACAAAGGCAGCAAAGAAAAGAGTGTGGCTGAACACCGAGTCTGTATATGGAAGCCTGGAAACACAAACCAGAACCTTGAAAGTCAGGCTAAATTTGGACTAAAGAGCTGAAATATGGATTTAAATCCACTCTGGTTGACATAAACATTTCACTAGCTATACAGACTGAATCCGACTTGTAACCGTTTTACCAGCTCCATTTTACATCAGTATGATATTCTTTAAAAATCAAACATTCTAATTTCACTACTGTTAGCAGATACACACATTTACACACACATAGGCACACGCATGCATGTACACACACACACCTTGAGATATTTCCTAACAGGGACACGTGTGTGTTTGTGTGTGTGTACAAATTCTCATATAAATTGCAAAATATTTGCTCTATCTCTGTAATCCAGCTATGGCTGATGACCATCCCGCTATGGCAGTACTAGAATAGAAATGCAAAATGAAGCTGATAATGATCACCCAGCAACATTCTGAAAAGGGCTTTGGCTTGGGTGTCTTTTAAATTCCTATTTAACCTACTTAAACTATGGGATAAACTGAATGTACTTCCTTCTGCTATATTAAAAAGAAAACAAACATTGAAGGAAAAAAATGGTTTGGACTGTCTTTCTCTTTTTTTTTTTTTTTTTTTTTTTTTGAGACGGAGTCCTCGCTGTGTCACCCAGGCTGGATGCAGTGGTCCGGATCTCAGCTCACTGCAAGCTCCACCTCCCAGTTCACGCACATTCATCCTGCCTCAGCCTCCCAGTAGCGGACTCAGCAGGCACCCGCCACCCACCCAGCTTAGTTTTTTTGCATTTTTTTAGTAGAGCGGGTTTCACTGTGGTTAGCCAGGGATGGTCCTCAAATCTCCTGACCTCATGATTCCGCCCGTCTCGGCCTCCGCCAAAGTGCTGGGGATTACAGGCTTGAGCCACTGCGCCCGGCCGACTGTCTTTCTCTTAAACCAAACTTAAGAAGAAATAGTTATATTTGACTAAATATTGTCCAAAACTTATCAAAATCTTAATTGCTGTAAATTGGTAATGACTACCATTATCCAAAAGTATAATCTCAAATAACACCACAGCTAGCTCCTGTGGTGTTAAATTTATTACTCATCACAGTACGAAATCAAGCCTATTTACTGAGTTCATTTGAGTTTACCTGGTAGGTTACATCAACTGGGAAGTCAGATAGCAGACTTCCAGGTAATGCAGAGCTAATCATCCTTACCCAACACTCAAACACAGTCTTTAGATAAAATGCCTTTTTTAAAACTATCATATAAATTAAGAAAGTTTTCCCAATAAAACAGGAATTTTCAGCTTTTGGTGAAGGTTGGGCCATGAGACGCAGCAGTCATTCTGTAGTACACAGCACCTTGTCTCCACTGTTCAAACATACACTAACATCCTGCTGCTAAGAAGGGACTGTAGATATAATTAAAGCCCTTAGCCAGCTCATTTTTGTTTAATCAAAAGGGAGATTTTCTTGAGTGGGCCTGACTTAATCACATAAAAGCCCTTTAAAAGAAGGCCTGAAACTTGTGGTGGTGGCACGCACCAGGAGGGTCAGCTACTCTGGAAGCTGAGGCGGGACGATCACTTGAGTCCAGAGGTTTCAGGCCAGTCTGGGCAACATAGTGAGATCCCATCTCTAACAACAACAACAAAAAGAAACAATAACTGAAGGCCTTTACCCTCCCTGAAAGCATCTGCCTGTCCGTGGGTGGGGTCTGTCCACCTTCTGTCCATCTGGTATCACAAGTGGTCCACACTGAAGTAGAGATACCAGTTTCTGCTGGTCAACTCTCCATGTAACAGCCATACTGGTCTAAAAGGTCCAAGACAAGACACTGAGCTTAGAGCCCTGTACAAGCTGTAGTGGGAGTGGCTGCACAGGGCAGCCCCACTTGAGGCCCAAGTGCATTTGGGGGCCATGCCCCAGAGGCATCAGGAAGATGATTTCCTGTGCTCCTGAAAGTCACCAGATCTAAAGCTGCTGCTGCAATGGCCATGGTCCTCTCTGGAGCCTTAGCCCACAACAGGCTCCTGGCCTTACCCTTGTTCCCATACCAGCTGGGCCCCTAGAGGCATGTCCTCCATGCAACAGCCCTGCAAATGGCCATATCTCAGGGGTTCACTCCCTTGCTCCCTCACAGATGCCTGTGGGCTGAGGGTCCTGGGCCTCAGCAGAGTTAGGGGAGGGACCAGGGATGACCGGCAGCCTAGAGAGGCCAGTAGACTGCACTCCAGCCCCCAGGGGCTCCTGTTACAGATAGTTACCCACAGACAGGTGCTGGGAAGGCATCAGCATGGTCAGCATTCACGGACTTGCTGACAGGTAGTCAGGTTGGGTCCTGAGAAAGTGAATCCTAGAGCTATATGTCCCTCGGGCAGGTGCTAGAGGTAGGGCTGGTCCTCCTGCTGTACGCCCTCCTTCCAGGGCAGCAGTTCTAGCTCTGCTCCACCTTGGCCTTCTACCCACAGCCTTCTCCTACTCACGCTCTGGCCATGGCTGCTTCAGCTTCTCCTCCAGGTAGCTCCCAGGCTTCTGATTAAGTCAGCCCATGGAAGACAATCTCCCTTTCATTAACTCAACAAAACAGGTTAGGGAGGTTAACTGCACCTGCAGAACCCACTGGCCAGCAGCACGGAGAACAGTGTTTGATCAATGGGGAAAAAGTGGGTGCCCCTCACAGGAGTTGCTGCCTCCCTTCTATCCCTATCTGCACAAAGATAATATCCTCTTACTGAACAAACTTGTTGACATTTATGACCTTTTAAAAAGCCATTTTCTGTAAAACCAGCATATGTGGAGTTGGGGGGGTATCTGTTCTTGGCTAGTGTGGAAGAGACCTTGTAGCCTTTGCACTGATTCTGAATTTGCTATGCATCTGACGACTTTATCCTTTGAGTGCAACTCATGTCAAGCTGAGCAGTTTTGTTAAATTCGTGGTAAATGTTATCTAGGTCAATGCTTCTTAACCTGTTTTGGGTCACAGACTACTTTTGTGAATCTGATGAAAACTATGGACTCCTTACAAAAACGCACACATGACATAATAAAATCTGCAGTTTCCGGAGGCCCATAATCCTCACGACTGCAATATAAAGTAATAGGGCTCTGATAACTTGAACTCTCTTTGATTCTTCACATTCTGTAAATAGTTGCATTCAATTAAATACTGTGATTCAAGTGAGACATTTCTGAAGCTGTATATATCTGTGTGTGTGTAGGTTGCACACACACCATATAAACGTCTACATATTGTACTTATATGTAGTCTCATATTTCCAGTAAATTTCATACTGGCCTAATTCATTCAACCACAATCCCCAACTATATTCTCCTTAGTAAAGATAAATGTAAAATGAGAAATAGGCAAATTTAAACAGCTAAATTGGCAATTTAAAATTTTCTGTATTATTAATATAGAAAATACAAAGAAACAAGGTATTCATACATTGTTAGAAGATTCAAAATGAACAGTACTTTCGCAGAATGCACAATATCTACCAAATTAAAACACACATACCATTCAATACAGCAATTCCACCCTATCTACAAAAATACTCCACATATGAGTAAAGATAAATGAACAGAGATGCTTCCAACAGTATTTTTTGTTTGAAAATATGGAAACATACTATAGGGAACATGGTTATAATGATCCAAACAACACTTTAGTTTCAATGTGCTTACACAGAACAATGGCCTCCACCTATTACTAAGTAGAAAAGAGCAGTTATATATCGGATGTTCTAACTCAACTAACTTTGTAAAATTCCATAATGCTATATTATGGTGTGCATCTCTCTTATCTTTAGAAAACTAAGAGCTTATTAATATACAGGCATTCTTCTTAGTACCAATGCTTTATCTCTAATTTCTCCTGTCTATAACTTCCCATTCTAACATGTCACTGATAATGATTTGCAGGAAATTAGCACTATTATATTATAATTCCATCAAATAATTTCAATGAGTCAATTGTCTAATTACACATATGCACCACTATTAGGGCTACCAATTTTCTCAACATCTGAATTTACAATTATAAAAAACAAACACATGACACTAGTAGCTACTCTGAGCCTACAGTGGTAATAACATTTCAAGAATCATACCCGTATAATCAGTTCATGAGCATGGCTACCATAGCTAAAAAGCCAGTATTGCTGGTTAGTATCTCTTCCTGTAAAGCGTCCCCTCAGTTACCTTTCTAGGTCCTTATATTACTTCAGGGATGCACTTGATGTTTTTTTTTTTTTTGCATTTTTGTGGGTTAGGGGCTAGGGGACGCAAAGACAGTATGACTGACCAGATTCTAATTCCCCAAAGCTTTACAATGAATGCATGTAGGAGTTAACCTCCCAAAGTAACCAACAAACCCCACCTGGTACGGCTGCCTTGAGCAGTCCCCTCCCACAGTGAATTTTGGCCAGCCTCATGGAACTAAGAGAACACAACAGAAGTGATGCTACACAACTGCGGAAGCTAAGTCCTCGAAGCCCTGCAATTTCCACCTTGGTCTCTCAAAACACTTGCTCTCAGGAAAGACAGCTGCCATGTAAGAAGTCCAATTACCCAGGGACCATCCCAGGCTAGCCATGTGGAAGGTCACATGGAAAGAAACCCGTGCCAGCCAGCCCTCAGCTGTTCCTGCCCTCTCAGCCCGAGTAACAGACACATGTGAGTGAGGGAGCCATCGTGGACGTTTGAGATCCAGCAGACACCATGCAGACAAAAAAATGAGGGCTCAGACTTAGGGCCCCAGCCAAGCCAGGATGTTTCCAGCCAACTGAGCTATTCCAGCCAAGGCTCCAGACATCCTGGACAGGGATGACCTGTGCCCTGCCTACACACCTGAACCACAGTATCATGAGCAATAAAATAACCGCTCTTTCATGCCACCAAGTTTCGCGGTGGTTTGTTACACAACGATAGATAATCTGAAAAATGCAAATGTTATTGGTGACTGTTTGTTTAAAAGATGAGTCCAACTCTGACCACAGTTCTAAAGTTAATAGTATGACTCAGAGAGCCTTTGCCTGTTGCAGTGAGAAAGAAATAATGTAACAGTTCACATTTCCTTGGACAGCTTTTTAAATAAATCTGACCAATCTAATTAATTCTAAAAAACTCCTCAAAATACTGAGGCGGCCAATATACTATTAGGAGTCACATGCTAGTTTGAAATACTGGTCTTCCTGACTCAGCCTTGAGGTCACAGCACAAATGTCACTTGTTCTAGAAGTCTTCCCAAGCCCAGGTCTTCTCAACACTGCCTCCTGTGTGCATCCAGAGGAGCCTGTACTGTTGGTCATTTGGGTACTCCCTACTTGACCTGGAACTAGGTCTTATTCATCTTCCAAAAGAGCACATGCCTACGGAGTCACTCAAATGCTAATTCAATGGAAAGAATGGAGGAGAAGTAAGGAAAGAACAGAGGGAGGAAAGGAAAAAAGGGAGTAAGGAGAGAAAGAGTGAGAAAGGTAGAAGAAAGAAAAGAGAGGAAGAGGATGGAAGGAAGGAAAGACAGGCAACAACAACAATAACAAACTGTACTAGCAGCATATGTAGTGAGATAAAGCAAAGGACTAGGAAGACATACAAGGAAATGTGTAGTCCAGGCGCAACAGAAGCAGGAACAGTAGCCACATGACTTCAGACAATCATTTAATCTAAAACTCAGGGTCCTAAAAATGGGAACACCATTTAATAAGGATATGTCAACAACGTAATTATTTAATTTTGCTTTAAGATTTAAGTCAAGAAAAAAAGTAGTAAGTGTTGGGAAGAAATCCTGAGTTTACGGCCGGGCATGGTGGCTCATGCCTGTAACCACAGCACTTTGGGAGGCCGAGGCAGGTGGATCACCTGAGGTCAGGAGTTCAAGACCAGCCTGGTCAACATAGTGAAACATCGTCTCTACTAAAAATACAAAATTAGTCGGGCATGGTGGTGCGTGCCTGTAGTCCCAGCTACTCAGGAGGCTGAGGCAGGAGAATCGCTTGAACCCGGGAGGCAGAGGTTGCAGTGAGGCAAGATCGCGCCACTGCACTCCATCCTGGGCAACAAGAATGAAACTCCACCTCAGAAAAAAAAAAAGAAATCCTGAGTTTATAATAATAATGATGATAGCTAAGACTGAATACATAATCCTCACGACACTATAAGGCAGATGATTTTACAGGTAAAGAAAATGATATATGGAGGCTGCATATGCAGAAGGTGGTGGAACCAGGACTGGAGTCTGCGCGATCGAGCAACCAAGTTTCTGCTTTTGTCCACCATGCTGTGCTGCAATAGTCTGAGAACAAATAAATTCTCAAGGACTATTAACCATCACAACACAAGACTAAAACATTAAAATGGCCCACCTGTCTACCGCTGGCATCTCACTTCCACCTTGTCTTGGCATTCACAAACAAGAATGTTGGCAAGAAATAATTCACCAGCTGGCATACATGTGAAGCCACTTTCTAATATATATGTGACTGAGACATTTAAAATTAAAAGCCGTAAAACTGCTCTGAGCCAGTTTCCTTAGCCATAAAATAAGTACAGGTTTAAAGTCCTTTATCTGAAATGCTTGGGACCAGAAGTGTTTTGGATTTTGGAATATTTGCATTATACTTTCCGAGTAAGCACCACAAATCCAAAAATCCGAAGTCCAAAATGTTCCAATTAGCATTTCCTTGGAGCATCATGTCTGTATTCAAAAGGCCTCAGACTTTGGAGCATGTGGATTAGGGATACTTAATTTGTATTATATAAGACCAACACTTTACTGGGTTATTACAGTATTCAAAAGATAATTCTTTTGAGGTGCTAAGCACAGTGCTTAACCCACAGTAAGCAACCAGTAATTGCTAATGATAACTGTGAAGACGCAGCTACAAATGATATAGCAGACACTTAAATTAAAAGTACAGGTTATTCTGTGACATAAAAAGTTCGTAAAACATTAAATTTAAGAAGCCATTATAAAATAGTAAAGATAGTACAACAACATAAACATATACAGCAAAAAGCTATGGAGTCTGTAGTCAAGCTTTTACAAATGGTAAAAGAAGCTACTTTTGTGTATCAGGTTCAATGGGTGATTTTTTTTTTTTTGTCTGTATTTTCTGAATTTCCTGCAACAAACACATTATCTTTTGCAATAAGAAAAAGAATAAGTTATTAAGGATTTTGGTGTCCTGGGTCTGCTATCAGACAGCTATAAATCAAAGGGTCTGTGAGCATTAGCTTCTTCATCTGAAAAATGGCAGGAACTTGAGCAAACAATCTCTGAGGCTCCTTCCAGCTCTAAAATTCTACAATTTCATGAAATAAACAATTTTAAAAATTGTGGAGGAAAAGGGCCAATCCTTTCCCTTCCCTCTATCTCTCACACAGCCCAGCAGGACAGCAGAACCTCAACAAACATCTAGTGACTGGTTGTCTCACTGATTAGTGAAAGACCATAAAGTCAGCTCAAATATTGCCTTCAGATAAGCGCAACCGCTGTTGCTTGTGCTAGGAAGAAGTCCAAATAGAGTACCATGAGAACTAGTGGTACGAATTAGTCCTGACACGATCTCAAGCCTTCTGGACTTAAAAAGAGTTGCCCTGAAACCCTGGGCCTCAGTTTCTCAATGTATAAAAAGGGGAAATTGTGTTCCCAACTCATGTTCTAAAATAGTATGAATCAACAAGAAAAAGCAAGTGTACTACCGACATCATCTCACTTTACTAACACAAAGCAAATATTTATTAACCAATATTGATTCAGTAGATGCTACTTCACTGATTCCTACCATAGATAAGAAACTTCCATAATCATTTGAGAAATTTCTTTGAGAAAATGCACAAGAAATGATTTTCAAGATGACAAATTGCAATGGGAAGTTTCCAAAGGGGTAGGTTAAAAAATTACAGCAAATCAAGTTTTATAAGAAGTATCTTATGTGGAAAAATCATTTGTGGGAAAGACTCTTTCCTGCTTGGGAACTTCCCTTGGATAGGATCTCACTCAAGCAAATCAACACAACAAAACCCAATCCTCTTGCCCTCCTTCTCTCTTGAGGAAGGGCTCTGATGGGGATGCAAAGTGAAGACGCCACTAACTGCCATCAAAGCTCAATATATGGAAGAAATCTACAGAAAGAGGAAGCAGAACAAAGAGGAAGAATGAACACAGACTACAGAAAGGGAGAGGTAGAAATGAGTGTGAGGTCAACAGTGAGAAATTTCTCAGGCAAGATGAAGACTAAAATCCACATCTCATGCAGTAATAGCTGAATAAATTCCAGGAATATATGGCATTTGTTTTAGGACAACTGGTTTGCTATGATTAACAGGCAAATTCTAAAACCACAGGGTTCCAGGCCATCACGTAGGGCACAAGGAGGCTACAGTGCAGTATCATTCAATTCATCTACCACAAAAAAAGAACAGTTACATCCCACTAAAAGGAGGCTGGGGGGAAAAAAAGCACAAAACTCTCCACTTCTAGTAGAGCAATATGTGGACTTTACGATCCTAAAGAAAGAGAAAAGTAGAAAGCAGGTTCTGTCATGGTTGTTAGGTGAGGGGTACCATCTAGTCATTGTGCTTAGTGTGAAAAAGAGAGCCCTGTACCCTAAAGGCAGCACCTCGGGGCACCAGCAGAGAGCAGAGGGAATCCAGGGGAAGACAGCCTGGCTCTGTCTCTCCTCAAATCCCCAATATACCACTTCTGGGCAGAGAGAATCTAGAAACTTCAGCCTAAGAGACTGAAAGAACAGAAGGCCATCTATCCCATGGAACCCGTAGCCATCTTGGATTAGCACACTGGGAAACATTTGCCCTCTTTCACATCTTCAAATGCCTCGCGCAATGCTGGCTTTAACCATCCTCAGGACAAACCTTTCTATCTCTGGAAAACTATGTGTCTCTTTTATTAATACTAACAGTAATAATTCAAAAATAAAAAATGGAACTTAACAGGAGCATGAAAATCAAATTAAAAATAAAAGAAATAGCTAACCTTATTGCAGAAAGAATCAATCAAGTGCCATGCCCTCTCGTACAACTTTTTTAAAGTACAAGACTCACCTTTCAAATTAGACCGACTGGCTGGCCTCCCCACATTATTCCTCTGGTGTTTGGTTGACATGCGTTTAATCTGTCGAGGTGTGCTGGGGGGAGAGTTGCCATACAGATTCTCTGTATTTGTTTCATCAGAGAAGTCCTCTGGATCAGACTCAGGACTCTTGCAAGCCGCATCTCCCAATGTGCCCTCTTGCCTATGAAAGACAGTGCATAGGGAAAATATTCAGTAACACAGTAAGTGAATTCAAATTTATTTATAATTTTTAAAATAATTCTTTGTAAAACTTTTGTACGTAAACATCTCTTCAGCACCGTACTTCTCCTATTTTTACCTGTGAAAACTCAAAAGGAGAACTTTCCTTTCGCTTGAAGAGAGTAATGATTGTGACTGCTACTGCTCTTACCATGAACAAGGAGTACCACATGGGTGGAGCTGTTATGCTTTGTTTCTCTTGTTTATAGAGCTCTTTCTAACACAAAAGAAATATAGAACTAAAAACTTACGCCTTAAGGAAAAAACAGCGAAGGACTAAAAGATACAAATCAGACAGAACTAAAAATGTACTTATGTGCTAGCTACTGACAGTTTAATTGATGAGTGGGCAAGTTCAGTCCTGCTCTGAACTTCAGTGCCTCGCCTCTTTCTCTCTCTGAAAGACACAGAAAACAGAACGTATAGGAGCACTTTGCCATGATCCACACAGCAAAGCAGCAAGTACTGAGAAAGTACGGCAGGTCCATTTTCTAAGTTCTCTGATAAAAATTACAGCACAGACATTACGTATGTATTTAATACCACCGAACCACTTGAAAATGATTAAAACATTAAATTTTATCTTATGTGTATTTTAACACAACAAAAAATTGGGAAGAAAAAAAACCACAGTGAAGAGCTCAAGCAAGGTGCAGGGGAGAAGGATGCCATAAAAGAAGAAAAATAAAAATGTTTCTTTTCACCTTCAAAATGCAATTTCTCATTAATTTGTTCTCTAAAAACACTGCCTGCCAATTCTCTATCCCTAGCCAACTTCTCAAATCATCACAATTTTGACAAAGTTCTATTTCTGCAAAGCTAACAAAATAAGATTTAATGATACAAATTGAGAGCCAATACAATTCTTTAAAAGTGAACCAGAAGGAATCAATCATGAAACTCTTTCCAAATATGTACCATCACAGTATACCTCATTCTGAACATTTATAAAATATGATTTATATTTTATAAACATAACTCCAAATTATATTCAGTATATAATCCATTTCTTCCTGGCAATTTGTATCTTGATATACAATCAAAGCTATTTCAAAGTCATGAGCGAAACAGAAAAGCCACTCTACAATATATGGTCCATTATGACTGAATTAGATCGACAAAACTGCAGAAAAGAAATTACCTTTTAAAAAACAAAAATGTTGCAGAATTATAAAAATTTCCAGAACTGAAATCTATAAAAGACCCCTAATGGGTCAAAACTGATTTTTTAATAACCGCATTTTAAAGACCACTCTAAATACTTTATGATAATACACACGTGCTCCTAAACACGTGTGTACACACAAGACATACAAGTTAAATGTCCTGAAAGCTAACTTTAAACCATGTGCAAATTTAGAAATACGTTTTAAATGCACTTGCCTATTTCCTTAAACTACATTTATAAGTCTCATAACATCACACAATGAAGTGTAAACTTACAGATTAACTTGAAATGTCTTACACCCACTTCTTCTATACTCACCGTGTAATAGTTGATTTGACTGATTAAAAAACATGGCCGAGACGGGCGGATCACGAGGTCAGGAGATCGAGACCATCCTGGCTAACACGGTGAAACCCCGTCTCTACTAAAAAATACAAAAAACTAGCCGGGCGAGGTGGCGGGTGCCTGTAGTCCCTGCTACTCGGGAGGCTGAGGCCGGAGAATGGCGTAAACCCGGGAGGCGGAGCTTGCAGTGAGCTGAGATCCGGCCACTGCACTCCAGCCTGGGCGACAGAGCGAGACCCACCCCAAAAAAAAAAAAAAAAAAAAAAAAAAAAAAAAAAACATGGCTATAAGCATCAAAATCATTTATTTATTTTCCATGTGTTGCAGTGGTTAATAACACTGTTTGGAATGATAAGCAGCATAGGCTTGGTGGTGTAGTAGACCCACATTTAAATCCTAGCTGTACTGCCTATTAGCTGGGCGGACTGTGGACAAATTTTGTCTCTACCGTGTACATTTATAAAATAAGGATAATAAATACTTAGACTTACACTTATTCCTATGAGGATTAAACCCAATAATGAATACTTAACCAAAGAGTCAGAAGATAGTAAGTGTTCACTAAATGCTTGACACCACTCATATCACAGGCCTTGGAGGTCACTGTGCTCACTGAGAGAACCTGAGTTCTTGTTCATCCGCTTCACCTTAAAAGAGAAGCTCACCTAGGAGTTCGCCATGGTATAGGCCTGGAAGCACTTCTAACATTTTAAACATCTTTTGAATTCTTTCAAACTCATTATTATAAGGTTTCTGTTTTCATTTAATTTCCAAGAAAAGACTGTATTTTATTACTTTTGAATCTCCAGGAGTGTCCAGCATAGAGTGCTCTCAAACATTCAGTGCTTTCCATAATAATGCACTTAACACGTAAGAATGGTAACTGCCAGGAAACTATAGCACAAATGTTTAGTCGGTTAAATACATCAAAGCCAGACAGCAGGGAATACCAAGATAATTAAAAAATGAAGTCAGATATGAAAAAGCAAACAAAATCTCTTTCAAAACACATCCTTTGTGGTGAGGAGGAATGTGAACTCAGAAGCTAAGGCCGCATCTCAGCCGTCCTGGATGGGTGAAGCATCCATTATTGAATCTTTCTAAGACTATTAAAACTAATAATTTGGAATTTTAAAGGTCTACATTCTAACTATTTCAGGAAATTCAGTTGTAAAGATTTCTTTTAAAAAATTAAAGTAACAGAAATAAAGGGCTATGAAAAATATAAAATGGTCTGTTTTGCTAGCATCTGGCTATACCGTGTGGATGACGAATTAATGCAACGCAGAGTGAAAGTGGAGGAGAATTTTTGTGAAGAGGGACTGACAATATCAAACCTCAGTGACCCAAATGTCAAGCCCCTCAACCTGAGGAGAGTCATGATCTAAAATGACAAGCACAGCTGAGTTTTAAAAAATAAATAAATAAGTACCTTTGTGGGATCTACATGCCATGGGAATTGAGTTCTGTGCATTAGCAGATAAAGAGGGTCTAAGAAAGTACATATAATAAAAAGGCTAACTTGTATGAAGACTACACATTGGGGACCCAGAAGAGTATTTGTGTTGTGCTATCCTCCAACTGAGGACAAACTGTTGCTCTACACGTGGAAAAATTAATGTGGCTGTACTCTCAAATAAAAGTACAAGAATAAATCCTTGTAATAATTCTACAGAAGCTAACAATCCCTTGTTTTCCGATCTGCATGTATTACAAAACCAAAAGTCATCTGTCTTATCCTTATACATTCACATAGACACAATGAACAACTACTGACTTCAAAGTATTTCTAAACTATCTAATTATTCTAACAGTAAACATGTAAAAATCACACTTAAATGAAGATGAATACTGTCATAAACAAAATATTAAAATAAGACAAAACACAGTATATTTTATCCCTTCTTACTCATTAAGCACCATAGAAAATGAGTTAGGAAAATGTCATATGGTACTACCAGCCACTATACTTATAATTCATAATTAAAATGAATTTAATACTTTCTTAGGATTTACTTAATGCGGTCAACATGGTATTCTCACTTGTTGGAAAAGATGCTGGTTTACATTCCATCCAAGCAACTTAGTAATACATACATGTCAGAACAAAATCCAACAGTATTTAAAGAAACTTTCTTTTAAAAAGAGTCTAGCACCTAATAAATAAAATTCACAAATGTTTTCCATCCTATCAAAAAATTACCAGCCAAGTGCAATGGCTCATGTCTGTAATCCCAGCACCTGGGAGGCTGAGGTGGGCAAATTGCTTGTGCTCAGAAGTTCGAGACCAGCCTGGGCAACATGGCAAAACCACATCTCCCCAAAAAAAAAAAAAAAAAAAAAAAAA